>NC_083098.1:98643975-98951434 GCF_949774975.1 Lagenorhynchus albirostris
GACTGGAAAAAGGAGTAGGGCAAAGCAGCAGGAACATCCTTGGATAATGCACCCTCATTTCAGCTGTAATACACACTTTCTAACCAGTATCTACCACATGATCAAGAGTCAAGGTACCGGGAGAGAACACCTGATTGGTTGATGGAAGATTGAAGGTACACCCGTCATTGTACTGGGACAGAGAGAGGCAGAATATGTACCTTGAAACTTTCCTCAGGAATCATGTGCTTTTCAATGCCTATTATGTAATAGACACTTTTGAGTGTCTGTTATATAATAATATTATATATTATACATATAATATTATTATATAATAAATACCGCAAAGCACTAGGATGCAAAAGTTCTGCCTTTTAGGAATTTATTTGATACTTTTAATCACTGCAGGAAGTAGGAGAGAGCAGTACAAGATAGAACCAAAAGAAGGAGTTACTACTATCCTCGTTTTACATACGAGGAAGGAGATGCCTAGAAAGGTAAAATAACATGCCACATATTACACAGATTGAATGGAAAGAAATGAAAATCATGAGTAATGTCCAATTAGGCTGGCCCTAATTTGTTGACCAAATTGGAACATTTTTGAGATCGTTATTAATATTTATGCCAGGACAACAGGCTTAAACAGGAGTATCCCTGGTTGATCATATCCTTGGCATATCAGAATGCAATAATCCTGAGAATGACAACAGTCTACGAAGGACACTGCTTACTGGCTTTGTCCACTTCAGGCAGAAGAAACAGGAACAGTGCTGACCAATAGAAATTTCGACAATGATGGAAATGTTCTATTTCCACGTCCAGTATGTGGAATCTGTCCAAAGTGTGGTAGACATTAACCACATATGGTTATTGACCTCTTGAAACGTGGCTAATATGACTAAGGAACTAAATATTTAATTTATTTAAATTTAATTAATTTAAATGTGAATACACATGCCTGGTAGCTACGAATATGAATAACATAGAACTAGCTTTTAATTTTAACTTAGGGTTCATTGGATTTTTATAGCTATTTATCACAAGACTGTAAGAGATGATTTAACTTGGAACTTTATCATGACAAAAGGATTAATGGTTACCTAAAAATGATATTCATAGACTAAAAATGATAAATGATACTCAGTTGGAATAAGTGAAAAGATATATACTAAATATGGCAAATCAGTCTCTGATATTTATTTTTAATTCCACTTCACTAAGGAGTTGTGAGATTCTGGATATTCTCTTTGCTTGTTATTGTAGAAAAAGGAAAACAATTTCCCCTCTCCCTTTCTAGGTTCTTGGCTGAAACCCTCCTGTAATAAAATATATTAACAAGAGAAAAACAAATAGAAATTTAATAACATGTACATTTCCTATAAACTTCAGAGATACCCAGGAATATTGAGTAACTCCCAAATGGCTCAAACCACCACCACTATCTTCAGCTATTATTTTTCTTCCCTACACTTGCTCATGCAGTTTTGCTTTGTTTTGTTTTGTTTTCTTTTATCTGTGACTGATCTTATACTTTGGAAGCCATGTAGTTCTCATCCAGGTTGGTGTGAGATGCTAGCTAATTGCTTTACCCTGGGAATGACCTCTGTCAAAATAATTCCAAAGTCCTCAGTTCCTTTTCTTATCTAACTGCTTCTGTGTGAGTCCACACTGCCTCTGTGGGAAGAAAGGAATTTTATATCTCATTTCTTGGCATAAAGAGTAACTGCAGCTTGAGTCTAACAAATTAGGTCCCCCACTGGGCTAAAGTTTTGGATACCATTAAACAGTATAATAGCATGGTTGGAAATACAGGCTCCAGTGAAATAGAATACATGTGAAAAACTATTCAATCAATTACTAACTGGATGATCATGGGCAAATGATTTACCCTTCTTAAGTCTCAGTCTCTTCATTTATAAAACAAGTTTTAAAAAGTGCTTTCCTCTCTGAGTTACTGTGGGACTGTACATATAAAACACAAAGCATGGTTTATAATATAAAGTAAGCATTAATTCAAATCAACTAAAATGTTGAGCCCCTACCAAGTGTGCTAAAGGCTGAGGAATGTAGCATGGAGCTGACAGTTTAGTGGGCAATTCTGCCAATACCCCAACCCCTGACTCTGTGTTGATATGTGCTATGATTGGGTAAATATTGGGTTCTATAAGAAGATGCTAAGGAGGTCAGAGGAAGTTTCCTGGGAAAAGAATTAAACACTCCTCAAATTCTGCTAGTGTAACCTTGGAAATTTGGTATACAGTCAAGTCCTAGGAAGTTAGGACTCATTCACAATTGAACTTAAATGGTTTTGCCTCTCTTTATTTTGGCTTTTGTTTTGCTCTGTTTTTTGTATGTTTGCTGATCTTTAGCTATTTTCAAGAGTGTGTATTAATCCAAGGAGTCAAAATTGTTTAATCATAAGTTGTAGTGTCATTTATTTATGCATTTACTCAATAATGACTTATTGAGTATCTAACACTGTGCAATCTGCAAGACGTAATGGTGAATAAATCAGATGAGACTCCTGCCCTCATGGTGCTTAGAATCTAGTGTATGGCTTATTATCTATGTTCACTATATTATTTCTTTATTGAAGTATAGTTGATTTACAATATTATATTAGTTTCAGATGTATAATGTAGTGAGTTAGTATTTGTATAGATTTTACTCCAGTTAAAGTTATTATAAAATATTGGCTATATTCCATGTGCTGTACAATATCCTTGTATCTTAATTATTTTATACATAGGACTTTATATCTCTTAATCCTCTAACCCTATCTTGCCCCTCCCCACTTTTTCTCCCTACTGGTAACCACTAATATGTTCTCTACGTCACTGAGTCTGTTTCTGTTTTGTTATACTCATTCATTAGTTTTATTTTTTTAGATTCCACATATAAGTGATAACATGCAGTATTTGTCTTTCTCTGTCTTACTTATTTCGTGAAATATAATACTCTTCATGTGCATGGATGTTCCTGCAAATGACAAAATTTCATTCTTTCTTATGGCCAGGTAGTACTCCACTGTATATATGCGCCACATCTTCTTTATCCAGCCCTCTGTTGATGACCACTTAGGTTGCTTCCATGTCTTGGTAGTTGTAAATAATGCTGATATGAACATCGGGGTGCATATATCTTCTGGAATTAGTATTTTTATTTTCTTTGGAAAAATATCCAGGGGTGGAATTGCTGGATCGCATAGTAGTCCTTTTTCTTAGTATTTTAGGAACCTCCATATTGTTTTATACAGTGGCTGTACCAATTTACATTCCCACCAACAGTGTACGAGGGTTCCCTTTCCTCCATATCTTTACTAATGTTTCTTATTTCTGGCCTTTTTGATGATAGTCGTTTGAGCAGGTGTGAGGTGCTATTTTGTTGTGGTTTTGATTTGCATTTCCCTGATGACTTGCAATGTTGAGCACCTTTTTGGGTGCCTGCTGGCCATCTATATATCTTCTTTGGAAAAATGTTTATTTAGATCTTCTGTCCTTTTTTTTTAATTAGGTGGGTTTTTTTTTTGATATTGAGTCATATGAGCTGTTTATGTATTTCAGACGTTAACTCCTTATCAGTTATGTTATTTGCAAATATTTTCACCCATTCAGTATGTTGTTTTTATATTTTGTTGATGGTTTCCTTTGCTATGCAAAGGCTTTTAAGTTTAATTAGGTCCCATTTGTTTATTTTTGCTTTTGTTTCCTTTACCTTAGGAGATAGGTCCAAAAAATATATTGCCACCATTTACATCAAAGCGTGTTCTGCCTATGATTTCCTCTAGGAGTTTTATGGTTTCTGGAAATACATTTAGATTTTCAATCCATCTTAGTTTATTTTTGTATCTGGTATTAGAGAATGTTGCAATTTCATTCTTTTACATGTAGCTGTCCAGTTTTCCCAGCACCATTTATTGAAGAGACTGTCTTTTCTTCATTGTATATTCTTGCCTCCTTTGTCATAGATTAATTGATGTCCATAAGTGTGTGGATTTATTCTGAACCCTATATTCTGTTCCATTAATGGGTCTGTTTTTGTGCCAATACCATACTGTTTTGATTATTGTAACTTTGTAGTATAGTCTGAAGTCAGAGATCATGCTTTCTCTAGCTCTGTACTTCTTTCTCAAGATTGCTTTGGCTATTCGGGTCCTTTGTATTTCCATACAAATTTTGAAATTATTTGTTCTAGTGCTGTGAAAATGCCATTGGTATTTTAATAGGAATTGCTTTGAATCTGTGGCCTGCCTTGGTTAGTATGGTCATCTTAACAATATTCATTCTTCCAATCCAAGAACGTGGTATATCTTTCCATCTGTTTGTGTGGTCTTCAATTTCTTTCATCAGTGTCTCACAGCTTTTGGAGTACAGGTATTTTGCCATCTTAGGTAGGTTTATTTCTAGGTATTTTATTCTTTTTGATGCAATGATAAATGGGATGGTTTCCTTAATTTCTCTTTCTGATAGTTTGTTTTTATTGTATAGAAATATGACAGATTTCTGTATATTAATTTTGTATCCTGCAACTTTATCAAATTCTTTGATGAGCTCTAGTAGTTTTCTGGTAGCATCTTTAGGACTTTCTATGTACAGTATCATGCCATCTGCAAACAGTGACAGTTTTACTTCTTTTCTTCCAATTTGGATTCCTTTTACTTCTTTTTCTTGTCTGACTGCTGTGGCTATAACTCCCAATACTATGTTAATAGAAGTAGATAGAGTGAGCATCCTTGTCCTGTTTCTGAGTTTTAGTGGGAAAAGCTATCAGCTTTTCACCATTGAGTATGATGCTAGCTGTGGGTTTGTCATATATGGTTTTTATTATGTTGAGGTATGTTCTCTCTATTCCAACTTAGATGAGAGTTTTTATCATAAATGGATGTTGAATTGTGTCAAATGCTTTTCCTGTGACTATTGAGATGATCATGTGATTTTTATCCTTTCTTTTGTTAATGTAGTGTATCTTATTGATTGATTTGCTGATATTTGGTCATCCTCGAATCCTTGGAATAAATGCTACTTGATATGGTGTATAATCCTTTTTATATACTATTGAATTTGGTTTGTTAATATTTTGTTGAGGATTTTTGCATCTATACTCATAAGAGACATTGCCCTGTAATTTTCTTTTTTTTAGTGTCTTTGTCTGGTTTTGATATCAGTGTAATAGTGGCATCATAGGATGAATTTGGAAGAGTTCCCTCCTCTTTAATTTTTTGGAATAGTTTGAGAGGGATAGGTATTATCACTTCTTGTTTGATAGAATTCCCCCATGAAGCTGTCCAGTTCTGGACTTCTGTATGATGGGACTTTTTGATTACTAATTCAATTTCACTATTAGTGATTTGTCTGTTCAGATTGCCTATTTCTAATTGTCTGTTCTAATTGTCTATTTTCTTATTCGGTCTTGTATCTTGCTAGAAATTTATCCATTTATTCTAGGTTGTCCAGTCTGTTGACATATGACTGCTTGTAGTGTTCTCTTACAATTTTTTGTAACTCTGTGATATCAGTTATAATTTCTCCTCTTTCATTTCTTATTTTGTTTATTTGGGTCCTCTCTCTTATTCTTGATGAGCCTGGCTGAAGGCTTATCAATTTTGTTTATCTTTCAAAAACCAGCTCTTGGTTTCATTGATCTTTTCTCTATTAATTTTTGGTCCCTATTTTATTTATTTTCTCTCTGGTCTTTATTATTTTTCCCATCTGCTGACTTTGGGCTTTGTTTATTCTTCTTTTTCTAATGCTTTTAGATGGTAGGTTAAGTTGTTTATTTGATATTTTTCTTGTTTCTTGAAGTAGGCCTGTATCACTATAAATTCCCATCTTAGAACTGCTTTTGCTGCATCTCGTAGATTTTGGAAAACAGTTTTGTATTTTCATTTGTCTCCAGGTATTTTCTATTTTCCTCTTTGATTTCTTCACTGACCATTGGATTTTTAGTAGCATGTTGTTCACTCTCTACACATTTGTGTTTTTCTCATTTTTCTTCCTGTAATTCATTTCTAGTTTCATAACAATAGTGGTCAGAAAAAAATGCTTGATGTATTTTCTATCCTCTTAAATTTGTTGAACATTTTTTATGGTCTAGCATGTGATCTATCCTGGAGAATGTTCCATATGCACTTGAAAAGAATGCGTATTCTGCTGCTTTTGGATGTAATGTCCTGTAGATATCTATTAAATTCAGCTAATCTGGTGTGTAATTATACTACTGTTTCCTTATTGCTTTTCTGTCTGGATGATCTGTCCATTGACATAAGGTGTTAAAAGTTTGCTATTATTATTGTATTATTGTCAATTTCTCCCTTTGTGTCTGTTAATATTTGTTTTATATGTTTAAGTGCTCCTATGTTAGGTGTATATGTGTTAGCAAATGTTTTATCCTCTTCTTGTATTAATCCCTTTACCATAATATAATGCCTTTCTCTGCCTTTTGTTTTAAAGTCTATTTTGTATGATATGAGTATTGCTACCCCTACATTCTTGTCATTTCCATTTTCTCACTTTCAGACTGTGTGTGCCTTTAGTTCTGAAGTGAGTCTCCTATAAGCAGCATATAGATGCATCTTGTTTTTAATCTAATTAGTCACCCTATGCATTTTGACTGGAGCATTTATTCCATTGATTTTTAAAGTGATTGTTGACAGGTATGTACTTATTGCTATTTTGTTACTTATTTTCTGATTGTTTTGTATTTCTTCTCTATTCCTTTCTTCTCATTTTAGTTTCTTCCCTTGTGGTTTGATGATTTTCTTTAGTAGCATGCTTATGTTTTCTTCTCTCTAGTTTTTGTGCATCTATAGTAGGTTTTTGATTTGTGTTTGCCATCTGGTTCATGTATGTTCACCTATAAATATATCTACTTGTTTTAAACTGGAAGTCATTTAAGTTCAAACACATTCTAAAATATCTACATTTTCCTTATTCCCCTCTCACGCATTTTGTGGTTTTGATGTCATATTGTACATTTTCATGTTTATCCCTTGACTGTTTATTGTAGTTATGGTCAATTTTGCAATTTTTTGTCTTTAATATTTATAGTAGCTTATTTAACTAGTTGATCCACATTCTTTACTAGATACTGGCTTTCAGTAGTGCAATTTTTTCCTTTCCCATAAATTCTTGCTTCTTACTATAGCCTTTTATTTTCCACTTAGAGAAGACCCTTTAACATTTCTTTTAGGATAGGTTTATTATTGATTAGCTCTTTTAGTTTTTGCTTCTCTGAGAAGTTCATTGTCTCTCCTTCAATTCTGAATGATAATCTTGCTGGTAGAGAATCCTAGGTTGTAGGTTTTTCCCTTTCAGCACTTTAAATATATCATTCCACTCCCTTCTGGCCTGCAAAGTTCCTGCAGAAAAATCAGTTGATATTTTTACTGGAGTTTCCTTGTATGTGACTCTTTGTTTTTCTCCTGCTGCCTTTAGAATTCTCTCTTTAATTTTTGTGTTTAATTATGACATGTATTGATGTGGGTCTCTTGGAGTTCATCTTGTTTGAGACTCTCTAGGCTTCCTGTACCTTGATATGTGTTTTCTTCTTCAGGCTCAGGAATTTTTCAGCCGTAATTTCATCAAATATATTTTCAAACTTTTTCTTTCTCTCTTCTCCCTCTGAGACCCCTATAATGTGGATGTTAATACACAGAGGTCCCTTAAACTGTTCTTGTTTTGCTTTTAATTTGTTATTCTTTTTGCTATTCTGATAGCATGATCTCCATTACTCTATCTTCCAGATCACTTATGTGTTCTTCTGTATCACATAGTCTGCTCTTCATTCTTTCTAGTGTGTTTTTCATTTCAGCTATTGTATTTTTCAGCTCTGACTGGTTCTTTTTTTATTTTTGAGTTCCTTGTTTAAATTCTCACTGTGTTCATCCATTCTTTTCCCTAGTTCAATTAGCATTCTTAATACTAATGCTTTGAATTCTTTATCTGGTAAGCTATTTATCTCTGTTTCATCAGTTGTATTTTTCATATTTTTCCTTGTTCTTTCATTTGAAACAAATTTCTCTGTCTTTGCATTTTGCTTAACTTTCTTTGTTTCTAGTAAATTAGGTGAAACAGTTACCTATTCTGGTCTTGAAGTGATGTTTTTGTGTGGAAGCATGCCTCTGCAGTCTGTGCATGACCTCTGGCTTTGGTGGGAGACCTGGATCAGAAGTGGGAATGAGTCATGTCTTCTTTCAAGGTGTGCTGACAGCTATCACCTGATTGGGAGGTAGGGGTGGAAGTGGAGAGCCTAGAGCCAGAGCCCAGTGTGAGCTCAGGCTTTTGCTATGCTCAGTGGCCAACACCACCCTATCAGAGGTGGGGCTGGGTCCCAACGTACTGGAGCAGAAGCCCCAAGGGTTGGGTTCTAGCTTGTTCCATTACAGTAATGGTTGCCGTCGCCCTATTCAGATATGGTGCCAGGTCCAAGCAGGTTGCTTCCCCACAACTGCGCACTGTCCTCACCAATGGCAGGCTTCGCCCTAGTTGGGAGCTGCACAGCACAGCAAGAGGGGCCAGAGCAAGAACTTGGCCTGGGCCAGGGTGCATGCTGGGGTAGTCAGGGGAAATCGGCCAGAGTAACAGGCAGTCTCAATTTAATTCCTCCACCTTGTTTTTAGAGCAAGCAAGTGTGAACATACTCTTCATAAGCAGAGTTTGAGTTTCTCACAGTCACCCTGCCAGTTCCACTGGTCTTCAAACCAGCCAAGAGGAATCGTCTTCCTGGTGTTGGACCCCATGGCTGGTATGCCCAATATGTGGTTTGAACCACTCACTCCCCAAGGAGGATCTCCAAGACTGTGTAATCCTCCCCTTCTGTGTCCCCTCCTGGGGCACAGATCCCAGACTAATTCTTGCTCTTTTTCCACCTGACTCCATGTGGATATTTCTTATAGCCTTGGTTATATAAGAGTCTTTCTGCCAGTCTCCAGTTTATTTTCAGTGAGAATTGCTCTACATGTAAATGCATTTTTGATGTATTCATGGGTGGCGATGTATTCATTGGAGGCGGTGGAGTCCTCCAACTCCACCATCTTGATCTCCTTCCCCTATGTTCACTATTATTGTAGGTGGCCTTTTCAGATACAACTTGAAATTGTACTTTGTATGTACATCATATCCTCTGTGTGTGGACCAATGTTTCTCAAACTATCAGGGTTGAAGGATCAGTTCTTTTTCTAACCTGTTGCACTGATATTAATAGACAGCTCATACTACACACAATCCATTGCACAAGATAGACAACATTAAAAGTAATTAGTGACCAGTGCAATGACGTAAGTCCATAGACTATGAGCTTGAATGTCACAGTGATGGCAAATTGCCATAAAAGTTTCTAGACTCTTTTTATTTGTATACCAGCAACAAACTCTGTGTACCAACTCCTATCCACAGATCACATGACTAGCAGCTGTGATATAAGTTACACTAATACAGGAATAAGCCTACTGTGTTCATAGAAGCTACTGCAAATGGGTGGAGGAGGAGGAGGAGAAATCTTCCCATTTTAATGGCTTGTGTATTAGATAGACTGTGTAACATTTGCACCCTGTTCATACTGGGGACATTAATGTGCATCTATATCCACAGCAAATAAAGTGCTCTATCATTTGGCTCCACTGAACCCTACCCAGCAAATGAAAAAGCTGTGCAGCTGTTGTGTGGTAAAGTTAAGGGAGGAAGTTTTCAACTTGCCTTTATGAAACTCAGATAGGAACATAAATGGAATTATTTAGATTTCTAATTGGCAGTAGGGTAAGGGATCAATGGTAGTAGTAGCTATAGGGTAGTAATTTAGTACCCTATATATCTTAATATATATGAAAGAGAATACTTTCTAATCACTTTGTGGAAAAGTTAATACTGCTTTTATAATTATTCATTTTGCTCCCAAAGATTATCAACAATATCAAGTCAGAGCATAACCTAGGTGCCATCTTCTATAAAGGAAAGACAAATTTAATAAACTACTTTATGACATATTTATAAATACAACTAATAAAAATGTATTTTATCACTTAAAATTATTTTTATAAACTAAGGTGAAATGGATATAATTATTGAATTTAAGCAGGAGGGGATCACAGCACTAATTAGTCACATTTGTAAATGTTTGCTATTTTCCAACTCCTAAAAAATGCTTTTTGATGACTTACACATTATACAATGACACCTTCTATATTTTTAACTGGAAAATAAAGAAATGTAGAATCTAAAATTATCCATAATCTCATTATCTAAACTCAAACACTAAATTACCTTGTGTTGTATTCAGCAATCATTTCAATAACACCAGTTTTTGTGCTTGCCGTAACTAGGCCTGCCTAACACTTCTACTTCCCATAGTAATGAGTTTCTATGGGAAATGAGGATTCCAAAACTTCAGCAAAACTTCGAATAGGAAGCTCTTTGTTGATGCAACCACTACAACATTTGACTATCTTGGTCTTGTGAATAAGACCCTGATACTCACAAAAGAAGAAATTATCTGGAGATTTTTTAGCTCAGCAAGAATCAGTTCTTAAGTCGTATCTGAATTCTTGTAAATTCAGAACCAGTGGAATCTGAGCTAATGGGGTTTGATTGTATCCTGGGCTACTGATACAATTGCAATGCCACAGATTCAACACAGTGACTCCCATCGCAGCTTCAACAAGGGTTGGAGAGGGAAGATTCTTCCTGGTACCCAACATCAGCGCTTTTTAATTACAGTCCTCTGTGGTATAAGATAGACCTATAAGATGACCTACCAGAGGAAGTCAGCACTTTTTGAGTCAGCACCAGCATATTTTTTACTTTGCTCTGCAGCCCCCTATTCACTTTCAAATGGATCAGGTTTCCTTTCTTTGGATCTTTAACTTCTGTCCATTAGAGTTTTCCCTAAAGACTATTTTATCAAACAAAGCAAAACACTTTAGAAAAGATTGTAGTAAGTTCTTTGCAGAGTTATAGCCTATGCTTTGTTTATGTATAGTGAACACTTACTGAGTTAGCACTCCACATAGGAAAATCTGGGGAGATAGCAGAAAAATGTTTTTGGTAACTGCTACTTGGTTTGATCTCCTGGTATTTTGTGGTGTGTTATGCAGCTTTAATAGTATAGCCTGAGATTCTCAGGGTATAAAAGAACTTCTAAGTACAGGTCCATTATCAGATATAAGGGAGTCATTTTTAACCCTCTGAGGGAATCAAGCACATTGGTATTTAAATGTTGTTCTTCAAGGAATGTGACAACATGCCTCCAGAAGATTTAATCCATTTTAATGTCTGTGTGTATGTTTGTGTGTGTGTACAAGCATGCCTAATCACAAATGTTATCCAGTATCTCTCTTTCAGGTACACAGAAATATCTAATCAAATTATATATATTTTTTGGCAAACCAGCCAATTAACTTTCAGTATCCCTCTAATACCTGTTTATAATTTATATAAATTTTGTAGCTCCTGAAAAGTCTTTCAATTTCATTTAAAGTGGCCTGAAAATTGTTATTTCTGGTCTTTAAGCTTGAATATTTTTATTCATAATACTTGGGACTTGGAGAGTGATAGAGCAGGAAGGGAGAAGGTTGTAGACAAGTTTATATCACTTTACTACCTTGGGTAGTTCACTAAGTTCAACTGCTCAGTGTCTAAACTCTTCTCCTAGATCTGAAATCTGGTCTTATCAATGGGTAATAAAAATGCCCATTAATTTGGTGGAAACATAAGCACATTTCATTATCTGTAATCTTCAGGATACACTCATTTTTATTCCATGTTATACTGTTTCTTTATTTTGCGGAATTTTTTTTTGGGGATATCTAAAGTGTATATCACTAGGATAGAAGCTCCAGACAGATTTTCTATGTACCTGGTTTCTAGTTCTACAGGGGAGAGAGCACAGTATCGGACTCAGTCGCTGGAATTCCAGTTAAGATGGGCACTGAGAACTGTTTTTCTGATGTACTTGGAAACATGAAGTATGCTATTAAGAATCTGGTTTTTGAAGTTAATCAGTCTGAATTCCCACTGAGTTACTTCCTAAACTACTTGGGTAGCCTCTCCATCCCTCAGTTTTCTCAGATGTGAAATGGGTTGAAAAGACATACATTGCAGTGTTGCCATACTAATTAAAAAATAGGGTATGTTAAGAAATTATTGTGGGTAGCTGTCACTTTAGACGGTTGAAGAAAAGAGGCTGAATCTCTGACGCTTAAAGGAAAGAAAAAATGGGTACAGTTATCTTAACTGAACCTAAATAGTGATTCCATAAACTAAGTTGTTAAGAGGTATTGGGAGTTTACTGGGGGGATAACACAAAGTCTGCCCAGTATACCTGAAGCCGTTTACCCACTAGGTGTGCTATGGACCCTGGAATTCCAAATTCATATTTCTTATGCCCTTGGATATTAAAGTACGTGTGTAAAAACATCAAATAAAAATAGTAAATGGGATGATGAAAGTTAATATAGATTGAATGATTTCTAAGCAGCAGGCACTGTCATAGGATACTTACCAATATTACTTTATTTAATCATGTCAATATTAAAAGCAATAGCTAATATTTACTGAGTGCTGACAGTGTGCCAGGCAATATTCTAAATGTTTGATTTAAGTTAAAAAAAATCCTATGAGGTAGAGATGTTATTATATTCATCTTAAAAATGAGGCACACATGGGCTATTTTGTCCAGTGCTTTGTTGCTAGTAAATAGCAAAACCAGATTAGGAATTTGGACAGCCCAATTCAAGTATAGACCCTTAATGCGTAAATTCACCAAAGAGCATTCTGTCTTCACCCCATACTTTGCCTTTTATCTAAACGTTGATGTGTCTATTAAAAAAAAAAAGTCTAACTGTGTTGACTCTTTGGTTAACTTCAAAGCATGAAAGAAAGTGGTTGTGTTTTATGTGTCAAAAGTGGAAGTCTGGTTTAAGTAGACTTTAAAAGAAATCACAGGAGAGTAGTGATTGGTCGTGGTTAAGTGTGTTGGCTCTGGAGCTACATACTTCGTTTTACATCCAGCTCTGCCACTTCTTAGCAATTACTTCTCTTTTCTAGCTCAGCTTCCTTATCTTAAAATGAGCATATTAGTACCTTCTCAGAGATTTCTCTGAGTTAAGTTAATGTGCTTAAAGTATTTAAAACCAGTCCTGACATAGTAAGCAATATATAGATTAGATAATATCATCATTTGGCTCCATATGCAAAGCTAGAATCATAAGGTAGAGCATTCTGGAAACAGATTTCAACACTCTAAGAACTGATTTCAAAGACTGTACAAAGATGAGACCCTCATCATTAGCAGCATCCAAGGAACCTGGATTTGGTGTAAATTCCAAAAGGTCTAGTTACTCAATGGATCACTGTCAGGCCAGCCCGCTAGAAACTGGCTTTAATTAGGAGGTTTTGTGCTTCTATGACCCTTTGTAATCTTTATCAATGATGATCATATAAGTGCCAGTTAGTACATGAGAATGAAGAACTAAAGGAGTTAGCATAGTGAGGTGCACAGGAAAAAAACAAAGGCTTAAGTCAGCAGAGTATTTGACCTTGCAATCTGGGGAAATTCCTTCACTGCTCTGAATTTTAAAGAGAGAAAGAGAGGTTCTGTACCTAGAACTTATGAAGAACTATAGATAAGGGTTTCACTTAACATGAGAGAGAAGGAATCAACAAAGGCCTTGAGTGTGAAACACCACCCAGGATGATCTAGAGCTAAGGGAGCAGAGAATCAGGAGCACACTTGTTTGATGGAGGGGTTGGGTTGAACAGGATATTAAAGCACAGAAATGGAGAACATCCAGATCTTGAAAACAAAACTAGTTGCTGCATAAATCCCCCTGAGACCTCTAGCAACATCTCTGCCACCCTTTTTTGAGAAACAGCTCTGTCTGGGTTTCCCAGTCAGAGCTCAGTCAAGAGAATTCTGGTGAAATAAATAACACCCCTACCCCACATTTCAGCTGTCTCTGGCTACAATACTATAGAAGCCACCATTCTTAAAGAGTGTCATCTTTTATTTATTAGCATCCTGAAACATCCTGGAAGTGACTGAATTATGCGATCAATGTTAATGCTAATCAATGTTATCAACGTTGAGTGTTCTCTTCTCCACATGGCATGGTCCTTGCTGCTCCCATGATGCCAATTGCATGATTTGTACATAGCCCTAATTTGCTGATTACACTGATCTTCTCAGTTCCTGCTATTCTGAGTCCTTACCCCCTTGCTATTTTTGGTTTCAGTTCAGCACTAATATTAGGGAAATGCCATTAGAAAGAACAAGGTATTCAAAAGAAAATCCAGTCAGATAAATTTTAGAACCTTAAATATGTGAATCTTTTGAGTATCTAAGTTATTAACCATTAGACTTTTAATAAGTAATTCAGTCAGATTAGGAGGAAACTGGTTAAAAATATATACATTTATTTCACATATAAGCTTCAGTCAAAATTTAACAGCAATCAATAAATCACATGCCAAGTACCAGAAATTACTTCCTATAATAAGTGCATCTTGTCTTATTTCATTCACTGTCAGCTGGTAAGTACAAATTCATACATAGCTGCATTAGAACATCATTGCATAATACTCTACTTCTTCTTGGACAGAAGGGGAGTTTCTGGAATGAAAGGAAATGATTCATTAAAAGGATATGAAAGCTGGGGTAGGGGATCAGGGGAGGGTTGGATTCAGAGTTTGGGACTAGCAAATGCAAACTCATATATATTTAGAATGGTTAAACAACAAGGTCCTATTGTATAGCACAGGGAACTGTATTCAATATCCAGTAATAAACCATAATGGAAAAGAATATGAAAAATAATATGTAAAACATAAAAATAAAATGAATGGAAAACACAGGGATCATTTTCAAAACAAAACACACAAACGAACAAAAAAAGGAAATGAAAACTAATACACAAAGTTGGTACAAGCTCCCTCCCGTTGCCCCAAAGCAGGAGGTGCACTTACTGCTCCCCTCTTTGTATTGTCTCAAGGGAAATGGAAAAACAAAAGAAAAACATCCTGGCCACTTGCTGTGGCATGTGGCCTTGGGTACTTTGCACTTTATTTCACATCCTATGAGAAACGTTTACTTCCCAGCGGGTTGTGAGGTTGAAACAATGCCTGCCACAGGGCTGGAAGTATAGCACACAGTCAGCTTCTGGACTCCTTTTCTGTTTGTTTGTGACACCTCACCCTTATGTCTTCACCCTTTGACATTCATGATGCCTTGGCTTTAGCAAAACAAAGATGTGTGTTGGGTTGAGAGATAAAATGGGTGGAAATTCTAGGTCCTGCTCATCACTAGGAATGATTCAGCTTCTGACTTTGGAACTGAGTTCTCTGGTGCATTAGTTTTTACATTCATACTCTTGGTATAGCAGTGGATTGGAGAAACTCCTACCACAGTATTCTGAGTTAGTTTTTACAATAACTTTGTTGTCACTCTTTTTCTCACAATAAAGTTATTGCTTGCCAAATACTGTGAATTTAGATAAAAAAAAAAGTATAAAGAAAACAAAAATTGTCCATAATTCCACAGTTCATATCACTCTGATATATTTCTTTCTGGTCTCTGTTTTTCTATCTATCTATCTATCTACTGATCTATCTACCTATCTACCTAACTATCCATACATACCTATATATAAACAGATGGATATAAATACTTATAAATACAACCATACACATATATAAAACATGTAATATACCCATATGTAAACATATATATACATTTACAAATATGTAGAAATGTGCAAAAAATACATATACATGCACATCAGACATGTACACACCTATACATAAATGTATGTGTATATAAAATGCATGCCTATATAAGTAGCTGATAAAGTCTGGTGTGTGTGTGTGTGTGTGTGTGTATAATCTATTAGGTCATTTCCAACTTTTTCTCTCTTAGTATTAATGGTGTAGCCTATATATTATAAACTTTTATCTAATTTACATTATGACCTTAAAGTGGATCTCAAAAAATGGACTCACTAGCTCCAAGGCAAGTCTAGTATTTAACTATGCATTCAAATGGCATATCTGCTGGCATTCACTTGGATTAGTAGGTGGTAATGCCGTATCAATAGTTTAACATTTTCAATAAGAACTACGTTCTAAGAGTATGGAGATTTTTAAATGCGTTGCTTTATAAAAGAGAATTTTACAATTCAATTCGCAGAGTCCCCACCAAGCTGAGCTAAGAAAATAAAATCTACCAGGTTATCTTGAAGCATTCTGCTTGCAAACACATGAAACACAAATTTATCACAGAGGTTTAATCAATAGAATATAATGTAACAAATATTAAATGTGCAGATTACCTTAAAAATTGAAAATCTCCCTCAAGGAACATTCTTTGTGGTAGATCCACGAACTCACTCCAGGTGCTCAGAGGACTAAGTGGCTTCTTCTGCTCTGCATCCTCCCAGCTGTTCCCCACTCTCCCACCCTGGCCCTGTACTGTAGGCCCTGCTTCCTGTACGATGGGGCTACCACTACTGGTTTCAACAGATCCTCATCACCATTTCCACCTTATCTCAGTTCTCCAGAATCTTCTCCAGTCTTATTTGGAGAAGGAAGGATCTCATCCTTGGGTCTTCTCTGTGAACTGCCACTTCCTCTGGTCCTTCCCATTCCTCCAAGCAGGACAAGCCCTCTTCTTGACATTGAGGCAGCACACAGAATACCTTTACTTTAGCTCTCCCTTGGGAGGCTTTCCTGGCTCTTACCTAACAGCAGACCTAGTTCCCATTTGGTGATGAAAAGGTAATATCCAGATACCTCGAGAAAGGTGTAAAAAGGGAGTGTTGCTGTGGTCTATCAGCCTTCAATAAAATGAATCTGAAAATTAAATACAAGCATGTGAAAGAAGCACATAAAATTTATCACTTTATTATAAAAGATGTTAAACAAATAAATGGATGATAAGAAAATCTTTATTTTTCTGTAAACATCTAATCTTTTTCAGAAGACACTGACCAATGGATAGTCAGGGAGGTTTACAGAACTTACCAATTATGAGTATATTCATCTTTCTCAATTTAAGCCCATCCATATCTTGCAAATATCCCATCAAGACCACCCTCCTTTCCTTTGCTCCTTACCAAGATAGTATCTGAGAGTAGGAGAAAGCTTTCAGCCTATATGTGCTGGTAAAGAGGTGATATCTCACATCTGGCTCCCGTCCTCCACATCCAGGCAGCTGGTCTCTGAGTGAGCACTATCTGTCAGGCATCTTTTGAAATGTACAGTTGGCTGCATCTCTGGGGTTCCTGGTGGGATGTGCTGCTGCTGTCTGCCCTTGGGGCTCTGTGGCCTGTCCATTTGACTTGGTCAGGTTCTCAGCCCCATCTCACTTCTTGTAGTGGCTCCAGAGTCCAGACTTTGACAACTAGACCATCCCTAATCTGGGTGCTACTCAGTTGTCTTCAGTTATAGAGTAACATCCTCATGTCACAGAAATACTCCCTGTTAAGTTTTCCAACCAATCTATCAGCTTTCTTCATCCCCAGACCCATCACACCCATCCCCCACACTTTGTCAGGCCCTTTCCACTCAGGATCTCAGTGTCCAGCTCTGGGTTATTAACCTGGGCTCATCTTTGTCCACCCCTGCTCATTCCACATCTTCATCCTTGCCCACCCCTGCTCATTCCACGTCTTCGGAGAGCTTCTGCCAGGAATATAAGGAGGAGCTCATCAAAGCACTGCTGCTTTTATCTTTTCCTCTGTTGTGATGTCTCTTTTCTCTGGGAGGAAGATCAGGAGACTTTTTCCTACTAACTCTTCCTTTTCCTTCCCACAATTGCCAGGCCAGAATTTTCCTTTTTCTCTTACTCTCTGGCAACGACTTTTACCTTGTTTACTCATTCTCTCTCTCTCTATCTCTGTCTCTATCTCTGTCTCTGTCTCTCTCTCTGTTTCTCTCTCTCTCTCTTCCTGGAGGCCTTAAACCTGACGACTTAGCTTTAATTGCAGACAGAATGAAGAAAGGGAAATAAGCTTACATATAATGAGCATACATGATTAAAATTTTAGAAATAGTATTTTCATTACTAATTTTATATTATGGCTTTATTGGTACAATAAGAGGAGAGATTGATTTATAAGAAACCCTATGGAGTAGTCTATTGGAGTTAGGGTAGAAAGAGTACTTCTGGGTTTCACACCATAATAATAATAGCTAACGCTTGCATAACATTGCTACATGCCAAGTTCTGTTCCAAGCATGTTACATACAACTCACTTCCTCAAAACAGTTTTATGAAGCAGGCACAATTATTTTAACTATTTTATAGGTGAGGAAGCAAAGGCATGGAGAGGTTATTTTTCCAATGCCAAACAGCTAGTAAATATAAGAACTGGATTTTTGAACCCAGCCAGCTGGCTCTAGAATTGGTGTTCTTGACCACCATGCTTTCATGCCTTGATATGCTCAACTCATCCCTTATCATCACCTTCCTCTTTTCCTTCTTTTTCCACCATTTGCTTATTGTATGTCTTCTAGATTCTAGGCAATGTTCTAATAGCAAGACTCTACTAATAAAGAAAAATAATGCCCTGGAAAAATAAAGTGGGGAGGAGTAGGAAAAGCAAGCTTTATCTTATTCATTATTCCAGAAAAAAAAAAATCCTTTTAATGACCAAAGTGGTAAAATTTTGTCAAAGCCCATGCTCATGATGTGTGCCCAGTCAAGGCAGAAGCACTTCTTCTCTACTCATGTTCCCCATGCTGCACTGGTCAAGAAGGCTACATGATGTAATAGAAAAACTTAAAATTTTAAGGTTCAGTAGCTTAGCAAACAAAAATGTATTTCTCATTCTCACAAAGTCCAATGTGGCTATTCCTGGTTGGGCTGTCCTCCTGGGTGGACTCTTTCTGAGCAGAGACTCACATATATAGTTCCATGAACTCTTTCCCTATCATTCAAGTGAACAAGAAGGAGACAATGTATGGACAACGTGAAGCATTTTATTTTTTTATTAATTTTTATTGGAATATAGTTGCTTAACCAGGAGCATTTTAATATCTGGTGGCCACTTTGCAGCCATGAGGTAATAACCTAAGGGGTGAACCATCAACACACCAAAAATTGAAAAGCAAAAGGATACTTGGGTTCTTGTTAATAGAATTTAAGCAAGTGAACCAAGATCTGAACCACCTATCACCAGCAATTCTTCTTATGTATAAATATCAATACCTACTTGTTTGGACCACTTGTTAGACCACCACTATTTGGGTTTTCTCACACTGCAGTGAAACATCTCTGAACTGCTGCAAATGTATACTATGTATTCATTTAATTTATTATATATATATAATATATTTGTATGTTATTTTATTTATGTCAACTTAAAAGCAACTTACTTTTTATGACTTTTTAAGATATAATTCACATATCATACAATTTACTCATTTAAAGTGTATAACTCAATCTTTTTAAAATACATTCAGAGCTCTGCAATCAGTTTTAAATATTTTGCCATCCTCAAAAGAAATCCTATACCCATTAGCAGTCATTCATCAACTGGTCCCCCTGAAAACCTTGAGTCTATTTTCCTTGTCTATTTTATATTCTCATCAGCAGTGTATGAGGGTACCAGTTTTGCCACATCCTCACCAATATTTGTTATTATCTGACTTTTTGATTACAGTCTTCCTAGCAGGTGTAAAGTACTACTTCATTGTGGTTTTGATTTGCATTTTTTTGATAGCTAATGATTCAATTATCTTTTTAAACATAGACTCATCCTAACTAAAAATGTCTATGAAACCACAGATTTCTCTGATAGTTATATTTTATGATTTTATTTTGTACTATGCGTATGTTCTCTTCTTTTTGGTTTTTGTGACTCTATTACATGTTTTTTATTTGTGATTGCCCTGTTTTTCAAGCATGTTAACCCCTTCCTATATCTATGTGCTTCAGACTAGTAGTCATACAGCCTTGAGCATATTCTAGAAAAAAAACTTTACATTTTCTTACTCTCCTGCCCCACATTTTATGATGTCCTCTTTTACATCTTCATGTTCATCCTTTTGCTGTTTATTTTGGTTATCATCATTTTCACAGAAATTATTTGATTTTATTTTAATCTGTATACTGGCTTATTTAAGTGATTTAGTTTCCAACTGTGATTTTCTCTTTCCTATAGATTCTTATTTCTTTCCTATTTAGAGAAGACCTTTCAATATTTCCTTTAGGATAGGTTTAATATTGTTGTATTCTTTTAGTTTTTGCCTGTCTGAGAAATTCTTTATCTCTCCTTCTGTTCTAAATGATAATCTTGCTGGGTAGAGTATCCCAGGTTGCAGATTTTTCCTTTTCAGGACTTTGAATATATCTTGCCACTCCCTTCTGTCCTGCAACGTTTCTGTAGAGAAATCAGCTCATAGCCTTATGGAGGTTCGCTTGTAATTAACTCTTTGTTTTTCTCTTGCTGCCTTTAGAATCCTCTCTTTATCTATAATGTTTGCCATTTTAATTATAATATGCCTTGGTGTAGGTCTGTTTGGGTTTATCTTTTTTGGGACCCTTGTGCTTCCTGTACCTGGATATCTGTTTCCTCCTTTAGGTTTGGGAAGTTTTCAGCCATAATTTTTTCATATACATTTTCAATCCCCTTTTCTCTTTCCTCTCCTCCTGGGAACCCTATTATGTGTAGGTTAGCATGCTTTATATTAGCCCATATGTCTCTTATATTGCTTTCATTTTTTTTTTCATTTGGGTTTCTGTCTGCTGTTGGGTGATTTCCATTATTCTATCTTCCAGATCACTTATTCCTTCTTCTGCATTATTCATTCTGCTATTCATTGCCTTTAGTTCAGCTTTCATCTCTGCAAATGAATTTTCTAACTTTTCTTGTCTCCTCCTTATAGTTTCTGGTTCCTTTTTACAGTAATCTGCATTTCTGTCAATAGCCTTTCTTAATTCCTTTAGTATTTTCATTATCTCCTTTCTGAACTCAGCATCTATTAGACTGAAGAGGTCTGTTTCATTGTTATTTCAGGGGAATTCTCTTGATCTTTTAATTGGGAGTGGTTCCTCTGCTTCTTCAGTTTATTTATATTTCTCTTGCTCTATGAGTTTACCTACTGTGGTCTTGGAGGGCTATTTTTATGTGGGAAAGTCCCTGTGTAACCTGCGTGGGTCTAGTATTTCTCCGCTGGAGCTGTTCACCTGTGAGTGTGCTCTGTGGTGTCACCTGTCACCTGTTGTGCAGGTTCACAAAGTACACTGTTGTTGGCATTGCCCTTGGCTCCTCCTCAACCATGGGAATGATGGCAGTTGGCCCTGGTCTCCCTCAGGCATTGTTTTCACAAGGCCACCACTACAGATCCACTGAAGTCGGGTCCCAGGACTGCAGTAGTTGCACATCTGGACACGCTGTGAGAGCTATGGAGGCGGCTCAGACCCTGGCTCAGCCCAGCCCCTGCATGCACTCACACACACAAAGTCCACAACTGCTAATGCCAGACCTGTCCCAGCTGCAGGAACACTCGTTTTCCACTCGGAATGTCCCACAGGCGCTGAATTTACAAAGCTGGCAGTGGAGGTGTAAATCAATGGCCCACACAGCCGTGAAGAGAGATTTCAGCCCTGCTTCCTAAGTTGCATGGCTCCTGGGGCTCAGCTGTGGTTTCAGCCCCACCTCGGCACATGGGTGACCCGCTGGTTTCTGCTCCCAGGTCCTGCCAAAGTGGAGGTTGGTGCAGGAGCCCCGAAAGAGATGGCTGGGGCTTACTCTCCCGGAGCCCGCAGAGGCCAAGTGGGGGCTGGCATATGGAGAAAGAGGCTGCTATGGTGCTACACCCCCAGCTTTGTGCACCACTTAACAATGGTGCTTTGTCCCTATGGTGGGCCCAGGTTTCTTCCACGAACAACCCTGGTTGCAGTGGTACCATGCTCTAGCCCCTTAAGGCTGTCTCACTTCAGCCAACACCAGTCCTCTCCTTGCGTCTGTCCTCTGAACCCTGAATTCCAGCACCCAGCCCCTGCCTGGACCACTGGACATACCTCTCAGACTGGGGCATGCAGGTTAGTGGGATGGACCATTTGTGCATGTCTCTTTCTGTTTTGCCTTCCACAAACCATTTGCTGTGCTCTCCTCTGAGCCTCTGAAGCTCCCTTTCTTTCCCAGCTGGTCTCCCCACCAGTGAGAGGGCTTCCCAGGGTGTGGGTCCCTTTCCTCTTTTTCAGCTCCCTCCCAGGGACACAGGTCCCATTTTGCTTCCTCTTTTCTTTTTTTTTCCTTTCGTCCTAACCAGTTTGTCCTTTCAGGTATTTGAGGTCTTCTGCTGGTATTCAGTAGGTGTTCTGTGAGAACTGTTCCGTTTGTAGATGTATTTTTGATGTATTTGTGGGAGGAGGTGAGTTCCACATTCTTCTACTACACCATCTTGATTAGTTATATTTTAATGCACATTAAATAAGTATATAATTTAATATATGCCCCACTTGAAGTTCACTGCTTTATTTTCTTTCATTCTCAACCGCTTTGTCAGCCTCCCTCTACTTTTACCCTATTTCTTGTATGGAAATTCCGGCAGACGTGGATCCAAGATTGTCCTAAAAGAGCTATCGAAAACCAGCAATTCATATGGAAAAAAAAAGAAAAGAAAAGAAAGTATTTAAGGTTTTCATTGACTACAATTTCTGTATGAGACAACAATAAAATGTAGTAGCTCAAATGATCACATGAATTCAGAGATACTAGCAAACCAAAGTCCACTAAAATGATGACAATCCAAGTGATAAGGGTGAAAAAAACAAACTGTAAATTAGAGCTTGAAGTATCTGAGGATGTTTATACCAGAAAAGAGAAAACTACAGAAAGTGATACTGATCTCCAGATCTTTATAAAGCAGTGAGAAACCAAAAATAGACTTGCTTCGTGCCCTGGAACTATAGTTCTCCCATGCATCTCCCAGTGGGACACACTGTTTTCTAGTTGGTAGGGGAATCCCAAAGGATGAAAAATAATTAAAAACCACTAGTCTGGGATTGAATCTTACTTGTTATAAACTAGAGAAGATTGGGGCTATTCTTATAACATACTTTCATTCATTTGTTATTGAGAGAGATACAGGTGAATTTATATCCAGTATAAGAGGAATTACTCTCCGTTATCCTCAAGGGACTGTGAGTCACTCAGGAAGTTATCAATAGAACCAGTGTCTGGGAATTACATAGAGTCTGACTTCAATTCAATATAATGATATAGAATCTAATAATGGAAAGGTCAGAATGTAACATGAAAATACACAGATGCTATTAGATGGAGACTGATACTCAGTATGTGGCTGGACTCGATGTCTAACTTCCAAAGAGATATGTTTTTTACTTTAAAAAATCAGAATTTCTGACTTTCTTTCCTTCCTTTAGCTTTAGGATTTACCTACTCCTCCTAAATATTTGTTGTGTGTATCCCAGCCTTTCCCAAGATGTGGAACACTTACTATGTGACTTAAGATTTTAGCAGGCATATGTAATGGCTTTAGTTTGTGGTACCTAAACTTCAAATCAGGTAGAAAGATACAGTCATCTTAACTCTTTCAATCTGACTAAGTCAAGGAGAAATTCTCAGTTTAATTCTGTCCATCTTTAATATATTTAATTAATTAATTTAAACATCTTTATTGGAGTATAATTGCTTTACAATGGTGTGTTAGTTTCTGCTGTATAACAAAGTGAATCAGCTATACATATATTCCCATATCCCCACCCACTTGCATCTCCCTCTCACCCTCCCTATCCCATACCTCTAGGTGGTCACAAAGCACCAAGACGATCTCCCTGTGCTATGCGGCTGCTTCCCACTAGCTATCTATTTTACATTTGGTAGTGTATGTATATCCATGCCACTCTCTCACTTCATCCCAGCTTACACTTCCCATTCCCTGTGTCCTCAAGTCCATTCTCTATATCTGCAGCTTTATTCCTGTCCTGCCCCTAGGTATTCAGAACCATTTTTTTATATATATACATATAAAACATATATATGTGTTAGTATACAGTATTTGTTTTTCTCTTTCTTACTTACTTCACTCTGTATGACAGACCCTAGGTCCATCCACCTCACTATCAATAACTCAATTTTGTTTCTTTTTATGGCTAATACTCCATCGTATATATGTGCCACAACTTCTTTATCCATTCATCTGTCGATGGAAACTTAGGTTGCTTCCATGTCCTGGCTATTGTAAATAGAGCTGCAGTGAACATTGTGATACATGACTCTTTTTGAATTATGGTTTTCTCAGGGTATATGCCCAGTAGTGGGATTGCTGGGTCGTATGGTAGTTCTATTTTTAGTTTTTTAAGGAACCTCCGTACTGTTCTCCATAGTGGCTGTATCAATTTACATTCCCAGCAACAGTGCAAGAGGGTTCCCTTTCCTCCACACCCTCTCCAGCATTTATTGTTTGTAGATTTTTTGATGCTGACCATTTTGACTGGTGTGAGGTGATACCTCATTGTAGTTTTCACTTGCATTTCTCTCATGATTAGTGATGTTGAGCATCCTTTCATTTGTTTGTTGGCAATCTGTATATCTTCTTTGAAGAAATGTCTATTTAGGTCTTCTGCCCATTTGAGGGTTGGGTTCTTCGTATTTTGAAATTGAGCTGCATGAGCTGCTTGTAAATTTTGGAGATTACTCCTTTGTCAGTTGCTTCATTTGCAAATATTTTCTCCCATTCAGGGGATTGTCTTTTCATCTTATTTATGGTTTCCTTTGCTGTGCAAAAGCTTTTAAGTTTCATTAGGTCCCATTTGATTATTTTGTTTTTATTTCCATTTCTGTAGGAGGTGGGTCAAAGAGCATCTTGCTGTGATTTATGTCATAGAGTGTTCTGACTGTTTTCCTCTAAGAGTTTTATAGTGTCTGGCCTTACATTTAGGTCTTTAATCCACTGTGAGTTTATTTTTGTGTATGGTGTTAGGGAGTGTTCTAATTTCATTCTTTTATGTGTAGCTGTCCAGTTTTCCAAGCTCCACTTATTGAAGAGGCTATCTTTTCTCCATTGTATACTCTTGTCTCCTTTATCAAAAAATAAAGTGACCATAGGTTCATGGGTTTATGTCTGGCCTTTCTACCCTTTTCCATTGATCTATATTTCTGTGTTTGGGCCAGTACCATACTGTCTTGATTACTGTAGCTTTGTAGTATAGTCTGAAGTCCAGGAGCCTGATTCCTCCAACTCCATTTTTCTTCCTCAAGATTGCTTTGGCTACTCAGGGTCTTTTTTGTTTCCATACAAATTGTGAAATTTTTAATTCTAGTTCTGTGAAAAATGCCATTGGTAGTTTGGTACGTATTGCATTGAATCTTTAGATTGCTTTGGGTAGTATAGTCATTTTCACAATGTTGCTTCTTCCAATCCAAGAACATGGTATATCTCTCCAACTGTTTGTATCATCTTTAAGTTCTTTCATCAGTGTCTTGCAGTTTTCTGCATACAGTCTTTTGTCTCCTGAGGTAGGTTTATTCCCAGGAATTTTATTCTTTTGGTTGCAGTGGTAAATGGGAGTGTTTCCCTAATTTCTCTTTCAGATTTTCATCATAGTTGTATAGGAATGCAAGAGATTTCTGTGCATTAATTTTGTATCCTGCTACCATACCAAATTCATTGAATAGCTCTAGTAGTTTCTGGTAGCATCTTTAGGAGTCTTGATGTATAGTATCATGTCATTTGCAAAGAGTGATAGCTTTACTTCTTCTTTTCTGATTTGGATTCCTTTTCTTTCTTTTCCTTCTCTGATTGCTGTGACTAAAATTTCTGAAGCTAAGTTGAATAATATTGGTGACATGGGACAACTTTGTCTTGCTCCTGATCTTAGAGGAAATGATTTCAATTTTTCACCATTTAGAATGATGTTGGTTGTGATTATATTGGTTTGTCATATATGGCCTTTATTATGTTGAGGTAAGTTCCCTCTATGCTTACTTTATGAAGGGTTTTTATCATAAATGGTTATTGAATTTTGTTGAAAGCCTTTTCTGCATCTACTGAGATGATCATATGGTTTTTCTCCTTCAATTTGTTAATATGGCTTATCACATTGATTGATTTGCGAATATTGAAGAATCCTGGCATTCCTGGGATAACCCCCACCTGATCACGGTTTATGATCCTTTAATATGCTGCTGGCTTGTGTTTGCTAGTACTTTGTTGAGGATTTTTGTATCTATGTTCATCAGTGATATTGGCCTGTAGTTTTCTTTCTTTGTGGCATCACTGTCTGGTTTTGGTATCAGGGTGATGGTGGTCTCGTAGAATGAGCTTGGGAGTGTTCCTCCCTCTGTGATATTTTGGAAGAGTTTGAGAATGATAGGTGTTAGCTCTTCTCTAAATGTTTGATAGAATTCTCCTGTGAAGCCATCTGGTCCTAGGCTTTCTTTGTTGGAGCATTTTTAATCACAGTCTGAATTTCAGTGCTTGTGATTGGTCTGTTTATATTTTCTATTTCTTCCTGGTTCAGTCTCAGAAGGTTGCGCTTTTCTAGGAATTTTTCCATTTCTTCCAGGTTGTCCATTTTATTGATATATAGTTGCTTGTAGTAATCTCTCATGAGGCTTTTTATCTCTGCAGTGTCAGTTGTTACTTCTTTTTAACTTTTAATTCTATTGATTTGAGACTTCTCCCTTTTTTTCTTGATGAGTTTGGCTAATGGTTTATCAATTTTGTTTATCTTCTCAAAGAACTATCTTTTAGTTTTATTGATCTTTGCTCTTCTTGCCTTCATTTCTTTTTCATTTATTTGAGATATGATCTTTATGATTTCTTTCCCTGGAATTTGGAATTTTGGGGGGTTTGTTCTTCTTTCTCTAATTGCTTTAAGTGTAAGACTAGGTTGTTTATTTGAGAAGTTTCTTGTTTCTTGAGGTAGGATTATATTGCCATAAACTTCCCTCTTAGAACTCCTTTTGCTGCGTCCCATAGGTTTTGGGTTCTCGTGTTTTCATTGTCATTTGTTTCTAGGTATTTTTTGATTTCCTCTTTGATTTCTTCAGTGATTTCTTAGTTATTGTGTATTGTTTAGCATCCATGTGTTTGTATTTTTTACAGAAGTTTTCCTGTAATTGATATCTAGTCTCATAGCATTGTGGTCAGAGAAGATACTTGATAAGATTTCAATTGTCTTAAATTTACCAAGGCTTGATTTGTGACCTGAGATATGATTTATCCTGGAGAATGTTCCATGAGCACTTGAGAGGAAAGTGTATTCTGTTGTTTTTGGATGGAATATCATATAAATATCAATTAAGTGCATCTTGTTTAACGTATCATTTAGAGCTTGTGTTTCCTTATTTATTTTCATTTTGGATGATCTGTCCATTCGTGAATGTGGGGTGCTTAAGTCCCCTACTATTATTATGTTACTGTTTATTTACCCTATTATGGCTGTTAGCATTTGCCTTATGTATTGACATGCTTCTATGTTGGGTGCATAAATATTTACAACTGTTATATCTTCTTCTTGGATCGATCCCTTGATCATTATGTAGTGTCCTTCTTTGTCTCTTGTAATAGTCTTTATTTTAAAATCTAATTGTCTGATATAAGAATTGCTACTCCAGCTTTCTTTTGATTTCTATTTGCATGGAATATCTTTTTTCATCCCCTCACCTTCACTCTGTATGTGTCCCTAGGTGTGAAGTGGGTCTCTTATAGACAGCATATATATGGGTCTTGTTTTTGTATCCATTCAGCCAGTCTATGCCTTTTGCTTGTAGCATTTATTCCATTTACATTTAAGGTAGTAATCGATATGTATGTTCCTATTACCATTTTCTTAATTGTTTTGGGTTTGTTATTGTAGGTCTTCTCCTTCTCCTGTGTTTCCTGCCTAGAGAAGTTCCTTTACATTTGTTGTAAAGCTGGTTTGGTGGTGCTGAATTCTCTTAGGTTTTGCTTGTCTGTAAAGGTTTTAATTTCTCCGTCAAATCTGAATGAGATCCTTGCTGGCTAGAGTAACCTTGATTATAGGTTTTTCCCTTTCATCCCTTTAAATCTGTCCTACCACTCGCTTTTGGCCTGCAGAGTTTCTGCTGAAAGATCAGCTGCTAACTTTATGGGGATTCCCTTGTATGTTATTGGTTATTTTTCATTTGATGCTTTTAATACTTTTTCTTTGCATTTAATTTTTGATAGTTTTATTAATTTGTGTCTTGGCATGTTTCTCCTTGGATTTATCCCGTATGGGACTCTCTACACTTCCTGGACTTGATTGACTATTTCCTTTCTCATATTAAGGAAGTTTTCAACTATAATCTCTTCAAATATTTTCTTAGTTCCTTCCTTTTTCTCTTCTTCCTCTGAGACCCCTATTATTCGGATGTTGGTACATTTAATGTTGTCCCACAGGCCTCTTAGACTGTCCTCAATTCTTTTTATTCTTTTTTCTTTATTCTGCTCTGCAGTAGTTATTTCCACTATTTTATTTTCCAGGTCACTTATCCCTTCTTCTACCTCAGTTATTCTGCTATTGACTTCTCCTAGAGAATTTTAAATTTCTGTTATTTTGTTGTTCATCATTGTTTGTTTGCTTTTTAGTTCTTCTAGGTCCTTGTTAAACGTTTCTTGTATTTTCTCCATTTTATTTCCAAGATTTTGGATCATGTTTACTATCATTACTCTGAATTCTTTTTCAGATAGACTGCCTGTTTCTTTGTCATTTGTTTGGTCTGGTGGGTTTTTACCTTGCTCCTTCATCTGCTATGTGTTTCTCTTTCTTCTCATTCTGCTTAACTTACTGTGTTTGGGGTCTCCTTTTCACAGGCTGCAGGTTCATAGTTCCTGTTGGTTTTGGTGTCTGCCCCCAGTGGCTTAGGTTGGTTCAGTGTGTTGTGTAGGCTTCCAGGTGGAGGGGAATGGTGCCTGTGTTCTGGTGGAGGAGGCTGAATCTTGTCTTTCTGGTGGGCAGGACCACCTCCAGTCGTGTGTTTTGAGGGGTCTGTGGCCTTATTATGATTTTAGGCAGCCTCTCTGCTAAGGGATGGGGTTGTGTTCCTGTCTTGCTAGTTGTTTGGCATAAGGTGTCCAGCATTGTAGCTTGCTGATCATGAATGGAGCTGGGTCTTAGCATTGAGATGGAGATCTCTGGGACAGCTTTTACTGTTTGATATTATGTGGAGGCGGGAGGTTTCTGGTGGACCACTGCCCTGAATTGGGCTCTCTCACCTCAGAGGCAAAAGCCTGGCCCCTGGCCAGAATACCAATACCCTGTCAGCCACACAGCTCAGAAGAAAAGGGAGAAGGAAAGAAAGAAAAGAAAAGAAAATGAAGTTATTAAAATAAAAAATTTAAAAAATTATTTAAAATTAAAAGTAACAATAAAAAAAAGAAAGAAAGAAGAGAGCCAGCAAACCAAGCAACAAATCCACCAATTATAACAAGCACTAAAAACTATACATAAAGAAAAAAAAAATGGACAGAATCCTAGGACAAATGGTAAAAACAAAGCTATACAGACAGAATCACACAAAGAAGCATACACATACACACTCACAAAAAGAGAAAATAGAAAAAATTTATATATCTATATATTAAAAAAAAAGGAAGCGAGCAACCAAATCAGTAAACAAATCTACCAATGAAAATAAACTCTAAATACTAAACTATGATAAACATAAAACCAGAAACAGATTAGAAGCTGATCGCAAAGCCCAAGTCTACAGTTGCTCCCAAAGTTCACCACCTCAATTTTGGGATGAGCTGTTTTCTATTCAGGTATTCCAGAGATGCAGCATACATAAAGTTGATTGTGGAGATTTAATCTGCTGCTCCTGAGGTTGCTGGGAGAAATTTCCCTTTCTGTTCCTTTTTCGCACAGGTCCTGGGGTTCAGCTTTGGATTTGGCCCTGCCTCTGCCTATAGGTCACCTGAGGTTTTCTGTTCTTCACTCACACAGGACGGGGTTAAAGTAGCAGCTGATTAGGGGGCTCTGGCTCACTCAGGCCGTGGTAAGGGAGGGGTACAGGAAGTGGGGCGAGCTTGCAGCAGAAGAGGCCGGCATGATGTTGCAACAGCCTGAGGCGTGCCATGTGTTCTCCCAGGGAAGTTGTCCATGGATCACAGGACCCTGGCAGTTGCGGGCTGCACAGGCTCCCAGGAGGGGAGGTTTGGATAGTGACCTGTGCTTGCACACAGGCTTCTTGGTGGCTGCAACAGCAGTCTTAGCATTTCATGACCATCTCTGGGGTCCATGCTGATAGCCGTGCTCACACCTGTCTGTGGAGCTCATTTAGGTGGTCTCTGAATCCCCTCTCCTTGCACACCCCAAAACAATGCTCTCTTGCCTCTTAAGCAGTTCTAGACTTTTTCCTGGACTCCCTCCCAGCTAGCTGTGGTGCACTAGCCCCCCTCAGGCTGTGTTTATGCAGTCAACCTCAGCCCTCTCCCTGGGATCTGACCTCCGAAGCCCAAGCCTCATCTCCCAGCCCCCACCTGCCCTGGCTGGTGAATGCTGGTCAGCACAGATCTGCTGTGTGGGAATCTCTCCACCTTGCCCTCTGCAGCCCTATTACTGCACTCTCCTCCATGGCTCTGAAGCTTCACCACCACCCCCACCCCCCGCCGCCATCCCCCATCTCTGCCAGTGAAGGAGCTTCCTAGTGTGTGGAAACTTTTCCTCCTTCACAGCTCCCTCCCAGAGGTGCAAGTCCTGGCCCTATTCTTTTTTCTCTTGTTTTTTTTTTTTTCTTATGCCCTACCCATGTATGTGGGGGGTTTCTTACCTTTTGGGAAGTCTGAGGTCTTCTACCAGCTTTCAGTATGTGTTCTGTAGGAGTTGTTCCACATGTAGATGTATTTCTGATGTATTTGTGGGGAGGAACGTGATCTCCATGTCTTACTCCTCCACCATCTTGAAGGTCTCCCTTTAATACATTTTAAATTCTTACCCATCTTCTTGTGTTCAGTCTTCCTAGGCAAAACAATAATATCTAACAATAATATATCTAAAATATTATTTTGTTTTCGTTTCACATTTTATTTGATTACTTAATGTGTAATTGACTTCCTTTTATACTGGAAATATAAACTCTCTTTTTTTATACAAAATGATTTAAACAAAAAAGTAAATCAATATAAAGAAAAATATTAAGTACAAATACAGTTGGTACAGGACAATGCCAAATTTGAAAGCTGGCTTGATGATGACTGGACCTTGAGAAACATGGGACAATCTGTATAAATCTCCCTATCCTTACCCCAAAACATTTAAAGATAATGTGACGGGGAGATATATATATTTTTAGTCTTCATTTTGGCATTTATTCTTTTAATTAGATGACCTTCTTTCCTCCTTCCTCATTCACACAGGGTTTCTTATGCGCTTTCTTGGCAACCTGTAACTATCCCTATTAGGGAACATGACCCTCTGTATTTAACAACCTGTTTACTAGTCTATCCCTTCAGAGTGTAAATTCCTTGCAAAAAAAACAATAGATCTGGAATCATTATTTTTCCCAGTGAAATGTATGTGATATATCTGATTTTCAATAACTTTGACTGAATAAATAAAATCACCCACAAGGAGAACCATTATTTGCATACCCAACCTAAACACTTAGATCCTTTTTCCTCTTGAGTTATACTCTACTTTGGACTTACTTCTTACTTAGATGCCTTCATGCCACAAGACCCATATTACAATACTCTGCTTTCAGGTTATACATTAGTATAATATATTTATTATGCCTCCAAAATTTTTAGGCTTTCTATGTCAGTTTTGTTTATTCTTAGTGTGTAAGTCTTTGGAGGCCAAAGTGGAGATTATGTCAAACATTCCCTGCCATCAAATAAAATGTTATAATAAATTAAGCATATCATGATTGCATTCTATGTGGCGTGCATTTAACTCATTAAGAGAATGGCCACTAATGATTAAATGAAACATGTTGTGCCCTTTAATATCATGGTCTAAGAAGCTAGGCTTATGAGTTTGTTTTAAATCTCTGGGACTTAATCCTGTAACTGAGGGAATTCACTTATAGGTAAATAATTGGAAATAGCATCTAATGCAAGAATTTTTTTAAGTATCCAGATTCTTTGGGGCACCTCTGCTTAGTTCCCAAGTTTCAATTGTGATTAAGTACTATTTAGTTTATGCTTGATTTATAGGAGTCTGCTTTTTCTCTCAGGGAAAACCAGAGTTTTTAATACCACTGTCATATCTGTCATTTCTCCTGCCATGTTCTTGAACTTAGGGCCTTAATATTTGACTTACTGAGACTTCTCCTAACGCTGACCATATTTTATTATACATTTCTTTATCACTTCTTTTAGAAGAGTGCTCTACTTCTCCAGGTATCAGTGGCTCTCACCATCTTATCCATGAAAGCATGGGAAGAAAACTATGTTTAACCTCACTTTTTACTCAGTTCTGTGGACCCAAAATGTATTTAAGGTGACAAAATCATCCCAAGACTAGCAGCTCATCTGCCACAGTTGTCCTCCTCAAAATGACATATTAGCCCATCTTTCTTATTCCAGATGTGGTAATTCATCTTTAAATAAATGTTTGTGTGATTTTAAAGCTTTTTCTCCCTCTTCTCAGACCCTAGATTGTTTTATTTCTCCTCATATGTTCAAAGATAAGGATGAGAATATATTTCTCATTGGAAACAAATCAAGTAAGAGGATAGTGGAACATCTTTAAAGAACTGGGAGAGAAAACTATCAACCTGGAAATTTATATCCAGTGAAAATACCTTTGAAAAACGAAGGCAAGACTTCTGGTTTCTGATCCAACATGTAAAGAGCTTGGAAGTCATCACTCTAATTCTTACAACAAGAAAAAACTGAACAAACTGAAAATCAATGACTTTTCTTAGACCCATCATAGAATTGAGGTCATAGAGAAAACTGCCACCCTCACATCAGGAGAGACAGGAGAAAATAGAAAACTACAACCAAGATCACCTAACGATTAGCAGAAGCCACTGGAGCCATACAGTGGTAGGAATGTTTGAAAAGTAATTTTAACAAACTGCTGATTCCCTAGTGTGGGAATGAGAAACTCCTAGGGGTTGTGGTCTTAGACCCCTCTACTCCTCACACATAAACATATATTTTCATGGTATTTACCTCCAGGAACTCCATCAGTTTCTTGAACTGAAGAATCAAGAAACATCCCCTTGGGTTTTAGGCAGGGAAAGGATAAGCGTAACCATTTGAAATATACCCAGAACAACTTTTTGAATTAATAATGGCTGAAAACTTTCCAGAATAATGGCAGACACCAAACAGTAGATCCAGGTAGTTCAGATAACGCCAAGCAAGAAAAATATAAAAAGAAATCAAACAAACAAAAAGCCCTATGTGAAGGCAAATAATATTAAAATAACAGGAAACCAAAGACAAAGAGAAAATCTTGCAAAAAATCATAAGCCCAAGAGAAAAAATATGCCTTACTTATAGAGAAACAGGCTTAAGAATTACAGTGGACCTCCCATCAGAAACGATGCAAAGAAGAAGAGAGTAGAGTAAAATATAATATTTAAGGTGTCAAAAGGAAAACAAAACCACTGATCTAGAATTCTATATCCAGAGAAATTATCCTTCGAAAGTCAGGAATAAATAGGCTTTCTCAGACAAACAAGAAATGATGGGATTCATTGTCAGTGGACACATCCTGCAAGCAATATTAAAAGAAGTTCTTCAGATAGAAGGGGAATACATAGGTAGAAAATGGGAACTACATAAAGAAACAGTAGTTGCAAAGGAATAAACTTAGGTAAAATAAAATCATATACTTTAAAATTCTTAATAGATAAATGTTTATTCAAAGAAATAAGAGTACCAATATACTGAGTGCTGATAACATATGGATAGGTGAAGGAAACTAGAGCAATTTATATGGGGCAGAAGAGAGAAATTGGGGAAAGTCTGTTACAAGGTACTTGATGTTATCCATGAAGTTGGTATAGTATTATTTGAAGGTGGACTTAGAATAGTTGTAAATATACATTGCAAATTCTAGGTTAGACACTAAAAAACTTTTAAAAGAATTGTACTTGATATGCTAAGAGAAAAGTAGAATAATATAAAATGTTCAATTAAAACCAGAGAAGGCACAAAAATAAAAGAGGAGAAAATAAAATGATAGGAAAAAGGCAAATGCAACAAACATAAAACAATTATAAACATGGTAGATACTAATCAAAATATATCAATAATCAATTTTAATGTGAATGGTCTAAATGCAACTAAAAGACAGACTCAAACTGATTATTTTAAAAAGGTCTATCTATATGTAGTCTACAAAAACTTGCTTTAAATATAAAGACATAAATAGCTTAAAAGACAAAGGATGGAGAAACAGACACCACACTAAATAATAAAGAAAAAAGAAGGCACAGATGCACTAATATCATGAATGAAGTAAGTATCATCACCACAGATCCCATGGATCCTCTCAGTTAAGATGACAATAAGGAAATATTCTGAGCAACTCTAGGCCCACAGATTTGATAATTTAGATGAAATGGACCAATTCTTTGAAAGACACACACTACCAAAGCTCTCACAAAAGCAGAAATAGATCATAGAATTGGCCTGTAATTATTAAAGAAATTAAACAAATAATTAAAACCCTTCTAAAACAAAGATCACCTGACCAAGACGGTTTCACTGGTGAATTCTACCAAACATTTAAGAATGAAACAATTCCAATTCTTTACAATCTCTTTCAGAGAATAGAAACAGAAGAAAGATTTCCTAATGCTACGATGCTGACATTACACTAATACCAAAACCAGATAAAGACATTACAAAAAGGAATACTACATGTCAATATCTTTTATGAATATAGATCAAAAATCCTCAACAAAATATTAGCAAATTGAATTCAATAATGTACAAAAAGAATTATACAAAATGACAAAGTGGAATTTATTCAAGTTATGCAAGGCCAGTTCCACATTTGAAAATCAATTTATGTAATCTACTATATCAATAGACTAAAGAAGAAAAACTATATCAATTGAGGCAGAAAATGCATTGGACAAAATCCAACATGTATTCATGATAAAAACTCTCAGAAAAGTAATAATAGACAATAACTTTCATAAATAACATCTACAAACTACCTTCAGCTAACATTTACTTAATAGTGAGTTACCAGGATAATTTCCCCTTAAGATCAAGAATAAAGCAAGGATGTCTTCTTCTCCCCACTTTTTTTTCCACATTATAGTAGGAGTCCTACCTAGGACAAGGAAAGGTAATAAAGGTATACAAATAGAACAGAAAGAAAACTGATTTTTCTTTTCTTTTCTTTTTTTTTAACAGGTGACAGGTTGTCTATGTAGAAAAACCCAATGCATTGAAAAAATTCAGGAACTAATAAGTGATTACACCAAGGTCATAGTATACAAGGTCAATACACAATATTGGCATTTGAATGTAAAATACCATACCATTTACATTAACATCAGAAATAAAATATTTAGGTACACATTTAACAAAATACACACAGGATCTATATGTGGAAATTGTAAAACTCTGATGAAAGAATTTTTAAAAATCTAAATAAATGGAGATATAGTCCATGTTCATGGGTTGGAAGACTCAATATTTTTGAGATGTCAATTCTTCCCAACTTGATCTATTGATTCAACACAATCCATGCAAAATATCAGTAAGGTGTTTTGTGGATATTGACAAAATGCTTCTAAGGTTTATATGAAAATGTAAAAGAACAAGAGTAACCAACACAGTATCGAGGACAAAGAACAAAGTGGAGGACTGACATTACCCAGCCTCAAACTTACTATAAAGCTACAGCGATAAAGACAGCATGGTTTTACCAAAAGAACAGGGAACAGAATAGAAAGCCTAGAATTTGTCCCACATAAATATAATTAAATGAACTTTGATAAAGGAGCAATGATAATATAATTAAGGAAGAACCTTTTTTTTTTCAACAAATGGTACTGGCTATCCATATCCAGAAAAACAAAAATAAAAACAAACACCTAATCTAACCACATAACTTATACCTCTTACAAAAATTAACTCAAAATTAATCATAGATCTAATTTTAAAATCCAAAAATTTTAAACTTCTAGGAAAAACATAGAATAAAATTTAGGTGAAAGTCTTTGGCAATGAAATTAAACTAGAAAAACCAAAGGGAAAAGACAGTAAGAAAGAACGAGATGCGAGAACACTTTTGGCTAAAAATCTTCCTTATAAAGTTACTCAGGAAGAATTAAAAGAAGTGTTCGAAGATGCTGTGGAGATCAGATTAGTCAGCAAGGATGGAAAGAGTAAAGGGATTGCTTATATTGAATTTAAGACAGAAGCTGATGCAGAGAAAACCTTGGAAGAAAAGCAGGGAACAGAGATAGATGGGCGATCCATTTCCCTGTACTATACCGGAGAGAAAGGTCAAGGTCAAGACCATAGAGGTGGAAAGAATAGCACTTGGACTGGTGAATCAAAAACCCTGGTTTTAAGCAACCTCTCCTATAGTGCAACAGAAGAAACTCTTCAGGAAGTATTTGAGAAGGCAACGTTTATCAAAGTGCCCCAGAACCAAAGTGGCAAATCTAAAGGGTATGCATTTATAGAATTTGCATCATTTGAAGATGCTAAAGAAGCTTTAAATTCATGTAATAAAAGGGAAATTGAGGGCAGAGCCATCAGGCTGGAGTTGCAAGGACCCAGGGGACAACCTAATGCAAGAAGCCAGCCATCCAAAACTCTGTTTGTCAAAGGTCTGTCTGAGGATACTACAGAAGAGACATTAAAGGAGTCGTTTGACGGCTCTGTTCGTGCAAGGATAGTCACTGACCGGGAGACTGGATCCTCTAAGGGGTTTGGTTTTGTAGACTTCAACAGCGAGGAAGAGGCCAAAGCTGCCAAGGAGGCCATGGAAGATGGTGAAATCGATGGAAACAAAGTTACTTTGGACTGGGCCAAGCCTAAGGGTGAAGGTGGCTTCGGTGGCCGAGGAGGAGGCCGAGGTGGCTTCGGTGGCCGAGGAGGAGGCCGAGGTGGCGGCCGAGGTGGATTTGGAGGCCGAGGCCGGGGAGGCTTTGGAGGGCGAGGAGGCTTCCGAGGAGGCAGAGGAGGAGGAGGAGGAGACCACAAGCCACAAGGAAAGAAGACGAAGTTCGAATAGTTTCTTCTATCCCTGTCTTCCCCTCTTCCATTTGAAAGAAAGGACTCTGAGGTTTTTACTCTGTTACCTGCTCAATGACAGAGCCTTCTGAGGACATTCCAAGACAGTATACAGCCCTGTGGTCTACTTGGAAATCCGTATAGATAACATTTCAAGGGAGATAACCCTGTTGGTGTTGACTGGATATTCGTATAAACTTTTTAAAGAGATGAGTGATAGAGCTAACCCTTATCTGTAAGTTTTGAATTTATATTGTTTCCTCCCATGTACAAAACCATTTTTTTCCTATGGAGTTTTTTGGTTTTGTTTTTGTTTTTTTGCGTTGGTGGGTTATAAAGGAAAGCAGAATGTTTTATCATGATTTTTGCTTTAGCAACTTTGGGACAAATTAAAAGTCCTAAACTCTGAAAAAAAAAAAAATTTAGGTGAACTTAGATTTCCTAACACTTTTTCAGATACAACCAAAAGTATAAACCATGATAGAAAAAAATTAATAAGTTGGACTTTATTAAAATATAAAATATTTGCTCTGCAAAGGACACTGTTAAAAGAATGAAAAGACAACCACAGAGTGTAAGAAAATATTGACAAAACACATATTTGATAAAGGACTGATGTCCAAAATATGCAAAGAACTTGAAACACAACAATAAGAAAACAATTCAACTTAAAAATGGGCAAAAGATTTGAACTGACTTCTGCAAAGGAGATAAACAGATAAAAATTAAGCATATAAAAGTTTTCAAATACCTACAATATGTAATCCCAAATTACTACAACAATGAGGTAGTACTACAAACCTATTAGAATGGCTAAAATCCAGAAAAACCTGAAAATACCAAATGCTGATGGGGGTGAGGCACAACAAGAACTCTGGTGGTGGAAATGCAAAATGGTACAGCCACTTTCCAAGACAGTTTGGCAGTTTCTTACAAATCTAAACATATTTTTACCATACATGTGAACCAATAATCATGTTCCTAGATATTTGTACAAATGAGTTGAAAAATTAAGTCCACAGAAAGGCCTGCACATGAAAAACAGCTTTATTTGCTAAAAATTAATGCAACCAATATTTCTCCAATAAATAAATAAACAAATTGTGATGTATCCATACAATAAGATATTATTAAATAGTAAAAGAAAAAGCTATTAAGCCACATAAAAGGACATGGAGGAACCTTGAATTCATTGCTAAGTGAAAGAAGCCATTCTGAAAGTGCTATAACCTGCATGATTCCAATTATATGACATTCTGAAAAAGGCAAATGTATAGAGTTGGTAAAAAGATCAGTGGTTGCCAGGAGTTCAAGTTTGAGGAAATAAATAGATAAAGGAGATAAATAGGAGATTTGAGGAAATAAATAGGAGATTTTTAGTGTGGTGAAACTCTAGGATGCTGTAATCATGAACACATGACATTATATATTATTAAAACCAACAATAGTTTAAGACACACAAAAAATGTATGAAAAATTTAAAAAATCTTTTAAGAGGTCAGGGAATCCTAGTAGAGAATACAGAGGATGACAAGAGAATCTAATTATATTACAAATGTATGAAATGATCTCAATGAAGAAAGTAGGGGAAAGGTGCTGCCCTAAATCACATTAGAAATGAATGAAATCCACAAAGCTAAAGGCAAAAGGAGCTGTACATAAGTCCTTTAGTAGTTAAAGTAGTTTTCCATGGAAGTATAGGTTAAAAAATATGATACTGCTATAAATGTATACTGGAACTGAACAATTAAGTAAATGAATGAAGGATGGCAGAAGCTAGATTTGCAACTATTGGAGTAGAAATTTATGTTGCCTAAGGGAAAAAGCTAGAATGATCCATGTTTTAATAGTTAGATTTGGAGCCTTCAGTATGAACTCATGTTTAACTTAATATAAATACAAATGCCTACATAAAGAAATATTTATAGGTGTATGTGCATACACGGGTTAGCATATACACATATATTTCCTTGCTTTGTCAGTTAAGAAGGCAAAAAAACAAAACAAAACAACTCTCTAGTAGCAATGAATATATCTAACCTCCAGATACTGGTTTCTAATGCCATTCCAATAAAAGGAAACAGGACTTATTGGTTCTTGGACTGGGATGGGAACTGTACAAAATGAGCCTGGGGCATCTTATAATGGCAAAAAGTAAGAAAGTGCATAAAATAAAATTTTTTTAAATTGATGTGGATGTCAAAAGGGTACTGGAGCTACCTGAAAAAGATTCCAATGGCAAAATTGGAATAATTTGAGCAAAAAAAAATAGTATTAGATTATAAACCAAAGTATAAAACAAATATCAGTGTATCCATATACATATGAATAAATGATTGAATAAATTAATAAATGGGAAAGAGAAGCATCTCCCATGCAGAAGAATTCCAAGTAGATAATCCACTCTAAAGGAGGTGGATCCTGATTCCTTGCTCCTTCAGAGTAGATGGCACAAAATGGCTGCCTTCCAAAGGGGACAGTATGAAAACAGGGGAGGAAAAAAAAGTAACTTTACAGCAGAGAAACCTGAAAAACACTATGTCGGCAAGGTGATCAAAGCTAACAACAAGAGTGATAAGAAGTCATGCTGATAGAATGTACTCTTGAAATGATGTGATAAAATGGCACTTTACCTCTGTGATCTTCCTCCCCAAGTGCTACAACCTTAGTCTAATCATGAGAAAAACATCAGATAAAATAAATTGAACGAAATTTTACAAAACCTGACCGGCACTCCTCAAAATTGTTAAGGTCATCAAGAAACAAGGAAAGTTTGAGAAACTGTCACAACCAAAAGGAGTCTAAGGAGACATAGCAACTAAATATAATGTGGCATCTTAGATGGGATCCTGGAGCAGAAAAAGAATAGTAGATTGAAAACTAAAGAAATCTGAATAAACTATGAACCATAGTATATTAATACTGGTTCATGAATCATAACAAATATACCAAAGTAATGTAGATGTTAATAATAGGAGAAACTTTGTGTGAGAGAACATGGGAAATCTCTATCTATTCACTCAATTTTTCTGTAAGTCTAAAAATGTCTCTTAATCTAAAATGATTCTAAAAATAAAGTTTATTAATACAATTTTTAAAATGAAGGTGACATAAAGACGTGTTAAGGATGTGCAAGCTAAAAAAATTTATCACAGACTTGCACTACAAGACATGTTAAACTAAGTTCTCAGGCAGAAGGATAATGAGACCAGAAGAATATATGGATCTACACAAAAAAAGAATGCATCTGAAAAGGAATAAATATGTGGGTAAATATAAAATATTTTTTCATTATTTTTAATCTCTTTAAGTGATAAGTGACTATCTAAGGTAAAAATAATACCAAAGTATCATGGAGCTTATAGCTTATGTAGAAATAAAATATATGACAAAAAGTAGCACAAAATGTAGGAGGGAGTAAACTGACATACTCCATTTTAAGTTTCTTATGCTTTACATAAAGTTATATAATATGATCTGGCAGCATACTATGATAAATTAAAGACATATATTGTAAACATGACAGCATCTGATAAAATAAGTATAATAAATAAGTTAATATTGAAGATAAAAAATATGAAAAGGGGTCAATCTAAAATAAGTCAGAAAGTGAAAATAAGAAACAAAAAATACATGGGACAAATAGAAAAAAACGTGCCAGATAATAGATTATATTAAACGCAAATTGTATAAACACTAAATTAAAAGACATAGACTGTAGAGCAGACCAAAAAGCAATATCTAATGTTAAATATAAAGACGTAAATTTGTTAAAAGAAATCAATGTTAAATATAAATACAGAAATTTGTTAAAAGTAGAAGAATGCACAAATATATATCACAAACTCTAATCAAAAGTAAATTGGAGTGGCTTATTAATATCAGACAAACTAGACTTGAGAAAAAGAAATGTTACACTACATAAAAATAATGGGTTGAATTTATCAAGAAAATATAGCAAAAATTTAATAAAAACTCTAATGAGTTTAAAATAAATACATAAAAATCATAGAAATATAAAAAGTATATTTGAATTCACAATTAATGTTAGAAGTATTAACACTAAAAATTGGCTTTTATTAAAAATCCACAGATAACATTATATTAATTGTGGAAGACTGATATTGCCCTAAGATCATGGACAAGGCAAATATATCTGCCCTTACCACTTCTAATTAACATTGAACCAGAAGTTCTAGCAAAGAGTATAAGGTAAGAGAAAGAAACAAAATGCTCGCAAAAAGAAAAAAAAAAACCTATATTTATTCAAAAATAACATAAATTTATACACAGAAAATCACCACAAATCTACAAAAAAAAAAGCGTTCCAAAAAGAAATGACTGTGTCTTTATTCCTGTCCTGCCACTAGGTTCATCAGTACCGTTTTTTAGATTCCATATATGTTTGTTAGCATACAGTACTTGTTTTTCTATTTCTGGGTCCATCCACCTCATTACAAATATGTCAATTTCGTTCCTTTTTTTGGCTGAGTAATATTCCATTGTATATATATATATATATATATATATATATATATATATGCCACATCTTCTTTATCTGTTCCTCTGTCAATGGACATTTAGGTTGCTTCCATGTCCTGGCAATTGTAAATAGTGCTGCAATGAACATTGTGGTAGATGTCTCTTCTTGACCTAGAGAGGTGAGATAGGGAGGGTGGGAGGGAGGCTTAAGAGGGAGGGGGTATGGAGATATATGTATACTTATTGCTGATTCACTTGGTTGTACAACAGAAACTAACACAACATTGTAAAGTAGTTATACTCCAACAAAGATATCACAAAAAAGAAATGACTGACTTTAGCAAGATCACATGATACAAGGTCAATAGGAACAAAGGCAATTGTATTTCTATATACTCACAACCTATAATTGGAAATTGAAAAAGAAAATTGAATACATTTTTTAGTAGCATCATAAGACATTATTTACTAGGGATAAATTTAACAAAATATGTGCAAAGCCTGTACACTACAAACTATAAAACATTACTGAGAAAAATTAAAGACCTAAATAATGAAAAAATACACTGTTCATGGTCCAAAGACTAAATATTGTTAATATGTAAGTTCTTGTGAAATTGATCAATAGATTCAAGGCAATCTCAATTCAAATTACATCAGATTTGTTTCTGTTTTGTTTTGTTGTTAGAAATTGAGGTGATTCTAAAATTTGTGCAGAAATTCAATGAGAAGAAAAAGATAATTCTCTCTACCTGATGTCAAGATTTTAAGATAAAGATACAGTAAGGGAAAAAATAACTACATTTATTCACAATTAGGATAATTGTGAACACAGAAAATCACAGAGGGCAAATATGTACAGGAAAAGAGCTCATCGTCATTAGTCACTGTGGAAGTGCAAATTAAAAACGCAATGAGATATCACTACCTCCTACTGAAATAGTAAAACTAAAAAGACTGACAATGCTAAATGTTGATGATGATGTGGAAAACTAGAACTCCTCATATATGGTTTGTGAAAGATAAAATAGTACACCACTCTAGAAAATAGTTTGGCAATTTTTCATAAAGATACAGATATAGAGATAGAGAGACAGAGGCAGAGATAGAGAGATAAAATAAAACAAAATCCAGCAATCCTACTTATGGATATTTAGCAGAGAGAACTGAAAACCTATGTTCACTTATGGACATGTATGCAAATGTCTAAAGCAGTTTTATTTATAGCAACCATACACTAGAATAACCCCAATATGCATCATTTACATATGAAAAAATAATTTGTAATACATACGTAGAGTAGAATACTATTAAGCAATAAAAATGAACTAGTGATATATGGATGGACAACATGGATGAATTTTAAAAGCATTGCGCATTATGTATAGAACATATATACTATATGATTCCATTTACAGGGAATTTGGAAATGATAAATATACAGGGACATACAGTAGAAGAGTAGTCATCAGGTCTGGGAGCAGAGGGAGAGAAACAGACAAGAGAAAATATACGTAGTGAAGAAAATACTCCTTTTTTACTATTCTGATGATTATGTAACTACACGTTTAAACTCATCAAACTAAACACTTAAAAGAGTGAATTTTATTGTTTATAAAATATACATCAATAAACAACTTTTTAAAAATTAAAAAAACAGTAATAACAATCTTTGTCTTATTCCTAACTTTATGCAGAAAGATTCTATTTTTTTTACAATTAGCTATAATGTTGTTTGAAATAGCCTTCATCACCTTGGTGATTTATTCTTATCTCCTATTCCTAGTTGACTAACTTTTTTTTAATCAATAATTGATGTTGAATTATTTTTAAATGCCTTTTCAACACCTATCAAGATCAATTTTTTCTTTCTTCTCCATTGATCAATTATTGTTATGAATTATTACTTGGCTTCCTAATATTGAATTGTTAGTGCATTCCTGGAATAAAAACCTATTTGGTCACAGTGTGTTATCTTTTAATAACCAGCTATATTTGATTTGCTAATATATTGCAGTGATGGTTCTAAATATCTTTAGTCTTTTTTATTAATTGACTCACTTTTCTCGTGTTTTGATAGAGAATTTTGCTTGGTTTATAATTGAAATTGGGAAGCTTTTCATCAACAACTGTAATAAGAAATAGTTTAAAACTGGTTTCAAAGAACTCAACATAAAATTATTGGTAAGAATAACCTTTTGATAATTATTTCCTAGATAATATTTTCTATTTCATTAATGTTTATGAGATTATTTTTAAGCTTCTTCATAAAATATCAATTTTTATAATAAATTCTTCTCTGGAAAATTTTCTATTTCATCGATACTTTCAAAAATATATAGAATTTTAAACTATCTTTAATATCCTCCATATTTGAGGCTGCATTCTTTTTATTTCCTAATGCAACATAAGTGCATTATCTCTTTGTCTTCATTATCTTTGTCAAAATTTTCTCAATATCAGTAGCTCACAATGTCCAATATACTTTATAATAGCCTGGACAATTTTTCAATATAAACTTCTCTGAGTTCAATCATAGAACTAGTAAATTAATATTTTTGATATGGGAAAATAAAATGAATATTAAATTTGATCTTTTGTCCTCCATTTTAAATTTCTTTTATGAGTGTTCGTTTTTGCTGCCTATGATTACTTTTTTGTTATTTTTAATGCTGATTTGGAATTTGGAAATCTTGTTTTCATCATATATTTTCCCCCAGGTTAACTTTAAAATATTTGAGGAAAAAACATTGGACTTTTCTTTCACAAAATTACAAATACCAAAATCACACATATCTTTTTTTTTTTTTTTCCCACACATATCTTATTTGGAATTCTTCTGTATAGGAGACTTGTCTCTTCTCCCCATTTATTTATTTATTCAAAAATTTATTTATACCCATGTGTACTCACAGGTATTTATTTTATAGTCCAACATTATTTTCTTTGCTCACATTGTTAACAACTTTGGCCACTGGGAATTCTTTTAAAGTCTCTTGGGTCCTTTGACATGGTCCCATCATAATAGGGTTTAAAATATTTTTTTCTTAGCATTTCCTTACCTCTGGCACTGCAAAATACTTCAGGCTCATCTTTTATATTTCCTGCCCCAGTCCATGAATCAGCCATTTCTCCAAGGAACTCTACATTGTTTTACTGAAAAATAATACTTAGGAACTAAGACCTGGGTACCAGATATACTTGCTGATACTGGGACATTGCTGCTTCCAGACTGTCTCAGCTGACAGAACAAGGAAATATATACGTGTATACTAACAGTGTATGTGCACCTCTCTGTAAATATTTCTATATGCTATTATCTGTGTATATTAAGGTAAACATGAGTACATAGTGATGCCCTCAACTCTAATCCATTAAAACATTCTTACCTGTAAATTCTCACTTCCCACCTGGCTCTCACCATCTACCATCCATTTACTTCATTGTTAAATTCTGTATACATGTATAGCAGTATGATCATTTTTAACTAATAACCCTGTAGGAAGCAACATTATCATCTAAATTACAGTAATTATGTACTGTTTTTGACTTTAGTTTTATGGATTCCATTAATTTCCGAAGTTACTTAGATCAGCACATTTTTCTCTCGACTCCTTTAGTGAGGATGTTTCTTAAATTTTTAATACAGTCAGATTGTTTTGTCATATTCTGCATTCCATCCTGGGATTTTCCTAACCACCTAAATGACTTTTTTATTTGCATACATTATGTAGATTACCCACCTTTAGGTAAGTGGACCATAACTCCTCACGTCTTGACTGTGGGCTGTACATTCCAACTTCCTTTCAAAGAATATAGTATTGAATGAGGAGTAGAAAAAAAGTCTTTACAGTGGAGAAAGCTGACAAACACTATCTTAGCCAGATGACCAAAGTTAACATCAACAATGATAAGTCCTGTGGATAGAAAGTATCTTTGATATGATGTGATGAAAATGGTACTCTACCTCTGTGGTCTTCCTCCCCAAAACCCACATAGTGATGCCCTCAACTAGTCATGAAAGGAACCCTAATCTAGTCATGAAAGGAGCATCAGACAAATCCCTTTGAAGGACTTTCTACAAAATATCTGACCAGGAGACTTCCTTGGTGATCCAGTGGTTAAGACTTCACCTTCCAATGCAGAGGGTGTGGGTTCAATCCTTGGTTGGGGAGCTAGGATCCCTCAAGTCTCACGGCCAAAAAAGCAAAATATAAAACAGAAGCAATATTGTAACAAATTCAATTAAAAAAAAAGACTTTAAAAATGGTCCACATCAAAAAAATTAAAAAAAAAAAAATCTGACCAGCACTGCTCAAAACTGTCAAGGTCTTCAAAAACAAGGAAAATCATAGAAACTATTCCAGTCAAAAGGATTCTAAGGAGACACAGTAAGTAAATGTAATATGGTACCAGAATGGGATCCTGGAACCAAAGAAAAACGACATTAGGTAATGCCCAAGGAAATATGAATAAAGAGTGGGACTTAAATGATAATATACAATATTGGTTCATGAATTGTAACAAATGCACCATTAAACATAATAAATGTAAGATGCTAATAATAGAGGACAACATGCACATTCTATGGAAATCCTCTCTACTATCTTTATAATTTTTCTATAAGTATAAACTGTTCTAAAATAAAAAGGTTATTATTTATTTATTTATTGCAGTACACGGGCCTCTCACTGTTGTGGCTTCTCCCGTTGCGGAGCACAGGCTCCGGACGCGCAGGCTCAGCGGCCATGGCTCACGGGCCTAGCCGCTCCGCGGCATGAGGGATCTTCCCGGACTGGGGCACGAACCCATGTCCCCGGCATCGGCAGGTGGACTCTCAACCACTGCACCACCAGGGAAGCCCCAAAAGGTTATTTTTTAAATGACATCTTTCTAATCACTATCCCTTGATAATTAAAACAAAATTACTTTCTTTTATTACCTTCTTTTTTCTTATAATCTAGTGTTTTAGATTATGATTATTATTTGACATTTTACAGTATCAAAATTGCCTCTTTCAAGAATGTATTTGCAATTTAAAACCCATATTAAAGTAGCAGTTTGGGAAACTTTTACTGGTTTATTGCTCACAGCTGTTTAGCTGATCTTATGTCTTGAGGAAGTTGGTTCATATGTCAGTAGGAGTACTTCTGTGGGTGGTGTCATTTTCTGAGTCCTTTACATATTTTCCAATTATTTTTATTCTACAACAACAACAACAAACTTTTCTACTTAGGTTTTTCTCTGATCATTTTAGTGAGAATCTGGGATGGGATAAGATATGGATGTATTTATCCCATCATCTTTATTCAGGAATTCTGACTGAAGCACTAAAGAACCAATGGGAGACAGGTAGACACACTGGGGCATAAGGACATGTAAAGTGCAGGAAGCAGTCTGACCAAAATGCTGTAGGGTGCTGAGAAGAAAAAAAATCAATAAGTCCTCAATGAAGGATATTAATCACAGAAAGCATGGTGTTGTAATCCAGGCTTTTCAATACTTACCCTGGCAGTGATTTAGAAGGTAAATAGGAGGAAAGTGAGACAAGAGGAAAGGATTCCAAGTAGAAAATCACTGCAGTATCTCACGTAAAAACTTATGGAAAATTAAGCTAAGGCAATGTTAGTGGGTCTTGAGAGAAAAAGGTAAGTTATACTATGTTTCCCAAACACCATCTTTTGCATATCCTCTTCGTGATTTTCCCTATATTAGTATAGTAATGTAATATTATTTAATATCTTCCTTTAAATTGACTGTCATTTAAATACATTTTGATTAAAAACATATCCAAACTATAAGTGTAAAATGAGAATAATTTATCATAGGTAGAATTTAAACATAAAATTGACAAAGTCAACTCTCTCAAAGTCCGACTTGTTAAAGTTTCTGAAACATCTCTATTTGTTAAAATGGGAGTTTCTGAAATACTATAGAAGCACTAAAGACATATTAAGTCCAAAACAGAAGCTTCCTCTTTGATGTAGCTTGAAGGATTTGAATTTAAAAAATGAAAAGTGAATACTATTTTTATTATCTAATTAAATGGTACCTATTGCTATGGTCGTATGGCACCTAAAATTATCTTATGTATACCAAAAGTGGTGTCATTTATTGAGACAAAGAAACAAGAAGGGGGCAGCTTTCTGGTGCACACAGACAATGGATTCGGTGTTGCACATTTTATATTTGAATTTCCTATGGGACATTTAAGGGGAGATCCTCAGTAAATACTTAAGATATACTAGTTTGGAGTTAGACAAATTGCTCAGGTTGCAAACTCTTTTTTTTTTTTTTAAAGGAAATCCTTAGAAAATGGTAGTTGAAACTGTGAAAATTTAGATTAAGAAGGAAAGAAAACTCGGGGGAGAAAAAATTTGACAGATATCCACACTACGTGGGAAGGAAAGGAGAGAGGTTAGAGCAACCAAAGCACTAAGAAGAGATTCAAGAGGTGATGCTACTCCATGAACAGGGAGAGAGAATTTCAATGAGACAATAAAGAACAGTGTCATAGGATTAGGGAGAGTGGGTCGCCTGGAAGGAATTAACCACTACTGCCTGCCTCCTGGAAGCCTTTGTGTTGGTGGTGGTTGTAGTTGTGGTGGGTTTTTTTAATTTCTTTTTTTATTGAATTATAATTGATTTACAATGTTGTGCTAATTTCTGCTGTACAACGTGACTCAGTTATACACATATATACATTCCTTTTTATATTCTTTTTCCATTATGGTTTATCCCAGGAGATTGAATATAGTTCCCTGTGCTATACAGTAGGACCTTGTTGTTTATCCATTCTAAATGTAATAGTTTGCATCTACTAACCCCAAACTCCCACTCTGTCCCTCTCCCACCCGGCTCCCCCTTGGCAAACAGAAGTCTGTTCTCTATGTCTGTGAGTCTGTTTCTGTTTTGTAGATCTGTTCCTTTGTGCCATATTTTAGATTCCACATATAAGTGATATCATGTGGTATTTGTCTTTCTCTTTCTGACTTACTTCACTTAGTATGATAATTTCTAGTTGCATCCATGTTGCTGCAAATGGCATTATTTCATTCTTTTTTGGAAGGCTTTCATATAATATCTAATTTATTATTCCAGAGATCCTGCTCAGATGAAATTAACATTGCCCCTTAAAAGAAGAAAAAACCAAAGCTGAAGGAGTCTAAAAACACAATCAGTGGGCTTCCCTGGTGGCGCAGTGGTTGAGAGTCCGCCTGCCGATGCAGGGGACATGGGTTCGTGCCCCGGTCCGGGAAAATCCCACATGCCGTGGAGCGGCTGGGCCCGTGAGCCATGGCCGCTGAGCTTGCGCGTCCGGAGCCCGTGCTCCGCAACGGGAGAGGCCACAACAGTGAGAGGCCCGCGTACCGCAAAAAAAAAAAAAAAAAAAAAAAAACCACAATCAGTGATCACAACGCTAAGAAGCTAATAATAAAACTGAAATCCTAGACTGTAAACCCAAGACTTTCTTCTCTGTGCCCAGTGAATATGGAAAATAAGAGACATCTTTAGAAAATAGTTCTAATGTTGATGGAAAAGCCTAGATTTTTCAGAAAACTGAGAAAGTTATTGGAGGTGAGAACATGGAAATTATGAAGGTAGATCTTTAAAAAAAAAAGAGGTAGACAAATGTAAAACTGATAGCTAGTGGGAAGCAGCTGCATAGCACAGGGTGATGAGCTCGGTGCTTTGTGACCACCTAGAAGGGTGGGATAGGGAGGGTAGGAGTGAGGGAGACGCAAGAGGGAAGAGATATGGGGATATATGTATATGTATAGCTGATTCAAAAAAAAAAAAAAAAAGACTAGCTTTTTAAACTGAAAAAAAAAAAGGTAGATAAAAAGACCAAAAAAACCCACAAAAAAAATAGAAAATTTTTAAAAAGACAAGAAATTTTTTTTAAAAATTTAAAACAACAATAAAAAAAGGAAGATAAAATCAGAACTCAAGAAGGGAGTTGTGAAAAAAGGAAAACAATATTAAAACAAGACCCCTTGATCTGGTTTAATATACTAGGGGAAAGAACTAGTAGAATTGAAGATACAGGAGAAAAAGATGGGAAAGAGATGGAGGTGATCCCTGAGATGGCAGGAGTAATAGGGATAAAGACAGGGAGGATTTATTTGCCTTCAGGGAGGAACGGCTTTTGACTGATAATGGAAGGGACAGTGGAAGAAACTCTGTGTCCATGCATGTTGTTTTTTTTTTTTTGTTTTTTTTTTTTTAAAGAAGATCTTGGGGGTAGGAGTTTATTAATTTATTTATTTATTTATTTTTGGCTGTGTTGGGTCTTCGTTTCTGTGCGAGGGCTTTCTCTAGTTGTGGCGAGCGGGGGCCACTCTTCATCGCTGTGCGCGGGACTCTCACTGTCACGGCCTCTCTTGTTGCAGAGCACAGGCTCCAGACGCGCAGGCTCAGTAGTTGTGGCTCACGGGCCTAGTCGCTCCGCGGCATGTGGGATCCTCCCAGACCAGGGCTCGAACCCGTGTCCCCTGCATTAGCAGGCAGATTCTCAACCACTGCACCACCAGGGAAGCCCCATGCATGTTGTTTTTACTGTTTATAGACAGAAAGTGAGAAGTCTGTGAGCTGAGCAAATCCCAACCTAATGGCAATGAGTGCTATCATTTTACACTGTGATGTAGGAGATGAGAGTGAGGTAGATGAGCAGGTGACCCAGTAAATAGTGATAAATATATTCTATCTGGGGGGAAAAGGATGTAGCTTGGATATTCTTGCTTGCAGTTCTGGAGGCCCACTGAAGTTTAGAGAACATGAGTGTGCATGTGGTAATAGACACGGCACAGAGTTGCTTGGTGGCTTTGAAAATAAGACTAAATGAAAGGACTATTTAGCAAACAAATGGGGTAAGTGATATATCCAAGAATCCTAAGGAGGAGAAACATAACTAGAAACGTAACTAGAATGAAGGGAAAGAGTGAAATAGGGGTTCTGGGTTAAAGAACAGTTGTAATCCACTAATTTGCAAACTGATGTTCTGTGGATCACTAGGCCTCACTGCTATTTTTTTTAATTGCTCATATAAATTAGTTTAAAGCTGTCACAAATCTTGGTTATTCAGAATAAATGTTAGTGTACTAAATTTCTTCAGTAAAGAAGTATTTCTACTTTTATTAACCCTATTCTTCTAAATGTATTTGACCACCCACCATTTATCTTCCCCTGTGTACCATTAACCATACTGAAACACTAACGTTCCATACAATAACATAAGTTGTAACTGATGATGTACAGGAAGTAGAGAAATGAGAAAACTGGTATGAGCAGATAGTGGTCAAAGGATGGAGTATTTGAATTTAAATTTTTACACCTTATGGGTGTATACAGTGTACAGGCTAGATAGAGCATGCAAATGATTAGGCAGTGTAAGTGGATTGCAGCTGAAGGTCACTTGAGTTGAAGAGATCAGGAGCTAATAGTTGTTGGATGATTCCTCCCTGCCACACACATACAAAGGTAATCTGGCATCCAGTAGTCATCACAGGTTGAACTGTGTGTCCTCAAAATTCATATTGAAGTTCTAATCCCCCAGTACCTCAGAATGTGAACTTATTTGGAAATCGGGTCTTTACAGAGGTGAAAATGGAGTTATTAGGATGGGCCTTCATCCAATACTACTGAGACTGACATCCTTATGAAAAAGGGAAATTTGGACACAGAGGAAAGGTGATGTGAAAAGACATATAGGGAAATGCCAGCCATCTACAAGCTAAGGAGAGTGGCCTGGAATAGATCCTTTTTCATGGCCCTCAGAAGGAACCAACTCTGGCAATATCCTGATTTTAGACTTCTGACCTTCAGAGCTATGAGACAAGAAATTTCTGTTGATTAAGCTACTCAATTTGTGGCATTTTGTAATGGCAGCCCTAGAGAATATAGGTATATTTGGTCAAAAGGATGAATGGAAAGTGGTTGAGTTTTCTTGTTTTTCCTATTTTTTTTTTAAGCATGGAATGGGTTTTTCCAAGAACATAGTTGTAAGGTCTAAGAGAGAAGATAGCCAGCAGGAGCCGGTTTTCTCTCCCTTAGAAAGCTGACACCACACCTTAGAGAAGCAAGGAGGTGGGATTGGATGGGCTGGTCATTGTTGCTTCCGTATCCTTAAGAGTAAGGAATCTAAGAGAAAAAAAAGGTCATGAAGAACCTAGGGGCAAGATGAGAATAAAGACACAGACCTACTAGAGCATAGACTTGAGGACGGGGAGGGGGAAGGGTAAGCTGGGACAAAGTGAGAGAGTGGCATGGACATATATACACTACCAAACGTAAAACAGATAGCTAGTGGGAAGCAGCTGCATGGCACAGGGAGATCAGCTGGGAGATCAGCTCGGTGGTTTGTGACCACCTAGGGGGTGGGATAGGGAGGGTGGGAGGGAGGGAAACGCAAGAAGGAAGACATATGGGGACATATGTATATGTATAACCGATTCACTTTGTTATAAAGCAGAAACTAACACACCATTGTAAAGCAATTATACTCCAGTAAAGATGTAAAAAAAAAAGAGTAAGGAATTTACCTCACGGTGCTCTTTTCCTTTAATCAATATGCTCTGAGATGTCACAACATCATGGAGAGGTAGAGATGACCTGAATTCTCTAATACAATCTGCATTCATATTTTAATTTCCTTTGGTGCAAACTAATCCTTGGCAAATAAGCTGGCATTTTGCTTTTCAGAGGGGAAGTGCCTCTCCATTGTGGGAACCATTCTGTTCACATCTTTTTTCCTTGCTGCATTTATTTGCTCGCTATCTAAGGCACTTACTACACAGAAATTCATGTTGGAGGGAATAAGTTTTTCATTGCACATGACATCTTGAATGGTAATACAGGACCTATGATACTCTGATGTGCATAGAACTTGAAATTTTAGCAAATCAGTCCACTGGGGGTTGGAATTTTTCTATATACTCTAAAATATTTCTGTTCCTGGAAGACAGCAGGAGGAAGAACTGCTGTTTGAACCAGAGTCAGGTGAAGTATGATTTTTTAAATATATATAAAAGTGAATGCTGTGCAGACCAAGGTAGCTCCCTTTCCATCTGTCAGCACATTCTTTACAATCATGCATTAAACCTTATTATCACACTCTGTGTGTTACTGCAAAAATTATCCCAGTCCTCAGAACAGTCTCTCTACAGCTTTGAGTGGAATTGAAACTTCAGTGCAGTTCATGTAAAAACAAGCGACAGACATTTACCTTCCACAGAAAATTTGCTACAGATCCTTCATTTTGTCATGTGTACAAGGATAAATATTTTGCATTGAATAAAATACTGGCTGACGACACATATTTGGCCCTGATACAATTTTTCCACTGGATTCACATATATTAAGCTTTGATGAAAAGACAAGAAGAAAAAGGCATAAGAAGAATATGGCATAATTTCAGATTTTTTTTTTTTACATTAACCTTTGAGTTCTGACCTGTTGTAGTTGTGTATTTGGGGGTATATTTGGATAGAGACATTACTGCCATCCTGTTCATATTTATGGGCCTGACCTTTGTATTATAGTAGCCTGCTTTGAAGCACAGTTATTTTTAATTGCTTTATGTGTCCGTAGAGACTGTTCTTTGCCTCTGTCAGTTATATACAGTACCCTGGCACATATGTTTGCTTAATGAATCTTTCAATGACTGGATATTTACAACCACATCTGAATACAAGAGGAGGAAATGTTACATTTTGGGGAAAGTGTGTGTGTTGTGTTTGTGCGAAAATGTGTTTTATTGTCAACGTTGCCATATACTTAATGAGGTGACAGGAAGAATTAAAAGAGACAGATTGTTTTGGTTGCACCGGGGCCATCTGAGATATAGTCTCCTATAATGCAGCTCAATAAACCCAGCCTGTGTGAAGCCCTCAGTGTATGATTCATGGCTGCTGCAGGGCTATTCAAAGAGGTTTAATGAGAGATAGGGGCTGGGCAGCAGGAGGCTGAAATTGCCGTCAGAAGACAATGGAAAGTCCTATGTGCTAAAACCACGCCTGAAATCTGCAGGGGTGCCTTGATCACCAGTGCCCTTAATGACATTATTCTATAGGTGCCTGACTGCGAGCTGGACAGAATGACTGCTGAAAATGCACAACTCAGGATAACTCATTTGGAAAAGAGAGCTGCACCTTCCTTTCTTGCCTGAAGATAGCATGTATTCTGTGTTCTTTTAGTTGATGGGCAGTTAGGTGTAGCCACAAGAGGGGACACAGAAGGGACAGAAGAAAACAAGTTTATTCTATTCCTAGGTCCTAAAGAGGGAATCACCGCATGCCATGCGGAGTCACAGGGGAAGTGCCACGTTTTGATCAAATAGGAAAAGACAGGAGTAAGCAGAAAGCTTAGGCAAAAAGCTTTATGGAGTTTCCATGAGAAAGTCAAAACAGGGTAGAGAAAACAGTTAGGATTGGCTAGTTTGAATAGTTTTGTTGGGCTTTGGGTCATACCGGTGGTCTCTAGCTGCCTGCTACCTAACCCTGGGACGATTCAATCAGAGGAATATTGCTTCCTTCAGTGTATGGGCCAGATAGAGGCGATTTGGATCTGGACTAGTTAGTTTATATATCAAAGGTATGCTCCCAGCTGAGTCCTTTGCTGTCTCTAAGCATTGGCTAGCCTCAGGAGGGACAGTCTCTCCCCAGCCAGAAAGGTTTTTTAATATGGCAAAGCATCATGATATACAAAAAAATTTTAAAGATATATACAATACAGCATGGTTGTGAAGTTTCTTCTGCAGATGGGTTTCTGGATTGTGACAAACATATCTCGAGACATCCACTGATGGTGAAATCAGCTGTGGCTGTGCTGTTGAAGATGTAGTTTCTGAAACAAGAGGCTCTCCATCCCCTGAGAGCTTATGAGGCATGCAAATTCTCTGCTCCATCCCAGATCTCTAGAACCAAAATTTCTAGGGTCTGGAAGGGGAAGGGGGAGAGAAATTTATGTTTTAATCAGCTTGCCAGATTGCTATTCTGCACACTAAAGCTGTAGCCTTTAGTAGCCCATACAAGTGACTATAAGAAATGAGAAAAGAAAAATAATTCTACTTATCAGAGATTCAGTTGCATCTAAGGTAAAACTTCAGTTAATGAGAACCAATTAAGTGGAATCCTAAGGACAATTTTAGTTCTTACTCTACTGTGTATTTGCTTGGACCCTCAGGAAATCACATCCTATCCAAGATTCAGCCACCCGATTGGTAAAATAAGAAAGATAATGGATCTTGGAATTTAGGAGACTTAAAGGTATTGATGTATTTAAATATACTTTGTAAACAGTAAAGTGTAGACAAGTATTAGCTGTATATTAATAATCCTTATTGGGCATGCCATTTGAAGACAGATCACAATGAAACAAGTTTACAACAGGACCCGGGTAATACCAGCTACTCTGTATTTATTAGATTCATATTGTGTGCCAGACACTGAGTTAAGCATAGTACATACATTATCCTATTTAACTCTCAAGACAACCATATGAATGAGGCTGTAAAATTGTATCACCACAATTTCTGAAAGAGAAAATTAGATAAAAGAAGTTAAGCCATTTGTTATAGGACACACAGAGTCCCGTGCCTGTGAGTCACACTCAGCGCTATCTGACTTCATGGACTTTCTTAACCCCAGCACAATTCCTTCTCTGGGAGAAGAAAACAATTTTCACTGTATTTTCTAGTATCATGACTTTATCTAAGTCTTGATCTATAGTACCATGATTACTAAGCAATAATTATGCCCATAAATTATAGTAAGATGCTTAGAATTAAAAACAAATGTGGGTACTATGAGTAGTAAAATAGAAAAAGATAATGTAAAATATTTTTAAAAATTGTAATAGCATGAGAAGATGCTAAGAGGGGTTATCTTAAGGCTTCACAATTAAATTAATGTTGTTCTAAAGTATTTTAATTATTCAGGGTCTCACTGCCTTATATAAATATTATACAACACATCTTATTGTGGGAGTCCCCCAGGAACTGTGGTGTGATTTCTGATATATGTATTTTGACTCATCAAATATACAGGCATAAAGTAAAAGATCAGGATATACCTAAACCAGAGACATTTCAGATGTCAAGAGCTTACCTATTCTTATAGCAAGTTCCCAGAGCTTGACAATATAAGCTGTTCCTTGTTTGGTTTGATTTATCACTGCCAGGGAAACAAGGGTTTGGAGTATTTAAAGTGACTTTGTACTGCTGCATCCTCATAGCTTGTACATCCCAGGGCTGACACTGCCTCCCTCTCTTTCTTTTCCCTCGTGTGTGTGTTGGGGAGTGGAGAGAGAATTTCTCTTTCTCTTTTCCTTAAGGAGACTTCCCAGGCATTGCTACTGAGTAGTTTCTTTGTAGACTAGACACTGAAAGAAACTAAAGCAGGCAAAAGGATAGGAGAGAAACAGAGCAACAGAAAGACACAGTAACAAGCTACCTTCCTGAAAGGAGAGCCATTGTGTCCCACAATGGTCCGAGTATTTCAATGCACAGGGCAGAATAGAATGCCCCAAACTGTCCTTTGCTCATATCCTGAAACATGAAAAGGGTTGTCCTAGTTTCAGTCATTTGCTTTTCTTCTTTGCCTCAAAGGGAGCTAATGAAACAAAAAGCGAGGTCTATACAAGTGCTGCTCTCTGAGCGAGCTGCGGGGGAAGTGGCATTTCCATCCTTAGTCTTGCTATTCTCAGATTGTTTCTGAGCCCGAGTAAGCATTTCTCTTGGTGAGACAGATTCTCCTGGATGGCAGGATCATCTTCTCTAAGTTCCTAGCTTTTCTCATCAAGTCCAGATGAATATCATGTAGTCCACTGACCAATTTGATGGAACATTAATATAATGGATGCCAAGAGTTATCAAAGGTATGAGATCACTTCTCCTTGTAGGAACTGATAGCATAACCTTTCCACACTTGCTCTCTTTCTCTTGATTACCAGATAGTTTGGACACAACATTCTGGGAGGCCACTTTATGGTGGAATAGACATTTTTAAGCCTTGTGAACTAGAGAAATACACTTAACCTTTCTGAGTTTCAATTTTTGAATATGTGATCAGAAGAATAAAGCCTAATTAATGGGGGAATGAGCCTGTAAAGTTTAAGTTAGATGAAATGTTAAACTATTTCTTCCTTCATACATTTGGCTGACAAACATTTTGAGTTTTTTCTATGTTCCAGTACTATACAAGTCCTGGGTATATTAAAATGAAACTCTTAAAGAACTTATGGCCTAAAATGGAAACAAAGATCCTAGAATTCAGGTTCTCCATGAACTTGGTTTGAAATAATAATTATGTATTTAGTTTTGCTTACCTTTAGTAAAATTTAGCATTTGTTAAAATCAGGAATGTAGACAACAAGCCACAGTAGTACTTTGGCACAAGTAGAAATTACAAATATCATATTAGAGCGGCAGAAGATATCCTGAAATATTGTTTTTACTAACCACCACTTCTAAAGTACAATAATTAGTGGACTTGCTGCTAGGCATTCTTAATTAATACTTTAAAATTTTTATTAAATATATTTAAAACATATAATACATTAGAATATGTTTTGTTAATATTTTGGTAACTTTATATCATTATAATTTTTTCTTTGTAATCAAATTTTTTTGTTGCTTTATGTGTTTAAAAACATGGTTCTGAGGATGGGTCTACAGGCTTCATCAAATCGCCAAAGGGTTCATGGTATGAAAGTGTTAAGAATCCTGGCTCTAGAAAAAGTGATATTTAAGTAAATCAACAATTCCAATACATTGTAATTAATGTTATCGCAGCAGTGTAGTTAATGTTGTGGTAGGAATAATGTCACAGTCTGGGTCAGTGTGTGTGTGTGTGTGTGTGTGTGTGTGTGTGTGTGTGTGTGTATTTGTGAGATGGGGGTTTTGGGGAGAGCACTCCTGGGAGGTTAGTCTTGGAAGATCTCAATGGTAAATAATGCTTTAGCTAAGCCTTGATGAGGAGGTGAGAATTAGCCAGGCCAAATAGGTCAGGTGAGGTAAAGGTATGAGGGAGGGAAGATGGACATTGCACAGCAAGTGTAAAAGAGGGATGTGTGAGAAGGCTGGGTGTACCTGGCAACGTGTACATGCGACGGCATGGGAGATAAAGCCAGGGAGGTCAGCAAGGGCCAGACCAGGCAAGGATCTGGATACCTTGTGAAGGAGTCTGATCATTACCCTAGATGAGGTGCGGGACATGGCAGTATTTTTAGCAGAAGGATGTTGTCAGCAGATTTGTGTTTTAGAAAGATCACTCTGACTATATTGTGGAGGATGGAATACTGGGGCGTAGCAATTGTATGGGTGGAAGCAGGAGGCAGTCAGGGGAGGAACAAGAGCTGTTATGAGCCTTCCGTAGCAATCCAGACAAGAAACAATGAGGGCCTGAAGCATGGCAGTGGCAGAGTGTGAAATTACTTTGTAGAGTGTGAAATGTCACAGTGGCATTGAGAGAAGGAAGGAAGGAAGGAAGGAAGGAAGGGAGGGAGGGAGGGAGGGAGGGAGGGAGGGAGGGAGGGAGGGAGGGAGGAAGGAAAGAAAGAAGGAAGGAAAGAAAGAAAAAGAAAGAAAGAGAGAGGGGGGGGGAAGAAAGAAAGAAAGGAAGGAAGGAAGGAAGGAAGGAAGGAAGGAAGAAAGAAAGAAGGAGGGAAACAGAAGGAAAACAGTAAGGGAGAGAAGGGAGACAGAGGAATTGAGTTTTCAGCTAAGTTGACATTTGAAGTCAAAGTGTTTCATTAAACTACAGTCACAACTGTTAGTCTGCCCTGAGGTGTGACAGGATTGCTAGTACGCCAGGTCTCAGCCAATCAGCCAGAAGGCCACTGATTGGTTCTACTGAAAACTAATCAGAACCTTCTTCAGTGGTTCAATTGCTGGGCAAATAGCCACAGCCCAGGTGAGCTCACTGAACAGAACATGTTCCCAAATACACATCCAAAAGGAAACAGGAAAGGTGGCACAGTTTCTTTTTTGACAGTCAGTAGAAGCTAGGTTTGTTTACAAGTTCCCAGAGACTGACAGCACACACATATACACACAATTCTGGAATTTTGCATTTAAGGAACATAATATAGGCTGTATTTCATAGTAGATTCAGTATGAGGGAGTTGCAGGAGCACATCTAAGGGTATATTCTGACCCAGAAGAAGTAAATTAATATATGCTCATTCTAACATAGAAAATTCGAATGGAAAAATATTTTCTAAAAGCAACCACACAAAGTAATGTCTGAAGATGACTTCAAGAGAACCAAACTGTTCTTATGAGCTCAATTATGTCAATTCTTCAGTTCTTTTTCTTTCCTTTTTTATATTAATTATTGATGTCAAGCAGGAATCACCTATTAGACACCACTGAAGCTATTTTTGAGTTGTTATGTTATTGAAATTTGTTCTTCTACATGACTCTATTCCAAACAAATGACATTCTGCTTTCATCTTGATGAATTCCTGAGTAATTGAATAATTGTCCAGAAGAGAGCGAGTCTGATTTTGGAAAATACTCCGAGTCAAAGATGCTAAGAGGGGAGTCCCCATTCAAAACATGTGGTTATACAAATGAATGAAGTTACATGTAATTCCAAAAGAGATCTTAAACAACTCTCCCCATTCAACAACAAAGGTTCTACTCAAAGTTCACAATTCAGCGAATCTGAATCCAAATCCACTTATCAATAGATTACTTTTTACATAATGGAAGGGTAAGAGAAAGGTAGATAATCCCAAATAAAACAGGAAAAGCAAAGGACTCACAGTATAAAAGTTCACGAGAGCAGTGTCATCACAAAAGCATAAAATTAAATTTAAAAAAAAGGATGTCAACATAGCTTTTTTAGGATAAAACTTATATGAAGGCTGCTATTTCTTTATTAAGTAGATTAAGATTTAAATCTCTCTTTTATACAATGTTGATGGTACTTCGTAAGATAAAGCCTGGTGCATTGTTGTTCCCGAGGTTTAGGATATAAAAAATGTGTGCAAGTTCTATCCATGAAACCCTTGCCCCTTTGAGGAACTGGGTTTGTGGGAACATGTGCCAGACCAACAGAAAGAAAAGCTCTTATTTCACACAATTTTCATAGAGCCAGAAGCATTTTCAACACATTCCAAAAGCCCCTAATGATACTTCACCCAATTCAGCCTCTGAAGCTTGGTACATAATTAATGAGGTAGTGGAAGTTCTCAAGAATTAGTTTTCATCTAAATAAAGGTGCCCGATGTTTATCTGTACCCTTTGTACTCATTGTTGCCTTGAATATACCGAGCTTCCTGTTGGTGGTACAGGGAACTATAGATTTGCTGACTAATCTTTTTATCTGATCATTATAGATTGTAACTCTCAGTCTATAACCTTTACACACACTGCTATTGTGGTTAAATAAAACACAATACAAAATAATTAACATGTTCCTATATCGATATTTCTCTTCCAGGCAAGAGCAGAAGTGAGACTTTGACTTGACAACTGGACATTCGTATTTTTAGAGAAAAATATAAATAAAAGTTGAATATACAATCTTTACTTCTTTAATATAAATTACTCAGGAAGAAATAGTATGGAGCCTTGGGGAAATCAACAGCTTCTTCAATTGGATTGCTTCTGTCACTGTATGGACACAATCTTGTTTGATGTCCTCCCACCATTTGTCTTGTATGGAGTCTTTTATCTAAATCCAAAGTAATGCAGTCATAAGGGCTGCAATTCAATAATGGCTCCACAGGAGCTGTCATCCACAGTTTGCTATTCATCTTGTAAAAGGCTTTGAGTTTTCAAAGTACCAACTAAGGTTGGCATTTCAATGCCGCTGGATAGATCGCTTAAAGTTCTTTTGTGTTCACAAGAAAGGGAGTGAAATGGAGAATGGGGTGAGATTAAATGGCCAACCTGCTACTCTACCTGACTACCTAGGGGTAACCCTGAGCTACCCAAGGGAGCGAAGACATTAGGTGATCTGACCCTCGCAGTAATGGGACATTATGATGAATGGGGGACTCATTGTGTGGTGTTTCCTTCACACTGAGCTCCACTGCTATAATTAAGAGGCAACAAATTTATGGAAATTGACCCAGAAAAGGCAAAGTTAAAAAAAAAAAGGCAATTATGAGGAAGAGAATTTCTTGAAACATTTTCAGAATCAAAGCATCTTAGAATTAAGAACATCGTTAATGGATTTAAAGATGGATAAACTAAAGCTGAAGATGTGAATTAATAGGTCCAAGTTCTCATGTATGGCTGTTGCTCTTTGTATGTGAACAGCCTGGACTGGGATTACCGTCACTGGACCTGACCGTTTAGCTCTTTGGCTGGAAGTATGGATATTTCCCTGTTCTATTCAGACTCAGTTTCCTAGTTCTTCCATGACCATGATATATGTACATTAGGAATGACTAGACTAATAAAGCATAGGGTAAGAGTTCCTGGAACCATGAAGTCAGTAAGCCAAAAACCACTCTCCCAGACCACCAACATTCAAATATTTGCTTGATAGTCCCTGAGTATAAAGGAGTGTGGAGACACTGAAGCCACCCAACTCCTGCACTAATTCCCTGCAATTCTGGCTCACAGCTTGCACTTTTGGAATGAGGAGATTAGATGAGAGGAGCTATAACATAATAAAAAGAGTTCAGAGTAGTAGTGAAAACCTACATTCTAAGTCCAGTTCTGTCATTGTGATTAACTGTACAATCTTGAGCAAGTCATTTGGTTTCAAGGCTTCAATTTCCCTAACTAATGAGAGTTTTAAAATAAAAGTTTTCAAAAGTACTTTTTTTCCCAAACACACTATGATTCTGTGAATGTAATAGGGGATGACTATAGTTTTTGTACATGTCATAGGTTCATCCATTCACTCACTCATGAAACATCATAATAACAATACTAATAACTATGTATTGAGTTTCTTCAGTTTGTTAAAGTGCTGTGATAGTGGCTAAGGATGGAATGGGTTTAAAAAGCATATTTTGTTCCTGTCCTCATAGAACTTGCACTCTAGTGAAGAAAACAGACATTTTATCTATCACAGCCACAGCTGTACATTTACAATTGTGATAAGTGCTAAAACTGCAGGGTGCTGTGAAACTCACCTAGTTGAAGAGATCAGGGAGAGCCTCCCTGAGGATGTAATAAATAAGCTGAAATCTAAAAGCTAGTGAGGTGATCTCTTTTGCCATGATCAGTCTAACCTTCTTCCTGAAAAGAATCAAGAATCACTGGAAGATTTTAAACAAGATATAGCATAATCAGATCTGTATTTGCCTCAGATTTCAGAAAGACCATTCTGCTGAAAGTATAGAGAAAGAGTTGAAGGAGAGCAAAGCTGAAAGCAACATTAATGTTCCTTGTAAGACAAAACAAGTGGAACTAATTTTCAGCAGGAATATTAGGAGATACAATAGTGCTTAAACTTTGCATTGCCAAGAATTGAGGCAAGACACAGGTAGAGAGCTGTGTGTGATTGTCCCTTCAAATCTAGCTCTGAGAGTTGGACCCTAAATTTAAAAGTATTGCTTTCTTCCAATTTGTGACGATGTTATAGAGTTTTCTGTCAAATCAAAAATGTTGGTTTAAAGAGATATAGGTTGACTTTAAAGAAAACAAGATTTCTTCATCCTTCTTCTCCCCATGTGACATTTAATGATGAATTGCCATGAGAGCAGGTGTTAATATCTGTGGCAATTATAAATAATTCTGGTGAATTCCAAAGCTGAATCATGACTTTATAATGGGTGGACTAAAATGATCATCCCACAAAATTTTGCTAGTTCTGCAGTATGGTCCATAATCTTTTAAATGTTATTTTGTGAACATGCTTCTCTGAAAGGTCACAGGTAAACGGGAAATCTTGATTATTTTAAAGGCTATTCATGGTGACTGACATATTACTAAAAAGGAGGAATTTCCAAGCAGATCCAAAATATTTCTTCAGAGTAACTTCTAAATGTTCTGTCACATCCATAGTTAAATCGGGGAAGATAACTTATTTCTGCTTGAAACACCCTTTCCAATTTTCTTATTACTCACAATTCTTTTCACTAATATATTCATCTTTCCAAATTGACATTCTCAGTGTTCCAAATTGACATTCTCAGTGTTCCAAAATAAGCTTCATGTGATTTCATCTTCACTCTTTATATCAACTCATGCCTACATGCTTCATCTACCTCACAGTCTCCTAACCCAACTCCTATCATTCCTTCAAGGCCAAGTTCAAATTTTTCCTCCTGAAGGAAGATGTTCCATTGTCTCTCAATTTCTACATGTTTTATTAGCTATAGTATCCTTGATCTTTATACCATTATACTAGATTATTGTATATATAGTTATAAATATATTGTTTTTTATATTTATTTGATATATATCTTTTAATGTATACTTAATACATATTTAATATCACCTGAAAGAATAGATAAGAGATATTTGTTGATTGGATAAAATAATACCAAATGAAGAATGCTTCAGATCCTTCAAAAAGATTATACAGAAGAGTTTCAATATAAAAAGTAAAGTTATAATCATGATATTACCAAGGAAATTGATTGACTTGGATTAATTTTTCTAAACTGGATGTACCAGCCAAATGTACGGGATGCTTTCTAGTAGAAGCATTATTAAAATCAAGAGTTAATATGGTGATCAGGGAAATAAAAATAGATTAAGAATTACAAAACCTGGTCCCAAATCTCTGCTGCTACTTGAGGTATTCATGTAGTGAATACAGCCTTTGCTAAAATTAATGTTTTGGACCATTATTAGAGGACTTTATGGTATTAACTAGATATTAATAAAACTTAAGAGGCAGACACTCTCAGCCTTTCCATAACCCATCAAATTATAGCTCCCATGACTTTCCTTGAAAACTCTAAAATGAAAAAGAATATGGGGAAGGCGGAAGATGGCGGAAGAGTAAGACGCGGAGATCACCTTCCTCCCCACAGATACACCAGAAATACATCTACACGTGGAACAACTCCTACAGAACACCTACTGAAGGCTGGCAGAAGACCTCAGACCTCCCAAAAGGCAAGAAACTCCCCACGTACCTGGGTAGGGCAAAAGAAAAAACAGAGACAAAAGAATAGGGACGGCACCTGCACCAGTGGGAGGGAGCGGTGAAGGAGGAAAAGTTTCCACACTCTAGGAAGCCCCTTCGCGGGCGGAGACTGCGGGAGGCGGAGGGGGAGCTTCGAAGCTGCGGAGGAGTGCACAGCAACGGGTGCGGAGGGCAAAGCGGGGAGATTCCCGCACAGAGGATCGGTGCCGACCGGCACTCACCAGCCCGAGAGGCTTGTCTGCTCACCCGCCGGGGCGGGCGGGGCTGCGAGCTGAGGCCGGAGCGCAGGGAGAGGACTGGGGTTGGCTACTTGAACATAGCCTGAAGGGGTTAGTGCACCACAGCTAGCCGGGAGGGAGTCCGGGGAAAAGCCTGCACCTGCAGAAGAGGCAGGAGACTTTTCCTTCCCTCTTTGTTTCCTGGGGCGTGAGGAGAGGGGTTTAAGAACGCTGCTTAAAGGAACTCCAGAGACGGGCGCGAGCCGCGGCTAAAAGCGCGAACCCCAGAGACGGGCGCGAGCCACGGCTGAAAGCGCGGACCCCAGAGACGGGCGCGAGCCGCGGCTGAAAGCGCGGAATCCAGAGACGGGCGCGAGCCACGGCTGAAAGCGCGGACCCCAGAGACGGGCGCGAGCCGCGGCTGAAAGCGCGGAATTCAGAGACGGGCGCGAGCCGCGGCTAAAAGCGCGGACCCCAGAGGCGGGCGGGAGACGTTAAGGCTGCTGCTGCCGCCACCGAGGGGCCTGTGTGCGAGCACAGGTCACTCTCCACACCCCTCTTCCGCGGAGCCTGTGCAGCCCGCCACTGCCGGGTTCCCGGGATCCAGGGACAACTTCCCCGGGAGAGCGCACAGCGCGCCTCAGGCTGGTGCAAAGTCACGCCGGCCTTTGCCACCGCAGGCCCGCCCCGCACTCTGTGCCCCTCCGTCCCCGCCGGCCTGAGTGCGCCAGAGCCCCCAATCAGCGGCTCTTTTAACCCCATCCTGTCTGAGCAAAAAACAGACGCCCTCCAGCGATCTACACGCAGTGGCAGGGCCAAATCCAAAGCTTAGCCCTGGGAGCTGTGAGAACAAAGAAAAGAAAGGGAAATCCCTCCCAGCAGCCTCAGAAGCAGCGGATTAAAGCTCCACAATCAACTTGATGTACCTGCATCTGTGGAATACCTGAATAGACAACCAATCATCCCAAATTAAGGAAGTGGACTTTAGGAGCAAGATCTATGATTTTTTCCCCTTTCCTCTTTTTGTGAATGTGTATGTGTATGCTTCTGTGTGAGATCTTGTCTGTATAGTCTTGCTTCCACCATTTGTCCTAGGGTTCTATCCGTCCATGTTTTTTTTTTAAATTTTTTTCTTAATAATTAATTTTAATAACCTTATTATACTTTACCTTCGTTCTTTCTTTCTTTCTTTCCGTCCTTCCTTCCCTCCTTTAGACAACGAATCATCCCAAATTGAGGAGGTGGTCTCTGACAGCAAGATTTAGGATTTTTCCCCATTTACCTCTTTTAGTGAGGGTGTATGTGTATGCTTCTGTGTAAGATTTTGTCTGTATAGCTTTGCTTCCAACATTTGTCCTAAGGTTCTTTCCGTCCCTTTTTTTTTTTTTCTAAATAAGAAGTTTTTAATTCAATAACTTTATTATACTTTATTTTATTTTTACTGTATCTTCTTTCTTTCTGTCTTTTTTCCTTCTTTCCCTCCTTCCTTCCTTCCTCCCTCCCTCCCTCCCTCCTTTCTTTCCTTCTTGCCTTCTTGCCTTCTTTGCTTCTTTCTTTCTTTCTTCCTTCCTTCCTACCCTCCTTTCCTTCTTTCTTTCCTCATACTTCTACTAATTCCCTCTACTTTTTCTCCCTTTTATCCTGAGCCTGTGGATGAAAAGCTTTTGGTGCTCCAGCCAGGAGGCAGGGCTCTGCCTCTGAGGTAGGACAGCCAACTTCAGGACACTGATCAACAAGAGACCTCCCAGCTCCACATAATATCAAACGGTGAAAATCTCCCAGAGACCTCCATCTTAACACCAGCACCCAGCTTCACTCAACGACCAGCAAGCCACAGTGCTGGAAAACCTATGCCAAACAACTAGCAAAACAGGAACACAACCCCACCCATTAGCAGAGAGGCTGCCTAAAATCATAATAAGGCCACAGACGCCCCCAAACACACCACCAGACGTGAACCTGCCCACTAGAGAGACAAGATCCAGCCTCATCCACCACAACACAGGCACTGGCCCCCTCCACCAGGAAGCCTACACAACCCACTGAACCAACCTTAGCCACTGGAGACAGACATCAAAAACAGGAGGAACTACAAACCTGCAGCCTGCAAAAAGGAGACCCCAAACACAGTAAGATAAGCAAAATGAGAAGACAGAAAAACACACAGCAGATAAAGGAGCAAGATAAAAATGCACCAGACCTAACAAATGAAGAGGAAATAGGCAGTCTACCTGAAAGAGAATTCAGAATAATGATAGTAAGGTTGATCCGAAATCTTGGAGATAGAATGGACAATAGATTGGACAAAATGCAAGAATCAGTTAACAAGGACCTAGAAGAACTAAAGATGAAACAAGCAACGATGAACAACACAATAAATGAAATTAAAAGTACTCTAGATGGGATCAATAGCAGAATAACTGAGGCAGAAGAACGGATAAGTGACCTGGAAGATAAAATAGTGGAAATAACTACTGCAGAGCAGAATAAAGAAAAAAGAATGAAAAGAACTGAGGACAGTCTCAGAGACCTCTGGGACAACATTAAACGCACCAACATTCAAATTATAGGGGTTCCAGAAGAAGAAGAGAAAAAGAAAGGGACTGAGAAAATATTTGAAGAGATTATAGTTGAAAACTTCCCTAATATGGGAAAGGAAATAGTTAATCAAGTCCAGGAAGCACAGAGAGTCCCATACAAGATAAATACAAGGAGAAATACGCCAAGACACATATTAATCAAACTGTCAAAAATTAAATACAAAGAAAGCATATTAAAAGCAGCAAGGGAAAAACAACAAATAACACATAAGGGAATCCCCATAAGGTTAACAGCTGATCTCTCAGCAGAAACCCTACAAGCCAGAAGGGAGTGGCAGGACATACTGAAAGTGATGAAGGAGAAAAACCTGCAGCCAAGACTACTCTACCCAGCAAGGATCTCATTCAGATTTGATGGAGAAATTAAAACCTTTACAGACAAGCAAAAGCTGAGAGAGTTCAGCACCACCAAACCAGCTTTACAACAAATGCTAAAGGATCTTCTCTAGGCAAGAAACACAAGAGAAGGAAAAGACCTATAATAATGAACCCAAAACAATTTAGAAAATGGGAATAGGAACATACATATCGATAATTACCTTAAATGTAAATGGACTAAATGCTCCCACCAAAAGACACAGATTAGCTGAATGGATACAAAAACAAGACCCTTATATATGCTGTCTACAAGAGACCCACTTCAGACCTAGAGACACATACAGACTGAAAGTAAGGGGATGGAAAAAGATATTCCATGCAAATGGAAGCCAAAAGAAAGCTGGAGTAGCAAGTCTCATATCAGACAAAATAGACTTTAAAATAAGGACTATTAAAAGAGACAAAGAAGGACACTACATAATGATCAAGGGATCGATCCAAGAAGAAGATATAACAATTGTAAATATTTATGCACCCAACATAGGAGCACCTCAATACATTAGGCAAATACTAACAGCCATAAAAGGGGAAATCGACAGTAACACATTCATAGTAGGGGACTTAAACACCCCACTTTCACCCATGGACAGATCATCCAAAATGAAAATAAATAAGGAAACACAAGCTTTAAATGATACATTAAACAAGATGGACTTAATTGATATTTATAGGACACTCCATCCAAAAACAACAGAATACACATTTTTCTCAAGTGCTCATGGAACATTCTCCAGGATAGATCATGTCTTAGGTCACAAATCAAGCCTTGGTAAATTTAAGAAAATTGAAATTGTATCAAGTATCTTTTCTGACCACAATGCCATGAGACTAGATATCAATTACAGGAAAAGATCTGTAAAAAATACAAACACATGGAGGCTAAACAATACACTACTTAATAATGAAGAGATCACTGAAGAAATCAAAGAGGAAATCAAAAAATACCTAGAAACAAATGACAATGGAGATACAACGACCCAAAACCTGTGGGATGCAGCAAAAGCAGTTCTAAGGGGGAAGTTTATAGCAATACAAGCCCACCTTAAGAAGCAGGAAACATCTCGAATAAACAACCTAACCTTGCACCTCAAGCAATTAGAGAAAGAAGAACAAAAAAACCCCAAAGCTAGCAGAAGGAAAGAAATCATAAAAATCAGATCAGAAATAAATGAAAAAGAAATGAAGGAAACAATAGCAAAGATCAATAAAACTAAAAGCTGGTTCTTTGAGAAGATAAACAAAATAGATAAACCACTAGCCAGACTCATCAAGAAAAAAAGGGAGAAGACTCAAATCAATAGAATTAGAAATGAAAAAGGAGAGGTAACAACTGACACTGCAGAGATAAAAGAGATCATGAGAGATTACTACAAGCAACTCTATGCCAATAAAATGGACAATCTGGAAGAAATGGACAAATTCTTAGAAATGCACAACCTGCCAAGACTGAATCAGGAAGAAATAGAAAATATGAACAGACCAATCACAAGCACTCAAATTGAAACTGTGATTAAAAATCTTCCAACAAAGAAAAGCCCAGGACCAGATGGCTTCACAGGCGAATTCTATCAAACATTTAGAGAAGAGCTAACACCTATCCTTCTCAAACTCTTCCAAAATATAGCAGAGGGAGGACCACTCCCTAACTCCTTCTACGAGGCCACCATCACCTTGATACCAAAACCAGGCAAGGATGTCACAAAGAAAGAAAACTACAGGCCAATATCACTGATGAACATAGATGCAAAAATCCTCAACAAAATACTAGCAAACAGAATCCAACAGCATATTAAAAGGATCATACACCATGATCAAGTGGGGTTTATTCCAGGAATGCAAGTATTCTTCAATATACGCAAATCTATCAATGTGATAAACCATATTAACAAATTGAAGGAGAAAAACCATATGATCATCTCAATAGATGCAGAGAAAGCTTTTGACAAAATTCAACACCCATTTATGATAAAAACCCTGCAGAAAGTAGGCATAGAGGGAACTTTCCTCAACATAATAAAGGCCATATATGACAAGCCCACAGCAAACATCATCCTCAATGGTGAAAAACTGAAACCATTTCCACTAAGATCAGGAACAAGACAAGGTTGCCCACTCTCACCACTATTATTCAACATTGTTTTGGAAGTTTTAGCCACAGCAATCAGAGAAGAAAAGGAAATAAAAGGAATCCAAATTGGAAAAGAAGAAGTAAAGCTGTCACTGTTTGCAGATGACATGATCCTATACATAGAGAACCCTAAAGATGCTACCAGAAAACTACTAGAGCTAATCAATGAATTTGGTAAAGTGGCAGGATACAAAATTAATGCACAGAAATCTCTGGCATTCCTATATACTAATGATGAAAAATCTGAAAGTGAAATCAAGAAAACACTCCCATTTACCATTGCAACAAAAAGAATAAAATATCTAGAAATAAACCTACCTAAGGAGACAAAAGACCTGTATGCAGAAAATTATAAGACACTGATGAAAGAAATTAAAGATGATATAAATAGATGGAGAGATATACCATGTTCTTGGATTGGAAGAATCAACATTGTGAAAATGACTCTACTACCCAAAGCAATCTATAGATTCAATGCAATCCCTATCAAACTACCACTGGCATTTTTCACAGAACTAGAACAAAAAATTTCACAATTTGTATGGAAACACAAAAGACCCCGAATAGCCAAAGCAATCTTGAGAACGAAAGAAGGAACTGGAAGAATCAGGCTCCCTGACTTCAGACTATACTACAAAGCTACAGTCATCAAGACGGTATGGTACTGGCACAAAAACAGAAAGATAGATCAATGGAACAGGATAGAAAGCCCAGAGATAAACCCATGCACATATGGACACCTTATCTTTGATAAAGGTGGCAGTAATGTACAATGGAGAAAGGACAGCCTCTTCAATAAGTGGTGCTGGGAAAACTGGACAGGTACATGTAAAAGTATGAGATTAGATCACTCCCTAACACCATACACAAAAATAAGCTCAAAATGGATTAAAGATCTAAATGTAAGGCCAGAAACTATCAAACTCTTAGAGGAAAACATAGGCAGAACACTCTATGACATAAATCAAAGCAAGATCCTTTCTGACCCACCTCCTAGAGTAATGGGAATAAAAACAAAAATAAACAAATGGGACCTAATGAAACTTCAAAGCTTTTGCACAGCAAAGGAAACCATAAACAAGACCAAAAGACAACCCTCAGAATGGGAGAAAATATTTGCAAATGAAGCAACCGACAAAGGATTCATCTCTAAAATTTACAAGCAGCTCATGCAGCTCAATAACAAGAAAACAAACAACCCAATCCAAAAATGGGCAGAAGACCTAAATAGACATTTCTCCAAAGAAGATATACAGACTGCCAACAAACACATGAAAGAATGCTCAACATCACTAATCATTAGAGAAATGCAAATCAAAACTACAATGAGATATCATCTCACACCAGTCAGAATGGCCATCATCAAAAAATCTAGAAACAATAAATGCTGGAGAGGGTGTGGAGAAAAGGGAACCCTCTTTCACTGTTGGTGGGAATGTAAATTGATACAGCCACTGTGGAGAACAGTATGGAGGTTCCTTAAAAAGCTACAAATAGAACTACCATATGACCCGGCAATCCCACTACTGGGCATATACCCTGAGAAAACCATAATTCAAAAAGAGACATGTACCAAAATGTTCATTGCAGCTCTATTTACAATAGCCCGGAGATGGAAACAACCTAAGTGCCCGTCATCGGATGAATGGATAAAGAAAATGTGGCACATATATACAATGGAATATTACTCAGCCATAAAAAGAAACGAAATTGAGCTATTTGTAATGAGGTGGATAGACTTAGAGTCTGTCATACAGAGTGAAGTAAGTCAGAAAGAGAGAGACAAATACCGTATGCTAACACATATATATGGAATTTAAGAAAAAAAAAATGTCATGAAAAACCTAGGGGTAAAGCAGGAATAAAGACGCAGACCTCTTAGAGAACGGACTTGAGGTTATGGGGAGGGGGAAGGGTGAGCTGTGACAGGGCGAGAGAGAGTCATGGGCATATACACACTAACAAACGCAGTAAGGTAGATAGGTAGTGGGAAGCAGCCGCATGGCACAGGGATATTGGCTCGGTGCTTTGTGACAGCCTGGAGGGGTGGGATGGGGAGGGTGGGAGGGAGGGAGACGCAACAGGGAAGACATATGGGAACATATGTTTATGTATGACTGATTCACTTTGTTATAAAGCAGAAACTAACACACCATTGTAAAGCAATTATACCCCAATAAAGATGTAAAAAAAAATAAAATAAAAAAAATTTAAAAAATTTAAAAAAAAAAGAATATGGAACCTCCAATTTATTGAGGGTCTGGAAAATTATTGTAGCGCTTACAGAAAGCATGAAGAATACATCAGCAGAACTGTGTGGTCTTACCTTGGCTTATAAGACCCTGCATGACCTGGTCCCTGCCTCCATTTCCAATCTCATCTTGCACACATCAGCTTGGGCTCTAGCCTCAGTGGATTTCAAAGACCAGAGTCTGAACATGCAGAACCCATGCGTTTTCTGGCTATTCACTCCGCTTGGAATGTTCTTTGCATTGATCATTTCATGGCTCACTCCTTCTTGTTATTCACAATTTAACTGAAATGTTACCTGTTCATATTGGTCTTCTGCCCAACTGTTTTGGAGTAAGTCCCCATCAGTCAAACTCAATCTCTATCATCAAGATTTGTTTTCTTCATAATACAGCATACCATAGTATAACAGATGATATATATGACATACACATGTTCATGTCTGGGCCAGTAGAATCACTCACACATACTTCCCCCAAGGTGTGAAGGTTCTTCTTCATCTTGAACATCTCTGCTTTGGTCCATCCAGCAGGATAGCAGTGGTTAATCAATCTCAGGTCTTCCAGATTTCTATTACGAAAGTCGGATATCATTAATTACATCCTCTTCAAAATGCAGGAGCTTCCCATCAGGCTCTTAGTCGTCCATTTAAGTACTGGAGGTGAAGGATGAAGGAACCCCATCTCTCACCCTGGGGGGTTGGATGGGCCTAATACCTCAGTGTTCCCCAAAGACATCTTGCCTCCCATCTCCATTATTCCCCTGATGTCTTTGTACACCTCAAGTGAAGCGTGGGAGAGTTTGCTAGTTAGTACCCAGACACTACTATATAAGTTCTATTTGATGCTCAGTTTCACATCTCATGATATTACCTGATATGTGCGAGTTTCCATCTTAACCCAAATCTCTGTTTTAATAATTCAGCACCTTTAAAAATTTTTTATAACTATTATATTTTCTTCCTCAGAAAAAGAACTTCTTCGTCAGATCCCACTTTTGTTTTGTATTTTGAAACACCAGGCAAAGGAGAAAAGCTAGAGAAAAACAACAAAGTCTAGAAGATACATGGAGTGGGAAAGAAAGAAAAACAAGCAAACAACTACAACAAAAACAAGCCCTGAGTTTACCAGCTCCAAAGAAAATATATGATCACTGTTAATTTAAGGAGAAAAGATATGTCAACTCAATGAATTAGGTTCATCAGTTCTCAAACATTTTGATCAAATTTTAAACTCTTAAAAATTAATGAGAATCCCCAAAAGTTTTTGTTTATGTGGATTATATCTATCAATATTTACTGTAATAGTAATTAAAAGAGACATTTTAAAATACTAGAATATATGTGTGTATGCCTTTCACCATCAAAGCAATATCATCACATTTCATGCAGCTTCTGGAAAACTCCACAATTCATTCATGAGAAAATAAGAGTGAAAAAGGTAAATAATATCTTAGTACTATTATGAAAATAGCTTTGACCTCTTGGTGCTCTGAAAAGTGTCAAGGATCCACAGGTATCGCAAGACTCTATTTTTGAGAACTGCTTAACTAGGTTGTCAGTAACTAATATGACTTTAGTTTATGAGGGGCTTTCAAAAATACAAATGTGAATTATAACTACTCACAGGCAAACTTTCATTTCAGGCCACTGCCTGAGTATAAACATTTCCAGAACTCTCAGCTCAGATAAAGACTCAAACTGATGGAAAAAAAAAATAGCTTGTCTGGCTTTAAATAAGTTCATTTAAGATATACCTAAATCAATTAATATTTCTTATTGTACTTTATTTATTAACTATATTCACCAGAAGAGAAATAAACATAACAATTTTGTCTATTTACATTGGTGTATAATCTGTACTTACCGATGGATCTCAAAAATACAACATTTCTTTTTCTTTTTCTCTTTTTGAATAAGGTCTGAAAATTATTCATACCTGCAACATAAAATAAACTTTAAATTAAACTATTTCCAACAGCACTGGGGAATGTCACCTCAAAGATAATAACATAATAGTAGTTACTCAGAGCACCAAACTTGCATGAGTTCCCTTCACAAAGGATAGCCTGGCCTACTTTATGAAACACCCCAGAGGATATTCCAAGTATCAATATCACTGACTCAGACAATTTATTAAGATATTCTTCAAAAAGTATTCTCTAAGAATTATTCTTTCCTATTTTGTAGTTAAATGATCACCTCCATACTTTTTTATTAAGAATACTTGCCCTGAGGGAGGTATTTAACCAAAGTTCCTGCATGTCCAGAGTGGCAGAGATGGTGGTTAAAACTGAGATTCAGTGGATGCCCCATGGGCTTGCTGTGATCAGTTTTGGGATGAACAACTCATGCCTGGTGCGAGATGAAATTTACAGAGATTTGCATCTCAGAGAACCAGTGTCAGCCGGAGCAGGAGCCCAGCCAGCAGGGGGAGAAAGTGAGCTCCTCACCCAGCTTTGCTGATTCAAAGAATACAAATTTCACCCAGAGGCAACCAAAATGAACACAACCCTCCATTTTTGCCAGGATAATAGGTACACCCTGCTACAGAGTTTAGGGAAAGAAAAGAAAGACAGGAGAATCCTGAATGAGAGATTTCATTTAAAGTGGAAGTTCCCAAACTGACCGTGAATTGACAAAATTCGGTTTTAAGTCAGTGGGAGAAATAGAGCCTTGAGAACTAAGTTTATTTCAGACGTAGAGAAATAATGAAAAGTAAGTCTTTGAACTTTGCATTCACAGAGTGTTGTGATGGTGAATTTTATACTTAGTGCATGAGAATATAAAATACTTGTTCAGGACCATCCCACTGATGACAAAATACTACTTAACGTGGGAGAACTTGAATGCAAGGCAATATGCAAGGCAACCTTACAATTTTTAAATACACTATATTTATATATTTTTAACTGTCACTTCTTCCTATACTCCCATCCCAAGGGAAAATCAGGGAGTTTCACCTGCTTTGTTTATTACTATATTCCAGTGCCTGGTACATATTAAATGCTTAATAAATATTTGTTGAATGAATGACTGATTTGACAAATGAATGCATTAGTCAGAATCTCCTGGAAAGTTCTTTAAAGTGTAATACCCAGCCGCAGAGTATCTCTTGAGTGGGCCCTGAGTCTGGATTATTAACAAACTCCCCAGATGATTCTGATGTACTTTGAAGTTCAAGAATTATCCTGTGACTGGACTGGTGGATAGGGGAAGCATAGAAAACCAGATAAAGGGAAAGGAGACTCAACGTGTACTTGGCATTAAATCTCTCCATAAAATGACTCCTCAGCCTACCTTTGTTTTAATTTCTACCTTAATAAAATTGTGATATTTGCATTCATGTAGATCAGAGAAAATGGTGCATTAGGCTACCACAAACTTTAAAGTTGATTTCCTACATCTCGACAGTGTTTTTTTTTTTTTTTTTTTTTTTGCAGTACGCGGGCCTCTCACTATTGTGGCCTCTCCCGTTGCGGAGCACAGGCTCCAGACACGCGGGCTCAGCGTCCATGGCTCACGGGCCCAGCCACTCGGCGGCATATGGGATCTTCCAGAACCGGGGCACGAACCCGTGTCCCCTGTATCAGCAGGCGGACTCTCAACCACTGTGCCACCAGGGAAGCCCCACCCCCTTTTGTTTTTTTTTTTTTTTGGTTACTACAAAATAATGATGTCTATCCTAATACTGTTGTTTTAGGAAAATCCTACCTTGAATAACCATTTCAAATTGTCTCAGTGTGAGAAATCCCAAACCACGTTTTTTTATATGCATGTAATTTAATTCTTCATTGAAATGGCCAAAATGCATCAGTTTTCTCTGTTCTCAGGGACCCACAATTACATCTCTATCTCTATATACTCTTACAGCACTTATTTGTATTACTCTATTTATTTATATTACAATTTTCCTCTTGAAGTGTACTTGAGTAATATTTAGATAACTCTTATTATTCCAGCCTGAAAGAGAACATCCGTGATAGTCATACATATGGTCTGTGGCTCTGAGTTTCCATTCAACGTAATTTCTAATATATAAGCATTCTAACTCCCTCTGTCTTCAGGCAGAGTCCCAAGTACCTCATGTGATTTCGTTGGCAGCCATTCAAATTCTGATAAAGCTACTAGTGCCGACCTCATCCCTACCAACTACCCTGAATCTGCTGCTTTTCTGCCTTGTGACTTGACCTTGACATTTCTGCTAGAATGTGACATTACTATCACCTCCCACATTGTTGTCACTTCCCTTTGTCAGTACCAATGGTCCTTTTTGAAATAAAGGGGTCCCTCTGTCTGCATCCCCACCCAGTATTACCAATGAATACTAAGAGAAAACTTAACTCAGTGTTTTGGGCTAACTCACAGTGTAGGGGTGTCTTTAATGTTCTTTCATTAGCAATGAGTTATTGATCCTAAGATTAGGAAATATGGCTTAATTATGATTTTCATTGGATGGTGGCACTTAGATTGCTGGAAATGCATAGTGCTCAGTCTAGATAACCTCAAAGAATGTGGCAGACCTGAGCTTGCTCTCATGGACCTAACTGAGAAAGAGATGTAAGAGTCAGGCAAAAACCAGATGCGGGAGAATCAAAGTGGGAAAAGAGGAAGACGAGGCATACTATTTTAAATATAATGAGTTTGAGGTAACTGTGATGAAATTGGGAACACTAGTCAGTGGTTTAGAAAAATAGAAAAACACATAGCTTTAGCAGTCAGCAATATAAATGAAACTGTGGAAGTATATATATGAGGATTTTCTATCTATCTGATTAGTTACAAGGAACTGCCACACCTGAAAACGTGGCTAACTAGATACCCAAAAAGTTTTCTGCTATGAAACACCTAGGAGTATTGAATTGTAATATAATAATCATCTTTAAAAATACATAGCTGAGCTTGCAAGTAAAAAGAGGTTTCTTTAGGGGGACAAGATCATAAAAGAAGCTGAAATAAGAAAATAAGTAGGGTGATGAAGCTATACCTACCCTGACTGCATGTATAAATCTTCTGTCACCCAGAGACTTGTGTTTCAGTGATGTTGGGCTCACTCAAGCTAAGGATTTAGAATTAGAAGCCAGAGTCCTTAAGGGGCCATGTGAAAGTATGGACCAGAAGAAAAAATATCTGCCTGAAAGGAAAGGGAGAAACAAAGGAAACATATATTTTAGCTCAGACTTAGATGAACACAAAAGTTTCTCTTGAGAATTTATTAAAATCAAGCCATCCCTTAAACGGAGTTGGAATTATTTGTACTATTTATATGATCTGACAAACTATATGCTAAAAAATAATGAATTCAAAATGATTTCGGGTTAGTAGAACCCTAGTGTGTCAAGCAGAAGCAAACATAGATGTTCTCTGGAAAAATGTGCTCTAATAAAACGCTTGCAGAATTTCTCCAGATAAAGCCCAACCATTTGAACAAGAATTTGTAATTCAAAATTAATAACACAAAGGGAAACAGGCCACCAGAATAAAAGTCAGAAGAATCAACCAGTAATAGAAGTAGACTTCCCAGGAACTTCTGATACTGAAATTCTCAGCCACAAAATTTAAATAAGCATTTTAAAAAAATAAATAAAAAGTAGAATTGAAACATAACAAGAAGTTAGACTGTCAAAAGCAGAGTTGAAAAAATAGAAATTCTCAAAATAAAAAAGTGTAATCATTAAGATTAAAAACCTCAGTAAAAGTGTGAAATGTAAGATCAATCACAGCTGAAGAGAGAATTAGTAACCTGGAAGAAACCTGAAAAAAAATACCTAAGATCCAGCACAAAGGAGCAGAGGTGTCAAATATGAAAGATTATTTTAAAATACGGAAGGTAATGAGGTCATATGCTTCTAAATGGAGTTTCAGAGGGAGAGAATACAAAGAATGAGCTAGAGACAATATTTGAAGGGTTAATAGCTGTGAAATGCTCAAAGATTCTAATTCTCAGTGTGGGAGACTGCTCTTGGCACAGTAACCTAGTTTTTCAAGCCCCCCTGCATTTAGGAGAGCCATTCAACTAGTTCTCAGAAAAAGAATGTAAGCAGAAAAAAAAAATGAAATGGGCACTTACTGACTTATATAGTTACAAGTAGGTGCACATTTCCCATTCCCCATTTCTCTCTCTCTCCACTAAACATGATGAAATCATGTCAAACTTGAAGAAACCTGGATTTCAGAGTTCTTCCTTAGAGGATAATAGCCCAGGAAAGCCACTCCCCAGGAACATCTGCATTGAATTTGCATGAGCAAGAAATAATACTTGTAGTATGTTAAATCAATGACTCTGGGGGTTATTTGTTACAGCAGCTAGTGTTAATTACCCTGACTAATACACTGAGACACAGGAAAACCAGTGAATCTTAAGCATGGTAAATAAGAAACACTTATGGGGATTTCCCTGGTGGCACAGTGGTTAAGAATCCACCTGTCAATGAAGGAGACACGGATTTGAGCCCTGGTCCAGGAAGATCCTACAAGCCATGGAGCAACTAAGCCCATGCACCACAAGTACTGAGTCTGTGCTCTACAGCCCATGAGCCACAACTACTGAAGCGCATGCACCTAGAGCCCATTCTCTGCAATGAGAAGCCACGACAATAAGAAGCCCGCACACTGCAATGAAGAGTAGCCCCTGCTCAGCAAAACTAGAGAAAGACCGCATGCAGCAACGAAGACCCAATGCAGCCATAAATCAAAATAAATAAATAAATAAATAGAAATATTATGTACATCAGACTAAAACAATAAGAGAACAACAAACGTAAAGAATAATCTTAATCAGAAACCAAGTTCTATATATTCTTCCTTTGATATATCTCTCAAAGTTGACTACTTTTTCCTGTTTCCATCACAATTCCCTAAATCAAAGCATCTGTCATCCTTCCCATAAAACACTGAAAGAGCTTCCTAACTGATCTTCTATCCTCCACTCCTGTCCCTCTTCCAATTCTTTCCTCATCTATAAGAAAGTAAGATCTTTAAGAAGTGGAAATCCACTATTACAATACTTCTGCTGTAAAATTTAAATGGACTTCCATTTCTCCTGGGTATGGTTCAGACTTTATAATATAATTTTCAAGGCTTTCATCAATGTGACTAAGCCTACCTCACCATTTCATCTCTTGCTATTCTTCTCATTGTCTCTGACCACACCAGACTTACTTTATTTCATTTAATGAGTCATTCTCTCATTTAATGAGTCATTCTCTCACTTCCAGCTGTTCTAGCAGTCTGTTTATTTACTTGAAATATTTTCCTTTTCACCTAAATATCTTTTATGAATTCTTCAGGTTTCAATTCAAATGTCCTTTCACCTGAGAAGTTTCCTCAGATAACCAAGATTAGTTTCAATCTTTGAGTTTCACTTTGGAAGCACTCAGAATCCTCCCACAGTAGATATGATTTACTTCTACTTTTGAAGCATTTACCATTATAATAATTATTGGTTTATTCTGATTCTGGGATTGAACCTTAGTTTGTGTCTTAGGGGTTGGGTTTTTAAACTTCTTGATGGCAGTATACTGAATATAGTTGCCAGTGCATAGTAATGCTCAGTAAATATTTCTAGAACGAGGTTGAATAAATGGATGAATGAACCAAAAGAACAGAATAAGATCATGTTTCAGGAATTTTTCTGCTTGTTTGAAAGACTGGTATTTGATCTTGGTCTCTGTCAGTAAAATAATCAAATCTTGGCAATTAAAGTAAAAAAATGTCATCTCTCGGGCTTCCCTGGTGGTGCAGTGATTGAGAGTCCACCTGCCGATGCGGGGGACGCAGGTTCGTGCCCCGGTCCAGGAGGATCCCACGTGCCGCAGAGCGGCTGGGCCCGTGGGCCGTGGCCGCTGGGCCTGCGCATCCGGAGCCTGTGCTCCGCGACGGGAGAGGCCACAGCAGTGAGTGGCCCGCGTACTGCAAAAAAAAAAAAAAAAAAAAAAAAGTCATCTCTCATAATTTGCTCTAAGTATTAATGGACTTCAGATGCACAAAATGGTGTTAACCACAAACCTTGGTACATTTGGATTGTGAATAGTAGTATATTCACTCACTTATTTGCTTGTTTGCTTATTTGTTTGTTGGTTTATTCATCTACTCATGCATGAATTCATGCATCCAATTGTAGTGGTATTATAATGAAAATTTGTGAATGCAGTATCCAACCTAAGACTTGAAACACTCTCCTTGTCCTCTGACTTGCCCACCCTCTGATGTAAGAACTATCCTGGGTCTTGTGTTTATCATTTTCTTTGTTTCTTAGAATTATATTATTATGTACACAGATATACCTCAAGTATATGTGTTTACTTTAGGTCCTAATTTTAACTACAGTAAAGGGTATTTTTCAGCATGTCATCTGGGACATTTTTGCTCAGTATCCTATTATTGAAATTCATTCATGTTTTTGTATGTAGCTGAGTTTATTTATTTTGCTTCTGTTTAATATTTCATTATATATATATATATATTTATTATAATTTATTTATTTATTGTTTGTCCTACTAGTGGGCATTTAGTTGTTTCCAGTCTTTTGCTTTTATGCATAGCACTTCTTATGGACATTCTCATACATGCCTTTTATGGTAAATGTGGAAGTATTTCTCTTGGGTCTATATGTAAGAGTGGAACTACTGGGCCATGAGAGATAATGCCAACTTGTCTTCCAATATGTCTATACAAGCAATGTGTTTGAGATCATGTTGATTTATAATCTATCAGACACTTGGTATTAACAGACTTAATTTTTGCCAATTAAATTGTTACAAAATTTATTTCCTGGTGGTCTTGTTCTATATTTTCCTTTGCTTTCTGTTATTATAAAATATTCAAAATCAAAATGACCTACTTGCAAGTTAGTGACCTCCTTGCTTTTGAAATGGTCAAAGATTAATTAGATATTCAATTGATAGGGTTTCTTCTTTGGGCCAGGCTTAGACCATTCATCATTCATTCAACAAACATAATTTAGCATCATGTTGGGTTCTGAGGATATATCAGGGAACAAGATAAGCCTGGTTGCTGCTGTCATGGAGAAAGACTCTAAGAGTCAATTATTAATGTGATGAGTACTATGAAGAAGTGTAGCGAGCTATAGAGTGAATACATAAATATCTGTTCTGATCAGAAGTTGGGAAGGATGTAGGGAAATCTTTCCCATAGTAAGTGACCCCAAAAGCTTAAACCTGAATTATGCATAATTTTACCTAGGAGATGAGGGATTTTGTGGAAGGGCTCTCCTCAATAGAGGAAGTAGCACGTGAAAACACTGTCTTAGATTTCTGTCTGCATTTCCTCTCTCCTAAGGCTTAAACAGAATTCTAGGGTCCAAGGCAGAAATTAGTGCCTCAGCAGCCATGTTTATGTTCTCCCAAACTTTATTTCTCCCAGACAGGGCTTCCTCTGCCAAAGGAACCAAAATGTAGCCTCCAGCTGGGGCCTCGTACTACAATTAAAACATAATGATTATTGAGCATCTCTGAGAAAGAAATGCAAACTTCAGAAAACAGGTTGGGGAGTAGACCTCACATAAGATTGGCTCTTAACATGAGAGCAATCTTAACACCTCTAATACATTTTTAATAATATGTATTAACATATATATAACATATATAATATATTAAATATACAATTAATATATAATATAGATAATTTCAATATTTCTAGTCATGTATATACCTTCTCTTATTCTGGGGACTAATTCTGTGTTTTTCATTTTTGAGTTGTTTTCAACTCAAGATGCTAAGAAATTAAAAGGTTGTGAACCTACTACAGAAAGTTTTTTTTTGGGGGGGGGAGCTCCTAACAGCAGAAAAAACTCAATAAATAATCAACAGTATTTTGGGGAACCTACTAGATATTTATTGCTATTCTCTGATCTGAAAGAAGCCAGACAAACATAAGATGCCATATTTGAATCTCGTCTTGTTGGGTGTATTTATTTACATATATGTTTTCTTTTATTTAAAAACTTTATACCCTATATAAATATACACATAATTAATTATAATTTAATATATGTACTCTAAAAATGTATATTATTTATATATTAAGCTTTCTCTTCTGAGGCCTTAATTTGGAAAATTGAACTTGTTCTGTCCTATTATAAAGCTTATGCATGGCCTTCTAATATTCTTTGTGAAATCTATTTGACAATAACAAACTTGTTCTCCTTTAATCCTTGGGACAAACAGTAATTTCTATTTATTTAAGTCTTAGTTTTCTGACTATTAATGTGCAAGGGGTTATACTGTGAAATAAAAGCTTAACAAATGTCCTCTTTGGAATATCAATGAGTTACCTTTAATCATTACAAGGAAAACGCAAAGATTCTTTGAAAAAGTAAATACTAAACCGTCACAAAACTCATTTTGGAAAAAACGAAATGAAAACATATTCATGTGACACTGCCCGGCTTACAGCTTGTTTTCAGGCATGGCATGACAGCTATAAATCTGGAAGTCACCTTACAGCTCCTAAAATAATAAAGTCCCTTCACCACCACTCCATTCCACAGATAAGGAGACTGAGGCCAGGAAAATCAGTATGAATCCAAAGTCACAAAGCAACTTGATGCAAAGTCAAGCTTAGAATCCATGGCTTTTGACACCTGATTGACTGCTCTTTTCACTGTACTATGGTTTATCCCTGATAAGCAATTTCATCCCAGAAAAGTGTTTATGTCCATGGTGAAGCATTAAAAGATTTTTTAAAAAAAATTGGATTGGTGGAGTGGGCATCTTTTTCTTGAAAATTTTCTTGAACTGGCATATCTGCCTGCCTACTATAACACCCCCCACACACTTACCCACTCATATATACAAATACAAACACACATAAATGATTGTGAGATACTGAAGTATGAGGCCGTCTCTTAATCCTTGTGATCCCACAGGAAAGAACCTAGTTCCTTGCACATAATAAGCTGAACTGAAATTTTCTAAGCACATTTTAGCATCCCTAAAGCACCCAAGTGTACCTGTTTTATATAGTAAGCTTCTTTTTACACTCTTCATTTTCATCCTCTCTCCTATTTTGTGTTGGGACGGGTGGCCGTCTGGTGTGAGCAAAGGAGTTCTGAATTTGAAGCCAGACAAAACTGGACTGCAATATTTACTTAAGTTTTACCATATGTGCTACATTGGAGAAGTTAATATTTTAACATTAAGCATTCAGTTATCTGGCCCTAGTTCTCAAGTAGGTTATTATACAAGTAGTTGCGTGGGCCGTCAGTTTCTGTCCATATTCTCTCAGGCCTTATATTTCTGTGCACACCAGCCTAACTTCTAACTCATAGTATCTTCATCTTTTTGCTAAGGGCTTATGTACACAGCAGGCTGATGGTGCCCTGGAATTATCTCCTGGCCACCAACACTCTCGTACCATTAGCAATAGCCCCTCAAAACAGTGATGAGTGGATATTGGTGTATAAATAATCAGCTCCCTCACCCTCCATTTGAAACAACTGAGACATATGTTTGACATTGATTTCCAGAGTTCCTCAGCTGATTTATGTTCTGGTTGCCAAAATGGTAACTTGTATGATGATGTACACTTTATTGGCTTTCCTCCTTACCCTGACTCATTTCTCCACTCCCCTACCAGAGTTGCCTGGACTCAGCTTCCTGATAAACTATTTGTACTCAAATTCTTGTGTCAGCATCTGCTTCTGAGTGAACTCAAAGACTGAGACGGACAAGTGAATAGACCATTACAAAACAATGTGTGAAGTTCTATGAGAAAGTTAACATTGTAAATCAACTATACTTCAATAAAATAAATAAATAAATAAATTATATATATATAAGAGTTAAGAGTGGGATTTTGCAGAAATATTGATATTTAATACACGTTGTAAGGGGCTTTGTTCAAAGAACGTTTCCTGGAGTAGGTGGTATTTAAGATGCTTTTTTTTTTTTTTTTTAAGCCACACTGCATAGCTTGCAGGATCTTAGTTCTCTGAACAGGGATTGAACCTGGGCCCCCTGCAGTAGAAGCACAGAGTCCTAACCACTGGACCACCAGGGAATTCCCCTTGAGGTGCGTTTTTTTTGTTTGTTTGTTTGTTTTGTTTTTTTGCGGTACGCGGGCCTCTCACTGTTGTGGCCTCTCCCGTTGCGCAGCACAGGCTCCGGACGCGCAGGCTCAGCGGCCATGGCTCGCGGGCCCAGCCGCTCCGCGGCATGTGGGATCTTCCCGGACCGGGGCACGAACCCGTGTTCCCTGCATCGGTAGGCGGACTCTCAACCACTGCGCCACCAGGGAAGCCTGAGGTGCATTCTTGCAAGTATGAAGAGGTTAGCTAGACAACCAAAAGATGGAGGGTTCCAGTAAGGAGGAATTACAAGTACAAAGTCTTGAAGGCAAGAGACAGTATGTTATCAATGTTTAAGGAGCTAAAAGTGGTAAGATGTGCCTAAAAAAAAAACAGAGTGAGCATTAGGGGTAAATGATGAGAAGAAAGCCTGTAGAGGTAGGCAAGGGACAGACCAGAAAGACTTTTATGAGCTAACCAAGGAGATGCTCCTTTAGGCAAGAGTCATAAAGAGGCATTGTGGGAAGTTAAGCAAAGCAGTGATATCAGATTTCTGTTTCAGAAAGATTCACATTTGATAGCACTGGGGAGAATAGATTGCAGGGATCAAGATAAAAAGCTGGAAGACCCATTAGAAGCCTGTGGCAATAAGCCAGGTAAGAAATGATATGAATCTGAACAAAGTTACTGGTAGAGAAAAAGAAGAGAAAGGACAGATCTCAGCGATATTGTCTGCATCACATCAACAGGACTTTTTGACTGATTGACTATGCAGGGTAATGGGAAAGCTAGAATTTGAGAATGACTCCCAAGTGTCTGGCATTGGTGATTGAGTCAACTGATGCAACTGAAGTGGTAGTCACAAAGGGAAAGGTATGGCATGACACGGGGTGATGCCAACATTTAAGGGGCAGGCGGAGAGAGAAGAATTCCATTAGGAGACTGAAACATTGGCAAGAATTGAGACGCCAGCTGTGTGGCATAAGGACCACCAAAACCTATTCATGTGCCCACAGCACACATGGTGATTCATCACAGATCTCTTTCACTTCATCCTCTGATTTAGCCTAGAATCTTCCTCAACTCAGCACACTTGGAGTAGCAAGGGTCATAACTACTACAAAAAGCTGTTGTGTGGATTAAATAAGATAAATATGTAAAGCACTTAGCATACCACTCCACAAATTGGCCAGACCCTAATAAAAGATATATAACAAATGATAGGGGTGAATGCATATAATTTGGTCATAAGAGACGGGGCAGGGGAAGCTGAGGGAATTCTCTTCTGAAAGTCTTTATTTTCTCTGAAGTAGGCATCCAGGCTATCTATAAAGAGGAACAGAGGAAGTGGTAGGGGAGAAGCATGAGGAAATTGGAGATAGTTCCAGATAGCTATTGTAGGAAATGGGTACAGGAGCTGACAAAGGACCCACACAGGAATTTTAGGGAGTTGCTGCAGACCTGGATGAGGCTGGACACAATAAATGACTTACCCTAAATAAAAAGTTTTGAGTCAAGGTCTCATTTTCCTTCAAATGTGAGACAATGAAACAACAAACACACACTACACTAGCAAAAAGGAAAAACGGGAAACAATGCTCATAGGTAAAATGATCACTATGCTATGTGTGTTACATAAATGACATAAAGTTCACAGAAGCTACCTGAGTAGGATGTTATTATTTCCATTTTTTATATGAAGAAACTGAGGCTAAAGATGTTATATCAATCACCCAAGATCACATTTGTAGTAACTGGCAGCGCTGGGATGGAATTCAGGTCAGCCTAGAACCAAGTCTCTGCTATTGGCAGACATATCCTTAATGTGGAATCCACATCTCCATTTTTTATAATTGCTGATGTATTTAATCTTCTTTCTTCTCTGTTCTGATATTTCACTACTCATATTTAAGGGAATTCCTTCATAGTCAGCTATGAAGTAGACACTGAATTGCTGTTAATGATTTCAAACCAGTCTTTGTTGTCATGCTGTTTTTTTCTTCTCTTATGGTTGTGGAGTATTTGATCTACTTCAATTGAATTTGATTTAATGCAAAAAATTAAAATAAATGCCTTTGTCAGCAGAGATGAATATTCCAAAACAAAAGACATTTTAATACTATTTTAATACTCACATTTTTTATCCTTTTCTCTGTTCTCTGCTCTCCCTCTCCCTCCCTCTCCCTTCCCTCCTTCCTCTCTCTCTCTTTCTCTCTCTCTCCCTCTCTCTCTCTCTCTCTCTCTCTCTCCCTCTCTCTCTCTCTCTGCAGGTGGTTCTCATTATACACAGTCACTATGTTTATAAAATCTCCACAAAAACTGAATCAATCAATTACAAACAACTGCTCCTAGGAGAAATACAGTTAGGTTCCTGTGAGACTCTGGTTACAATATTTTTGTCAACCCATAAATACATTAGCATGTTGTATCTGTATTTCTGTTTAAAAACACCTTATTCAATAATACTGTTGATTCATTAACACTGAACTCACAGCCAGCTGCACTGTAACTTCTGCCTGAACGAAGCTTACCTGACACATGTATTTTCTCCCTATGGCACATCACAGCCTTCTTGCACTCACGCACACTAGACAGTGCTGTGCTTGGGGACGATTTTAAATGGTAGAATCACCAAAAAAAAAAGCACACAAAAATTTGAAAAACGTGGCCCTAAATAGACCACGAAAGGACGCTTATTTATGGCATGAGAGTTGAAACAAGGAAACAAAGCATCACCGTGTTAGACTTAGCTCAGAACATCAGCAACTCACATTTTCTCCATTCTGTGCAGGTTTGTGAATGACCAAAATATACCATGAGTATTGATTGTGAGGTTTCAAATACATTTTAACAAGTTGACAGGTTCGAGAATACAAAATCTGTGAATAATGAGGACTGGTTCTGTGTGTGTATGTGTTTGTCACAAATTTAAAAGCTATCCCAACTTCCAGCTAATATTTCTTTAGGTATCAGAAACTGTCCCATGCCACAAACAGAAAGGACTGTGTATTGACGGAAAGTTCCATGTGAAGTTTCCTTGGGAAAAGATCCTTAGAAAACCTTGTGAAGTTTGGAAACTACTAGAGAATAAACTCCTAACATTTGACCTGCTTTTTTTTTCTTTTAATAATATGTCTCTTTTGAACTGCCTTCTTTCCATGAATTTTTATATCTTTGCATCTCTTTCAGCAGCAGCATGTCAAAAGGATGACTATATTCTGTGCACATAAAGCCAAAGTACAACACTGGACTGGAAAGACCTTGAAATTTTGTTTAAAGCATTTCTGCTTTTGCCAGAACATTAGAAACTAGTTTTTGGCTTTTACTTTTTAAACAGTGGTTGTCAGGATATACTAATATACATTTTTAACCAATCCTTTAGATTACGGCACTTCTATCCTTCAACATTTTGCCTGCTGGAGTCAGAGGCTCATCGCCTCTGGTGAGCACAGTAGCAAAGAGGATATAAACTCTGCAGTAATGCATCCCCTTCACCTTCAAAAACAAAGTAGAGTATCTTGGACTCTATTCCTGGACCTATTGCTGTCCTAATGAATCATGTTTTGTGTAAAAATTGTAATGACTCTTTTGCTGCAAAACAATTGTAGAAGCCGTAAATGCTTTGGGGTCCTCAGTGAGCTTCCCCTCAGATATTCAGAAGTCCCCATCTTCACGCCATCATGCAGCCAAATTATCTTCTTTTGCTACATCTTGGGTAGAATGGTCAAATTCTTTCCATCCATTGCCTAAATAATTTCAAATCAAAATAGATTGTATGTCCATTAGGGCTTGATATTTAAAATCTCTTTTCAAGAACTCTCTATCCTCTAGTTAGCTTCACTGAGTAGGAATGTTATGGTAAAAGCCACTCCAAGTGTATCTTCAGAGCCCACAATATTATCGTGCAATAAGTTATCAGCCCTAGGCTGTACCCTCCCCCAAACACTGAGGCCTTATTCATTAGGAACAATTCACCCCTCTAGTGGAAGAATGTGGGTATTGCAGATTGAGTTCTGACAAATAGCTAACTTGAGCTTAAGGCTGGAAGAACCCCTACAGCTCTTTTTTTTATTGTAAGAATCCCCTTTTTCTGCTGATTTTATTAAATATAAGCCAAAAGAGAAATCTATTTAAAATGTTCACTTGATTTCTTATGTTTATACACCGGAAAATGCTTAGAGCTATAAACAGGCAATACTAGCATTTGACTAATAGATTTCTGTTTATATTCATCTCCATTTTTCCCTTGTTCAGAGTCAGAGATTGATTGAAAAAATGGTGTGTTGTATACTTTACAAAGTTAAACAGTAACAGAAGATAGCTTTTCTCATATGCTTCCTATAAACAGTTAGGTTATGTTAAAATCCACAATTTGGCACCAAAGGGGAAAACTGTTCAGCTGAACTGGATTATAATGGGAAAACAACGATATCACTACGGGTAAATACCAGTAGCCATAGTGGGAATGATGTGAAAATTCTGATTTCAGCTCTGTTATTGTGATGTCCTTGTCAGTAAAAATGTTGGAGTTGAAAAATGCTTCCAAAGATTTACTAGTCCAAAAGTCTGGAGGGGTGAAAGAATTTGTCCTAAGTCGCACAGTTAGTGGCCAAGCATGAGTCCATTTCTCCTGATTCAGAAATTTACAACCCTTCCTAACACACTCCTGGTCATCACGGCACGACTCTGAAGTCTGGCTGAATGAGTTTGAATCCCACCTTGACTGTGGACCGTCTGGCTGATCATAGACACGATCCTTAACCACTCTGCACTTTTCTATTCTCATCTGTACAGTAGGGGTCATGGGGATGCCCATCTCAGAGATGCTTTTGCAAGGATTAAAAGGAGATGCTGCAGGAAAATTACTTACCATAGGACATAATGCATAATATGTATTCAGTGTGGGTTGACAATAACTCCTATTAGGATTATTACTACTATGGGCTTTTCTCTCTGCTGTTTTGGAACGTTCTAAAAACAGAACTGCTTTTCACTCCCAGGAGTAAATGAGTATGTAAATTAGGGAAATTTAAGTCTTTGTATTTTATTCCATTACTCATAAGTATTTCAGTACTATGAGAGCATTACTAATCTTCCCCTTCATTTATGCAGTGATATAAGGGTGATAACAGCTGTTTTAAGAGAGAATTTTGATTTTTTTCAGAGTATCATATGCACTGCCTCTATTAAGCCAGATTTGTAAAATAATTCTAGTATAATTTGGATACTGTGGTATATTAGAAACCAAAGATTATAAAGTGTAAATGAGATTTTTTTTTCTTCTGCTGACATCATAACAGTTTTTACAGGGCCATTATCATCTCAATGGATACGGATGTCATGCAGTCATCCTCAGATCATAACGAGGTGGACCATTAGTGCTTCCTTCAGAGACCTTATGGTCTGAGATGTTAATGAGCCTTTGGGGAACCCTAAATCCTGGGATGGTTGGGAGGGTACTTCAGACCATAACAGAACCTTCTTTGCAATGACAATGGATCCTGTCAATTTCTATTAAGGAGTTTCTTAATTCCCCAATCATTAAGATAGTGGAAGGACTTATTATACTAGCCCATAATTAAGGAAGCTTTCAGCCATAAATCCCTTCTGTAGAGTTGAGTCCTTCCTTTTATTCAATATGGAATGAATAAAAGGTAAGTATTCCATAGGAGGAACAACGTAGACATCATCCACCTCAGGAAAAATCTTGTAGAATGAGAATTCTCTCTGGTTTCCCCCAAAACCTTCAGCCTCTACTCACTCCTTTACAAAGGCACACAACAAGTGAGAGCCCTTGAGTAAAAACTAGAGGTTCCCCAGCAATGGCTCAGTGGGCATCTCTTGTCACAACTGTCATTTGAATTGAACGGGGTTCGAGTATTTATGCTAGGCATTATGACAGAGAAACACACAAGCTCAAAGCGCTATCTCTGCCCTTAAATAATTCACAAACTGATTGAAAAGAGTGAATAAGAAAGGTATAGTAATGACATCAGAATTCAAGGCAACAACACAGAGAAAAACACAGGCAGTACCAGAGTGATTTTCCAACAGTGGGTACAAAGAGTATGCGCTATGAATTATACGACAAACTACGCATAGAAGTTGATGCTTCGTGAGTATTGCATCCTATTTTAGAGGAGGATGAGTTCAATAGGACTTGTTTACTATTGACCTTATTTCTTTATGCCTCAGTTTCTCAATAGGTAAATGACTGGATTAACATCCTGCTATAAACTATTACCAGAAAATCAAATGATCATGTTACATTTTTTTGTTATTTTCTATAAAAGGAAGTGATCCCTGGCGTGCTAAAGTGACAGGTGCTATAGAAATATTCAGATAGGGAGAGATACAGGCTTCATTACAAGTGAGGTTTACTATCATAACCCAAAATTTATTGCTTAAAGAAAAGCAGGGAGCCAACTAAGAACAGAAATGATGTGCTGTCATAAAAATCAAAAATGAAAAAAATCCAACCCGTTGACCTTGAATGTACAGAAACTTGAAGTTCCCTCATTCTTTTTGATAATCCCAGACTTTTCATCTAAATTTCATTCGACCTCAAGCAGACCTGCATTTGGCTTATTACTGAAATTTCATTGCTGAAATTTTCCAGTGTAAGAAGTTTTCTAATCAGAAGTTAAATTTATAGAAAATCTCCACTATATTGAAGAAGAAATAAATGTCTGCTTATGCATTTTCTGCTTTGGGAATTTGAGTTAGTTTTATTGTGGTGTTTCCAAATCAGGTCTTCTTCAGTACCAGCAGGGGAAAGAATCACACAGCACTCCATCTCAGAGTGAAAGCCCTGAATGAATTGAAGATTTATAAAGGGGTCTGAGCTTTGCTTTAAGTTGTTAATAAGAAACTCCTGGGTTTCAGTCTCTCATCTCAGGTAACTGGCTCTTTAAGGGCATTCAGAAACCAAGGTCTATGATACGATATTTGAGACTTTCTTTATTGTTCTACTTAAGTTCCTTGAGGCAATTCATCTTTTTGGTTGTCATTGTTTCTCCTCTGCTTCTAATCACTTTGTATTTGGCTGTCATGTCAGGGAAATCTGCATAGCTCTACTAAGCCTTAAAGATAGGTGCAGTAAGCTAGCTGGCTTGAACATTTTCAGCCTCCAAGGGCATTTCACTAGCATTCCTCAAGTTTATCCATCATATTCACTCCTCCTACTTCTCGTAACAGGAAAGGCCTTTACAATACTGACCACTCTCCGCTGATGCCCAATGTGAGCATACAACCTTCTGGACACAAAGTTGCTTAAAAGGAAATGTGAAAAGCAAAACAATAACAACAGCAAAAGGGAGTGAGGCACGTGGCTTCTTGCTCCCTGCCTGCTTCCTGGATCCTGGATATGTGCTCATGCGCGCGCGCGCACACACACACACACACACACACACACACACACACACACACACACACACACACACACACACACACACACACACACACACACACACACACACACACACACACACACACACCCCATATATGGTTTTTCCTCCCTCTACTCATACCCCTCTGCCCTCCTGCAAAGAGCAGCTCTGTGGAGAGAGGCTTTCATTTAGAAATTCAGAGAGCATTTCAGAATTCCGTTGACTATCTGAATAAGCCCCAAGTATACACAAGCTCTTGACTCAGGAACTGAGCTTCTTCTTAAAGGATAGTTCTGTACTCTTAACAACTGCACAAGCAACTTTGGCTGCATTATCCAACAGCGTGCCCCCTTGTTTCAGTCTTCAGATGTGGGATGTGCATTTATGAGAGAAATATACTGGAGCTGTGAAAAAATGATCTGACATTAGTCCCAGATCAAATTAGAGATTAAAAAAAATACTCAACCAAATATAAGCCCTTGAAGGGCAGATAAAAATTGGATAAGCTTCCATATTACAAGACTAACGAGAAAGAATTCTGAGACAAGAATGAAAAGCAGAATGCATCCACTCTAAGTAGCTGCTGAAGGAAAAGACAGAGTGAAACGTGGGCTCATGGGTTGCTTTTCTTGCTTATACAGGAAGGCATTATCTGGGCATCCCTGGGATACCATGGCAATTATTGGTAAGAGCTACATTTCCCTCGAGAGGTGTCCAGTTATACTAAGAAGAGTCAACAGCTTCACCTGGGATAAGGGAAGGAGGTAGGATATAGAAGCTGATCTCCTGCACAAGTGCCTTCCAACTTGGGCATGAAGGATGCTGTTTCATGATTCCTGGTTCATGTGACTAAAATAAAGAAAAATAAATATCCATGTGCCCGTTCTGATATAAATAAGTGATTGAATAAATAAGTAAATGGGGAAAAGAAACAAATCTCTCATACAGAAGCATTCCAAATAATTTATATTATGTAGCTATATCTCCTTCAAGGATTAATGTTTAACTTTGTATTTATTTACTTACTTTTTTTATTATTGCTGTTTATATTATTTGTGATATTGTTGTTAACTAAGGGCATGGCATACTGTTTGTTTATTTATTTTGTTTTAAATTAGGGGAGAGTAACATAGCTAAGAGATACGGCTGAAAGTCAACAAGGAGTGTATTTAATACCCATTCCATTAAATGGGCCAGTGCATGGAGAAGAAGCAGAGAAACTGGTACAATAGTGACATCAAAATGTATCATCCACCAAACATTAATGTTATATTACGATGCTTCAGGTATTAAAATTGGATTATTATTCGCGTGGTTTTTCCCAAATTGGTTATGTTTTATTTTGCTGCAATTCTACTGTTATTTGTACTATAGAAGAAACATCTATGTAGGAAATTTCCTCCAAGAGTACAAAACCCTTTGAAACTAACCTTCATTAATCTCCCCAGCACCATCTGTGTTAGGGGACAAGCTCTGTTCTTCAGAGCTGCTACCTCAAGACTCAAGTTGATGAGCTTTTTAGGGCATGCGGCTAAGCCAAGATGGGCTGAGACCCAACTCATGGATCCAGTGTCTGAATACGCGGCAACTTCTAGGCTGTTTCATCTGAAGAATCCATAGAAGTAATGAAGACGCTTTCATCTGAAGTTTGCCCTGTACCAGTGTGACCCCTGCATTTTCCTAATGAATCTGCATGTTGAGAGAGGTTAAAGGAGTTAGTCCCCCAATGAGTCAGCAGTGTTCCATGGAAATAAGCACGTGACACCAAACCTTCATCCAGGGATCTTTCTAAGATGAAAATCAAAAACTACAACTATGTTCCCCCACCAATTGCTTCAACATTATCAACGACCCCCTCAATGCCTTGGGGTAAAATGCAAAACTTCTGGGTACATAAGGCAGACCCTCGATGATTTTGAACTACCTCATCAGACTCATCTTGCATAATCCCTTCATACATTTCTACCAATGAAACTAAACTCCTGATGCATCCAAGCCCTCAACCCATGCTGTGCCTTTTTGCACGTGGTCCTCACAGCCTGCCACTGACTCCCCACCCCTACTTGTACCTCCATATGGCCCACTTGGCACATGGCTCATTTTACCATTCAAATCTCTCATCTGCAATTTCTACTACCACATAGGGTGACAAACCATCCCAGTTTGCATGGGACTAAGTGGTTTGTAGGGACTCAGAATTTCAGTGCTAGAACCAGGAGAATTCCAAGCAAGCTGGGACAGGTTGGTCACACTATGCCACCCCTCATTGACAGAATTAATCTCTCTCACCTCTAATTTTCCTCCACTTTTTACTTTTAATGTTTCTATGAGGGGCACACTACATTGCATTGATTCACACCTTCTCTTTTAGAGTGTAAACTCAGAGGGCAAGGAGGTGGTTTCATTATCTTTGTAGCCCTACAAAGTACCCCTGAAGGGCAGCAGCATGTTAGAATTGGCCAGAAGGTTTGTTGTTGTTGCTGTTTTCATACCCTCTAACTTCCAAAGATTCTGAATGAATTGATTGGGGTGAGACCTGGCCATGGGTTGTTTTCTGAAGCTTAACCAAGTGATTCTAATGTGCAGTCAAGGTTGCTAACACCTGCTCTAGGATAATGATTCTGCACTGGGGGTGGTGTGTGCCTCAAAACTACACACAGCACCCCAGGTCCAGCTGCCCACAGATTCCAATTTAGATTATCTGGAACAGGGTCCAGGCAGCTGTATCCTTTAAGCATCAGGTGATTCTAATTCATAGCAGTCATTAAGCCCTATTTAATTACATATGTACATATAACCAAACTAAATTCCAGGCCATTCCTATTGCCCTTAACTCTTGCCAGGCGTCTATAAATAAGCGCTGATCATAAACAGATATTAACATCTAATGGAATTAATACTTCAATTTTTCACTCATTCCATTATACAAGCTTGTTTTTCTCAATGAATCTCTCCAAGTTGGTTCCTTCATACCTTTATCAACCAAGTAACTACTCCTTCTCTGCCTTCAGGTCCTTGTTTATAAAAAGCCCTTCTCAAAGCCTTTCTCCTAATCTCTTTTTTATTCTATTCATATTCATGATTTTATCTTTCTTCCTTCCCATCACGTAGCACTTGTACAAAGATTAGTTTCCCAGCTCTGTTGTGCCATCTCTCTAATTCTCTCCTGGTATCCTACTGCTCCCCAACTCACCCATCCACCCCCCACCAGCACAGCCCACTGACACACTGGACTTCTTTCTCTCTCTTGAACACACTAAGCTAATTCCCCAAATCAGAAACCTTTCACTTTGGCTGAAAGAATTTGCTCGCAGATTTTCAAATGTCCTGCTTCTTTCATGTCACTAAGGTATGAGCTCAAATATCACCTCCCGGGAGAGGCCTCTCCTGTCTGCCCAGTCCAGAGGAACTTCCCCACACTCATGGTCCCCTATCCTTCCAGCCCCTGTTAGTTGTCTCATAGCATTTATCATTTTCTGAAATTACCTTGTTCTGTTATTTGCTTTTCTTTTTATGTCTAACTCCCCTTTAAAGAATGTAAGCTCCATGAGGAAAAAGAATTTGTGCATCTCTTGTTTCCCGCTGTGTCACCAGCACCTACAGCAATACCTGGCCAACAATATGTATGGAAATGAAATAAATACTGACATGTGCGTAAGAGCATAGGAGCTAATTAGGTAACCAAATCTCTGAGTCTGGAGCTATTGACTTTTCTACCAAATGGACCTATATGTAGTGTAATTCAGACTCCAAGCCAAAAGTATGTCTCCCCAGCCAAAATTTATGGCAACATGGTCAAGACAGTGTGATTTTATGAAATAATGTACTCTGAAGTTAGACACTCATTGCTTGGAATTCCATCTGACACTTCCCAGCTGTATCATCAAGAGCAGTTTAATCAGTGACCATCAACAGTAGCATCATCTGGGAGCTTGTTAGAAATGCAAGTGTTTGGGCCCCACCCCAGCCCTACTGAATCAGTGTCTCCGGAGATGGTGTCCAGGAAATTGTCCTACCAAGCTCTTCTCATGATTCTTATGTACACTGAACTTTGAGAAGCACTCATCTAGGTCAAATTAGGACACCCTTTGAACCCCAGTAACATCCTTTATGTTGCAATAATTGTTAGAGGACTAAATGACAACGATGTATGCAGAAATGCTTAGCACACAGGAGGTACTCAAGAGATAATGGTCTCCTTGCATTTACCTTTATTTAAAAAAAAAACCATTGTAGACCTAATTAATTTCTGTTGGGCAGAATTCTGACAACCTGCATTTTTTTTTCTGGATATCCAACCCACTAAGAAAAGAGAGAAAGTGAAGGCAAGCTAACTGTGTATCCGTAAGGAAAGAAACAGAAGAACCATAAAAAGGATATCCATCTGGGGTCATTCAGGACAGGGGCAACCAGTCCTTCATACCTCAGTAGCCCCCTACACTACAGCACAGTTCAATAACTGATGTCTGTAATGATGATCCTGCATTATTGAATGAAGGCAAAAATCTTCTATTAGGAAGATTTCCATCTGAAATATTTAAATCACTTTCTGGGGGCCCAAATGGGACAAGTTTGGTTACTTGAAACATTTTACTGGATAAAATTATCTTGTTCTCTGCAGATTCCCGAAGAATTAGACATTAGTGTGTGTATATATATACACTTATATGTATGTCAACATATTTCTCCTAGTGAATAGAGCACCCTTTAACAGAAGGGGCTGTGTCTTCTCTGCCCTTGGAAATCCCATTCAGCACCTAGTTCAAGTGACTCTACACAAAAGCTCCCCCAGAAGTTCTGTGGTCTGAAAGGCTGGTTGAACTCAGTAACCTGTATTTTCTGCTGAGAAGAGGATGGGTCATCAATATAATCACTGCCCTCTTGGATACCCTTTAAGCTTGTGCTCTTGCCAGATAAGCTAAAGGGACAGCAATTCTCAAAGTCACTGGCATTTATTGAAAGCCAAAGAAATTAGTGAGCTCTGACATTTATAGGTCTTAAACATTAAAGAATTTCGAGCAAGGTTCAAGTCTCAAATGTAATTTCATAAGAGTTGCTGTTAATTCTCTAATAATTACTCTGTTTATTATTTTAACAGCCAGATTTACGGTCCTGGTCAGCCCTAAGTTTAACAACATTGTCTCTCACATTTCAAACTTTTTAGTTTCCCAATAACCTAAATTGTCTCTGATTGGGCATTCCCAAATGGTTCACAATTTTGAACACTTACTATAGGTCAAGATTTGTTACAGTTGCTTCACGTGTATTGTTCATTTAATCATGAAAATAACCCAGTAAGGCAGGGACCATTATGAAATTTGTTTTACAGATGAGGATTCAAAAGCACAAAGGCTAAGCAGTGTCCCCAGAGTTCCACAGCTAGTAGGTGGGTACACAGGCATGCTTTACACTCAGAGTCTGTATGCTGAATCTTTCTGCAACACTGTCTTCCAGTGAAGTAAGTTTCAATTGAGGAAAATACAATAAACTCTTAATTATTCATTATGTGGGATAGAGGCTATAAAGCTCTGATTTAGGAAAAACTAGAATGCAAGGAGACCCTTCTGCCCCATGGGCATTCTCCCCCTTTCTCTGCTTCGGCACCCACATCCCCCATCCCTCAGCAGCACCGTGGGAATAGAGGGAACTGTCTCTCAAGTTCACGTAAAGCACTTGCATGACTTCTCTGCAGCACTTGCTGTTCCAAACTTGGTGCAGGTAGTCTGGGCAGCAAGAGCTTTGGGAAAAGATTTTGTTGCAAATGAGGTCAAAACCATTGTTAATACGAGGTTTGGACAGTCTTTGTTGATTTGACTTTATGCAGCTATTCTTGGTCTTGGTCTCCATTAGAGTCAATAATTGATGCCTGGCTACATTTCTTTAGCAATCACTGACTTTGAATGATACATATATATGCATACATGTATACACAGCACATTCATATACATGTATATATGTATATACAATAACATACATATATATCCATATATATGATATACATACGTATATATGTATGTATAAATCTGCACAGCTAATGCCTTACCCTATAAGAGAAAATAGTGGAGGGTAACACTAGTGCAAAACTAATCCAAAAAGGAGGCAGGCATTTGCTTAGTTGTATTGAACAAAGTAAACAAAACCTGTCAAACAAGCTTGAACTATAAACAAAATAAAGCCTCTGATGAGCACAGCAGGTTCATCCTTGAAAGAGGCCATTTTGTCTGGACAGGTCTTGAGCCTGAACTTCGATGCACGAGCAGATAGGAGCAGCCTCTTTCACCTCTTCTGGGCGAGATGCAGGGCTCAGTCGGTATGGGTGAATGAGAAAACTCTTTTGGCTTTTCAGTGAATACAGAATAAATGTCACTTTCTTTGGAAATGACCTTTCTGCTATTCTCATCTTTGTATATAAAGTTGCTGTGTGAGAAAATCCATGCCTATGAATTTCATTTCTGAAGGTACAACAGAATCATTCCATAGACATTTTCAAGATGGATGGGCTAAAAAGTATCAGAATCAGAGATGAGAGTCGATTTCTTCAGTGATCTTGAAAGAATCAGGGTTCTCATCCAGTGTAATTCAGTAGGGGTTTTAGACTCTCATCAGATGAGTATTTGGATCGAAGTATGCAGTGCATTTCTTAGAAAGGGGTTTGTCTGAAATTGTTTGGCTTTCATCTCCCAAAGAAAATCGACAGCATGTACCCTTCATTGGGGATTTTTCTTGGCCTTTCTGTCCATAAAACAGAGCTCAGATTAATCCCCTTGAAATTTTAGAGATGGGCATATTCCTGGTGGTGTTAATGAAAAACAAAAGTATATACCCTTTGGTAGAATGGCCAGGAAAAACACAGGGGTCTAAAGCACAGGTATTAAATGGCCAGCATTTATAAGACATGGATATTCTAGCTTGTACAAACAGAGAATTGCTACAAATGTGTTGCATCCTTCCAGGACTAATAACACAATGCCAAAAACAATCAAGCTTTTAAAAAATCTCAGCTGTCCAGCAAATGGAGGATCATTATTACAGCAAATCACTAAGCACCTAAGAACAAATGAAGTTTATAGTGCAGTGTAATTCAACCGTGGGATTTCATCACCAGCTCTCCAGGGCAGTACAATCTCTCATAGGAATACAATTGGTAATTTCAATCTGGAGACCTAACCAAGGTCTAATTAAGCAACAATTGCAATCTCCTCCCACTCCTCTCTCCCTAACCCCCCTCCCCACCCCAAATCTGGAAGCCTCCTCATCTTAGAATGGTTATCTGCCCTAAACATTCTTTTGGGAGGTATTCTTTCAAAATTCTGACCAGAAATCTCATCCTTTTGGTGCCAGGCCTTACCTCAAAACACTGATATCAGATTTCGGATGCAAAAAGAAAAAAAAAAATGTTGTGTGTAAGTGTTATCACTGGGTTGCAAGCTCCTTGAAAGGAGTAACTGGATCTTATTCGCTAAAATGAGACCATTTTAGCCCCAGCACAATGCCTAGGACCCAGCACTATAGTTATTGAATAAGGTAATGAGTTACAGTAAAATATCATTAACTTAGAATCCCTTAATTCAGGATTTGTGTTAACTCAGGCAAATCTCAAGCCTAGGTTGTGATCTGACCCCTTTTATGATGATAAGTCAATTATTATTCACTTATTTAGGACTAATACATTGACAGCAGGTGTGTATGGTAAAGGATAAGCTCTGTTATACAGCAGTATTTTAAATGCAGTATTTATACACAAATAATTATTATGCTAATTTCACAGCATCTTGATCTACTCATTAACACAGATACAAAGAATCAGCATGGTGTGGTGGGAAAGCATTAAAAGGGTAATTAGGAGCCCTGGGCTCTGATCCCAACTCTACCACTTATTAGCAATGTCACCCTGGCCAAGTCACTTAACCCCTCTTAGTGTTTCCTCATCTGTAAAATAAAGAGATTGATCTAGAGCATTCTGAGTGCCCTTACAGCCTTAACATTTTATGATTCTATGATTCCAATGAACGCCCAAGTGGCAGCCATACTCTCCTTTTAATTCATCCTACGCACAGTTCCCCCCTTAACACAGGACCAGCTTTTGCACACAATGTTCTCTGAGCCTGAGACACTCTTGGTGAATTGCCCACACCTTCCTTACAGTGATTAACTCTTCTGTTGCTTCAGGAGGCTGGTTCCTCAGGAAAATCATCCTTGATTTCTCAAGTCAAGTTCTACTATGATCTTGCACAGTTATGTCCCTTTCCTTCAGAGTATGTATCACAATTCTAATTTTTAGTTAATGTCCATCACCTCCACTAGATTGTTTGTTTCATGAAGACAGGGACAGTGTCTGTTTTTTTCTTGCTATGGCTTTATGAACACCTTCTATGATGTCTTTCAAATAGTTATGGAATAAACAACTGAGTGAATGAATGAACATGAGACACAGTGCCAAATACACTGATAAATGTCTTTAGATGAAAGGCGATGGGGAAGGGGGTTGACACATGTTAGCCTGACTCTCATTACTATGTGAACTTAAAAGTCATAAAATTGCCCCTTTTCAAATGTACCTCATTTCTTTAATTAGATCACTTGCAAATTAATCCAAGTTAAAACATTTTTTCTTTTACTAGTTTCCATGTCAGAATTAAAGTAATGTGAACTTGAACCAAGATTTTTAAATGGTGACATTTGTGGAAGGAGAGAGGTCTTATGGCTAGTGCCAACATAAATTTGAGCCTATACAGTATTTTTCCTCCATAAATGCTGCCATTATTCTGTTTTAATATGTGTACAATTTCAGCCTTTAAGTTTTTCTATCATAGTTTCATCCATACATTCATGATCATCTGTGAAGATTTTATAAATGTACATATATATAAAATTTTACTAAACTCTCTTAGTGCCAGATCATTCTTTTTAGTTTTATCTTGCGTTTCTCTTGTTTTTTCAAGCCTGGTATGTTTTCAAGCAGCTTTCCCCAGTCATTTTCTCTGGTTTTAATCCTTTCCATTGGTAATGAATTTCGATCATGAAGCACAGAAATTTCACATTTGCAGAAGTTCACTGTATGAATATATTTCATGCTATTAACTCGTCTCAAATCATATGTAACTAAGCACAGGTACCCCCTGTCATCACTGTCTTCTGCCCCTTTCTTTTTCCAGAGAAAAGAAGAAATTGTGATTTATACTAAATCCTGGCATTAAAAGAATACCTTATACGTCTCCTTTTGTGATTTGTTCTGGTCTTGAAGGATGGCACATAATAATAAATAGTCAGGTTTCTAAGGTGACAGTTTAGAATTTCAAAAAAGAGAAATGACGCATCAAGTAGCAATATTACCATCAGAAGTGTAGCTAAATAGGTTGAGACAAATGAATCTAATTCACTTCTTTTGTATGTGAGCCCCTGGCTATAAATCCTCAAACTATCTCTTCTTATTTTTACACAGAATAGCGGTTTTTGACACAGCATCATTGGAGAGCCTACAATTTATGTAAACACCGTAGACAAGAAGACTTTCATTTATAATTATTCCAAATTTTCAAAACTTAAGATGCTGTCACCAAGGGCGTTATGAGTACATTCTTCACATAAGCATATTCCAAATCTTCCCTCCATTCAAATTTGTGGACTGGTGACTATCAAGTTCTTAGGAAAACAAAAATTGGGCTACAACGATCCTGAGAGAATTTTTTTCTTCCTCTTTTGTCTTGGATATGACCTTTGTATTTTGATGCACCAATATTTTTAACATGCCACTCTTTTTGGTTTGGGGTTTATAAACACATTAACATATAAGTCCTAAGAGAAGACATCTTTCTGAATAATAAACCACCCAAAGTTATTCAGAGTCAGGTGTCATTTGGGTGTTTTTTTCTGGTCTGTGCCTGGTGACAGCCACATTCAGCTGGGGCTCAGCTGGGATCTCATTCTGTTCAGCTCTAAGCCTTACACCTAAACAGCTACATGTTAGTACCACAGATTAGAATCAGAGACACAAAACCCAGAAACTCCACTATGAAGTTCAGTTGGTGCCTGTGTAAGGGAGGTGAAAGATTTCCATGTACTCTGGCAGAGCTAGTTTCCCTCACTCCCAATGTCTAGATATTAAGATGTAAAATGGAGAAAAGTGGAAAAGAGGAGCCACTCGGGTGAGAAAAGATGACACTGAAAAACAGTGAGTTTTGGCAGAAAGAGAATTAGATCACAGTTCAAGGGAACTGGCTGCATTCTGAGTCATCATCTAGAGGATCTTTCAGTTGCCTTCAAGTTTCATCCTCAGCAGTCCATTTCATGTTTGGTCATCTCATTTGGAGTGATGTGTCTATGCTTTGACACTTATGCAGGGCTTTACACAAACTAACTGTGGAAAGGAACCCATCCAATGTACCACTCAGAGGATGAGAGTATTTAGAATACGTTAGGAGCAATGGCATAGGAAAAGAATTCTCTTATTCCTGAACAATGTGAGAATAGACAGAATAATTTTGAAACCTACCACTAATCTGGAGCAACACCATATTATGTTTTTTATGAAATATGTGAATATTTCTTTAGACTTATGCATGCCTAGCCCATTAGCAAAAAGTATAAAGGCTTTCCCTGTCTTGCTTTTTTTTCTCCAAATTTTATATTTATATAAAATAACAGGCCTATGTGAGTGCTACAATTTTTAAAACCATATTTGACAGACTTTTCAAATCTTTGGAACAGTTAAAAATTGATTTGGGACTCATCTTCCAAGAATATGTTACTTGCAATAATAATACCATCATCCTCTGAGTGGGCCATTAAATGTGTTTACAGATCAGACATGCAAAAAGACATTTTATCATAATCCTTTTTGCTGGTTTGTATTTAGATTGCTTCTTGAAATTTCTACTTTTAGTGGTTAAGAGTCTTTCTGGTTCACTTTTGAAATCTACAAAATCAAAATGCAGAGGCAAAATTCCTGTCAATGTTGAAAAAAATATATTGAAGAACTGTTCAAATCAAATTTATATTTCAGTCATTTGATTTCCCCAAAATGGAGGAAAAAAAGCCTAATCAACAGAAGAGCTTTTTCCAGTGCTTCATAATTCTCTTTAAGTGAGAACTCAAGAAAAAAAAAACACTCTCCCAGCACCACACTGAGGAGAGAAGAAACTCCCTGAAGACATATTAAAGCGATGAGGGAGAGATTTTAAGGGAGGGAGGGAGAAATAGCCACAGTGGACAGATCGACTGGCCGGAAGCAGTCAGAATGGGGATAGCTCCGACTGAATAAATGCCTAGTGAACCCAGAAGCAGTGGTACCAGCCTTAGACCACATGGACAGCCCATCTGCACATTCAGTGAGGAGGACCCTTCTGCTGGCCACGTAATGATTGTCTTGGAGACATGGGCATCCAAGGAAAGGGGAGAGGGGAACGTGACTTTCTTCACAATAAAAAAGAACAACAGCCACACATCCAATTCTGTGCTTTCCAAAGTTCCCCTTTTGAGATGGTGTATAGTAAAACCTCATAAGTTTGGACACTATTATAGGTCCTTTCCCCCAGCTGTCACGATGGTTTCCTGGGAAAGTTTTATCTCCCACCTAAAGACAAGGAACTCGGTGGGAAAGAGTGATGTGACAGCTCAAGTCTGTCTTGCAGAAGAGCAGTTTTAGCCACGCTTATTTTATTCACAAAACCTCCTGCTCCTTTAACATAGAGCAGGATAGGAAGCTTCTCTTTTCACAGGGACTTACCTCTTATTTGTTACAGGATTCTGGCTTGAGCTGGGATCTCAGCTCAAAATCACTTCCTCATTGGAGACATGGACTACCTGAACTACACCAGCTCCTTCTTTCATTTTGTTCTCTTAATAGTGCTTTTTACTATGTAAAATCATCCTACTATTTGCTTGTTTTTTCTATCTGTCTGCCCCATGCAAATGAAAGTTCCATGAAAGCAAGGACCTACTGGGGATTGTTTAGTACTGTATTAGTTAGTGCAGTATTGTTCAGTGCTGTTCTATTAGAACAATGCCCAGCATGTAGTAGGTGCTCAATAAATATGGTTAAATGAATGAATCAATGAGGTAGTGCTTGTGGACCCCATATTACATAGAGACAGGTGGTAAGGGAAGGTATCTAATTTGAATTCTGGTCCCCAATTTCAAGATACATGTGGGTGGGGTATGGTTCCCCTATATCAACAAGCAATGCTTGGACCCCAGCTGGGTGCCCTACAGTTCAAGTAAGTTCTGACATTATCTACCTGGAGATACCATCAGGTCTCACAGGTTAAGGGCTCGTTTCTACAAGACTACCCACCCCAACTTCAGGTGCCAGTTGCAAGTCCAAGTTATCACTTGTGCTTCTGATCTACAGGCTATAAATTAGAGAATCCAAAGATTCCCTCCTTGGACTTCAGACAACAGTCACAAGTCCAGATTGCTACCTGTGCTTCCGACTGACTGGCTGTAAACCAGAGGTTCCCAACCTCTCTTTGGGTTTGAGTAATCTGCTAGAGCAACTCACAGAACTCAGAGAAACATTTTACTTACTAGATTGCCAGTTCATTGTAAAAGGATATAACTCAGGAAGAGCCAGATAGAAGAGATACATAGGGTAAGCTATGGGGAAAGTGTGCAGAGAGAGCTTTCATGCCCTCTCAGAGCATGCCCGCTCTCCCCAAATCTCCACATGTTCACCTGGAAGCTCTCTGAACCCTCTCCTTTTGAGTTTTTATGGAAGCCTATTTGCATAGGCAGGATTGATTAAGTCACTGGCCATTGGTGATTGATTTTATCTCCAGCTCCTTCCCTTCTTGAAGCTCCTAAAACACACAGTTGATTCTCTGGACAATCATTCCCCCAGCCCTAGGTACAGTCCCAAAGTCACTTCATTAACATAACAGAAGACACATTTATTACTCTCTTCAAAGGAAATTCCAAGGGTTTGGGGAACTATGAGTCAGAACTGTGGACTAAGACCAAATATCTATGAGAAATATATATATATATATATATATATATATATATATATATTTTTTTTTTTTTGCGGTATGCGGGCCTCTCACTGTTGTGGCCTCTCCCATTGCGGAGCACAGGCTCGGGACGCACGGGCTCAGCGGCCATGGCTCACGGGCCTTCCCGGACCGGGGCACGAACCCGTGTCCCCTGCATTGGCAGGCGGACTCTCAACCACTGCGCCACCAGGGAAGCCCGAGAAATATATTTTGATCATCTAAATGACCAAGTATATGTTTCTTATAAATCACAATACTGCACTATATGTAAGAAGAAACCATCGATACTGATGTCAGAATATAGTGGGAATCATCTAAGCAGAGGAGGATGCAGAGCTAAGCAAAGAGTGAATGGAGTGGATGAGTTGGAATTGGAGACAGGAGCTAGAGCATGTAAGGTCCTTTGCTCCTCGCATGGAGTTTAGATTTCATTCTAAGTGTAATGAGAATCTAACTTGCATTTTTTAAACTTTTCAACCATTGTGGATGTACTTTTTAAAAATTTACTCCTATTAACACCCCTGTAATGTATAACAGTTGCAGTTTTGTCAAAATGAGATGTGAGTAACACATCTTTAAGCAGCTAAGTGGATTAAAAATCTCACAATGAATAGGTAGTATGAAAGGAATTTAAACCCAGGTCCATCCAGTACAAAGAAAGTATAATTTTCTCCACTCCAAACTCTTTCCAAGAGGCACGACATGCAAACAATTATCACACCATTTATTATTGCTATTTGCTGCATGAATTATAAGCCATTTTAAAGTTATATGTTAAAACAGGTTTCCTGAAGAGCTCTGCTTTGCAATACTTTATTTGGTCTAGTTCGAGTAATTGCTTGCTCTTGAAAGCAGTAAGCCTGCATAATCTATGCAAAAGCTATTATTTCTTGGTGGTATTTAACCATTCTGATTTCTTACTAAGTCAATCCCCCCTCCAATCAGTGATGATCAGTTACATGCAACTGTAGAGTGCTACGGAGAAGCACACTTTTGAGAACTTGAGCTCCTAAGACCTAAGCTGCTAAAAAAAACACAGAAATCTCAAGCTCCATTCTTTTCAAATCTGAAGAAACAGGGTCACAGATGGTTTCATTTCTAAGACTATGTGCAATGTTTTTTTTTTTTTTTTCCTGTTCAAAATAAGTTTCCTGACTCAACTTCAGGGAGTGCCCTCAAGCTTTCCATCTTCTTGGAAAAATAATTGACAAAGCCTCTTCCTTTTCCTGTAGTAATTAGGAGGTTTCTGGCTCCTTCTGCCCCAAAAGGAAAACATTTTCATCAATTTTGCCTCTGCCTTTTTTGAGCTCTGGATGAAACTCGGGGAGCTGCATGAAGTGTGTGGAGCTGTGCCATCATCACTGCTCACCCAAAGCAAATCTCTCCCTCTGACACCGACACGCTTCCCATCTCCCCAGAGAGTGCGAATCTGTTCAGAAACACCTGCTAACAACTGCAGAAGGAGAACTGCCTCCTGAAGGGATAATCCCACACAGTTTTTGATCTAATGTGGCAGCCAGAAAGAAGACTTGCTGTGGGGTCAGAAGCATTGCTATTCCAGAACTGCTAGGCACCACCCCACAAGCCTCATGTGAGGCCTGGGGGACAGAATAATATAGGAGTTGACAAGGGACTCCAGTCAAGGGGCTGCTGAAGGCTTCTGATGGCAGGCTGGGAACTGTCCTTTCCCCTTCTGCAATGCAAACTGGAAGAGAAACTTGCCTCATTTAAAATATCCCTTAGAGGATGAAATAGCAGAGTGAACGTGGCAAAGTAATATTGAGGCATTCCTTCAAAAATGCCTATTTCTATGGACTGGCTGCATAGGTGACCAGGGTAGGTTGCCTCTTGCTGCTTCTTTTGAGGAGTGGGTTCTAAGTTGTGTGCTTGAGCCCCCGGCCCTAAATGTAATTTTCCAGGTGGCTATCAATAAAATCAGATGATTTGTCAGGAATAAAGCAGGCCAGGTGCAAGGTCTCCAGGATCCCAGACACAGCCTGCTGCTAATGGAATCAACTGCTTAATGAATGAGGGACTTTACACAGACCCCGAGGTTAAAAGTCAACAGGAAGGGCTTCAACAACAACTTTATTAGGCAGATGCGCGCCATGGTATTCTAGCCTGAAAATACCTGTCTTGGATGGTTTCTCTTCTATTTAAGGATTCCAGTGGACAAAAACAGATTAAAAAACACATACATACACTTAATAAATTAGGTCAGGATAACTTCCTTTTCAGGTCATTAAAACTACTTGGCTTTAAGCCTCTGACTTAAAATACCCCCAAAGATGTGCAAATAATGGCTTGGAAGTATGAATCCATCACATTTGTTAGGTAGAAATTTTTTTCAATTAGGGCCAATATGTGGACGAGGAAATTACCAGTGAGGGAATACTTAACACAAGTTGGGAGGAACTGATACACTGCCAATGTTATTACATAGTTTATTAATTTAAGAGCCAAGTTTGTAAACTTAATTTGAAAAACACAGGATCTGATTGTGGTTTTAATTGGCATATGACTAGTGGCTCTTGATGTAGGCGCTCCAAGTTTCTTAGGAAAATTTCCAAATAAAGATATAAAACAGTCTCGCAACATCACCAAAATCTAAAACTAAAGTCAACTTATTGCTAGACTCTTGGAAGAATTAATATTATCAGTAAGGTCAATGGGAATACAACCTATACAACAGAAGAAAAATAAACACACATGGATTAACAGGGCTTTTTAAAAATATGAATTAAAAATCAAAAATTTCCAAAGAAGCAGCATGAAGAAAAAGCCAAAATAAACAAAGTTCTATATAAAGAATCACCAATAAAATTCAGAAATCCCTGGACTGTAGAGAGAAACAAAGGATAAGAGAGAGATAACACACAATCAAATGGATGATGTATAGAATACCGATATAGATGTTTCAGCATCCAAAATAAAAGGATTTTTAAAAAAGACATAAATAAATAAATTATTGGAGCAATAAGGGAAAGACATTTCCCCAGAGACACAAAAGAATATAGGGCATTAAGCTTAAACAACCTACTGAGTACCAGCACAATAAGTAAAAAGAAAACCACACCAAATTTTAAAATCTGTAAAATTTTAAGACCCCAAAGATAAAAGAAAGATTCTGAAAGTTCTTAGAGAGACAAAACTGATCACACAAAAATAAGAAAACTCAGACTGATATTTTTCCAGCAGCACCGTATGCTAGAAGGCAATAGAATGGTGCCACGAATACACTAAGAAAAAAATTATTTTCAACCTCGAGTATTATACCCAGTCAAATTATCCATAAAATTTGGAAGTAAAATATTTTCAAGCAAGGATTCAGGAAATGTTTCCCACACACCATTTTTAGAAGCTACATGAGAATATATCGCCGCAGAATTACACCAACAGAAAAATCAACACCAAAATGGTCTCTTCAAAGAAGATGGGTGGAGAATGGAGATAGGTACTCTTTTTAATTAAAACACTGAATTTAAATGACTTAACATTAGTGGAAAATGAATCAAAAAATGATTTGCTTAGAAGATCATTTTTCTCTTACTCTGAGTTTCTCTTAATTAAATAAAAAGTCTATACTAACCACTAGATCAGTCATTTAACAAACTTTAGAATTCACAAGAAGTACCCAGGTTTCTGAAATTATGGGTTAGTAGCTCTGAGATGAGGGCCAGGAATCTGTTCCCCAAATCGTTTTGAAGCAGCTGGTCTATGGACTACATATTAAGCAATACTAGATTATGCATTTCTTTGGAGCAGAATTGATGTTTTTCCTCTTGACCACAGAAAATTCAGAACACAGCATTTTCATAAAGAATTGAATGCATTCAAACACTGGGTCTCAGGGCTTCCCTGGTGGTGCAGTGGTTGAGAATCTGCCTGCCAATGCAGGGGACACAGGTTCGAGCCCTGGTCTGGGAAGATCCCACATGCCATGGAGCAACTGGGCCCATGAGCCACAACTACTGAGCCTGTGCTTCTGGAGACTGTGCTCCACAACAAGAGAGGCCACGACAGTGCACTGTCCGTGCACCGCAATGAGAAAGCGCACCGCTTTCTCTAGTCGTGGCCCCCGCTCGCCGCAACTAGAGAAAGCCCTCACACAGAAACGAAGACCCAACACAGCCAAAAGAAATTAATTAATTAATTAAATTAAAAAAAAAAACTGGGTCTCTGTAGATTCTGCTCTTTTGGATAGAGTGTTATTCCAACTTAAACACCATCTTGTTCTGTATCTAGTCCTAGATGGAGACTTTCAGAAAATAACTAGAGGAAACATGAAGACAAAGGGTTCAGTGCACTACAACTTATAAGCCCTACAAGTAAAGGACTGTGAGTGAGGCAAAGATGGGGAAAACAGAGTACATTTGGTGGAACAACTTTCCTGACCTTTGTTCACTGGCAGGGAGCAGTAATTGACCAATGTAGAGCCAAATGAAAATCTGTTTGAGATTGTGAACAACGTGCCTCACTTTGCTCTCCAGCTCTAAATCCAAAACAATGATCTAATTAGCACCCAAGAGGAAATTATTCACCTGATTTGTTGACAGACGACTAGATTTAAGATGGGCTCCCCTAGAATAAGAGCCTGAGATAAGGTTGGGGTGCAAGTAGATTATATGGGAGGAGGTCCCAAGAAGCTTCCATCAGGGAATGAAGAAGTAATGAACAAAAGGGAAGGCAGCCAATACAAATGCATTAACCAGCAAGTTTTGCTATGAGAAACTGGTGCTCAGACCCACTGCAGACCTCTGGGAAAGAGCTTAGAGCATGCCTTAAAGTTGTCCCAACTGAGAATTTAAGAAGGTGGGCAACTCCCATTCCACCTTGGGCTACCCCCATGAGGACTACCCTCAGGGATGACAATTCTCTGGCATTTCTGTACCCAAGCATGTTGGAGAAGCCTCAGGTGCAGAATCCCAGATGCTTGTAGTAGGAAGCTAGTAGCCAGCCCAGAGACAGAGTAGTGAAGGGATACAGCAGCATCTTTTATGTACCTGTTGTGAAAGGTCTATCTTCATTACATAAGAGAACTCAACATAAAATCACAACCTCATGGAGGTGGGGTATTTTGAAATTAAGAAACAAAACAATTTCATCTTAAGAGCACAGAGAAGAAACGTATCTCTGAAAACTATGTATTATAATAGCTAGAAACAAGTTTTGGAAAATGTTTTATATTCTTACAAGTATATAAACAGTATGGCCTCTATGTAAACAGTATGGCCTCTATGAAAATGTTTTATATTCTTACAAGTATATAAACAGTATGGCCTCTATGTAAGCAAAGCGGAAAGCCATAGGAGAGAATACACTGTGATAGAAAGACCAATAGCATGTGAAGAAAGGCAAAACAGTTGGAAAAGAAAGTCTGGGGAGAAAGAAAGATAGAGTTAATTACAGAAATTCTGCACTGAAATTAGTATAATTGATATAGTAGAAAATAGAATGGGTGATAGAGAAGAAATATTTGAGATCTTAGAGAATGCACAAGAAAAAGGCAAACAATAAAATTTTCTGAAAAGGAGAGAAAGTTGAAATTCTCCTGAAGAACTATAAGATTGCCTCTCCAGCCTTACTTAGCAATGGAGCTTCTCCCCAGGTGCAACAGAATATGTAAGGTACAACAATAATAAAACTAACACTAATAAGAGAACAAAACAGTAGCTCACACTTGCTGGACACTAGTTGTTACCAACAGTGTTCCAATGGCATTATGTTTGCTCATTCATTTATTCCTTTGTTGTCAAGCCTGAGAACTGAGGCAAAGAAAGCCAGTGTGTAGCAAGAGAGAGAAACAGACAGGCAACATGTAGAACAACGCAGAGATGAGACAAGAACCACTGAAAGAACAGACTTTCCTCACTTCCATTGTTCCTGCTACTTTTTGACTTTTCCATTGCTCTTTTCAACTCTGCCTAGCCTGTGGTCCTTAACCTAGCCCAGGATCCTTACATTAAACTCCTGTTTTTGCTGAAACTGGTTAGAACTGAATTTCTGTCACTAGCATCTAAAAGGTCCTTAAAAATACAGAACCCCAGTCTAAGAAAACTATGAATTACTATTGTTGCTAAGGAAGAAAATGAAATATTTGGAGAACCAATTATTAGACTTAAAGAAAATATTTCCTGAGTGGGTTAGTGGTGGACACACCTTAAAGTGACTCTTCTGTAATCCTCTTCCTTGAGTACCTGCAGAAACTATCACTTACTTCTAACCAAAAGAAAGTGGCAAAGGTGATGAAATGTCACTCTCATGATTACACTTCATAATATAAAATCCTGTTTTTGTAGATAAAGAGAGATTCTCTGTGCTGGTTTTAAGAAGCAAGCTGCCATGTTGTGAGAGGGCCTATGGAACCAGAAATCTTCTAGGAGCTGGGGGCAACCTGCAGCCTACAAGCAGCAAAAATCCAGAGCATTTAGTCATCCCACTGTAGGAAAATGGATTCTGCCAACAGCTTGAATGAGTTGGAAGCAGTCAACACTAGACGTAGCCTAGTGAGGCCGTAAGATAGGACACAATCAAGCTGTGTACAGACTCCTGACCCACAGAAACTGTGAGATAATAAATGGGTATTGTATTAAGATGCTGAGTTTGTCATTAGTTATTCAGCAATAGAAAAGTAATACAACGGTGATAGGCTTATAAAGTTACTGTCAAAACAAATGAAAAGACTAAGCATATCTGCTTTGGGAAAATTTTTGTATTACATTCCAGCAGAAATTTTGTATTACAATTATTTTTTTAAATGTCCTACATAGAAAAAATGGTGGGCGGTTATTTATATAGGAACAAAAACTAAATTTAGTTATTAAAAAAAATTAACCTCCAGCTTCTCATCTAAAACAGTGAAAGTCTGATGGCAATGTGGCAACATTTACAGGGCTACAGGAGAAGGGTTTTTACAAGAAGCTTTCTACCACAGTCCCTTTCATGCTTGAAAGAAAAATACATTCTTAGTTATATGAAAACTCAGAAACCATTACATTTGTATTTACATATGACTGTGTGTGTGTGTGTACTCCAACTTTTGGTTGGCTGATATATATGTGACGATATATATGAAGATATAGATATACACATGTATGCATTTTTGAAACATATAAATAGATACATTATGTATATATAGGTTTCTTAGTTGTTGTATCTTCATCTGTCTATTGGTATATCTTCATATGTATCTTTCTCTCTATTATATATGTATATCTTCATATGTGTGTGTTATGCACTGAATGTTTGTGTCCCTCCAAAATTCATATCTTGAAGGCCTAACTGTGAATGTGATGCTATTTGGAAGGGGGGACTTTGGGAGATAATTAGGTTTAGAAGAAGTCATGAGGGTGGAGTCCTCATGATGAGATTAGTTCCCTCATAAGAGGAGATCAGAGAGCTTACTTTCTCTTTCCTCTTTTTGCCCTATGAAGATACAGCAAGAAGGCAACTGTCTGCAAAACAAGAGTTCTCACTAGAATCCCACCGTACCAGCACCCTAATCTCATACTTACCAGCCTCCAGAACAGTGAGAAATAAATGTGTGTTGTTTAAGCCATCCAGTCAACAGTATTTTGTTATAGCAGCCTGAGCTAAGACATCATGTATTTATCAGCCAACCAAAAGTTGAACAAAATTAACACCTGAATAGTGAATAAATTTTGGTATAAAAAGGTTGTGGATTTTCCTGTACAAATATCCACTAGTCCAAAAACTAACCTGCTCACCACAAAGCTAAGAAGGAACATCAATTTATAAAATAAATTTGACTGAATTGGTCCCAGTAATGAATCTCCAAGAATATTGAGGCACTGATGATATTTCACAATACCATCTGGAAAGAAAAAGTCAAATGAAAAGAATTTTGTTTTGATTCATTATCTTTCATCATAAGAGTATTTAAAATGAAAGAAAGTAGCATTTAACATTTCTCTGTTTTAGAGTCAGATTCAGAAATACAGATAAATGTCATTACAACCCTGTGAAAACCAAACAGATGCCACCTGGCCAGGGGCGGAGGGTGGGTAAGGCATAAAGGGAGGTGGAAGAAAATATGGCAAAACTTGAGTGCATTTGTTTGGGTGACAGAACAATTAGAAAATTGTTTTCTGCTAATTCTTCAACTATTCTTTAACAAATAGGATAACATAAGGCTCCTTACTAAAAAGAATAAATATGGAATAAGAAATATGAGTCTTTCTTTCATAGCAGCAGTATTCACAATAGCCAAAACATGGAAACAACTTAAATGTCCATTGACAGATGAATGGATAAAGAAGATGTGGTACATGTATACAATGGAATACTACTCAGCAATAAAAAAGAACAAAATAATGCCATTTACAACAACATGGATGCAACTAGAGCTTATCATAATAAGTGAAGTAAGTCAGAAAGAGAAAGGCAAATAACATATGATATCACTTATATGTGTAATCTAATATATGACACAAATAAACTTATCTACAAAACAGAAATGGACTCACAGACATAGAGGTCAGACTTGTGATTGATCTCACAACCTCTCAAGGGGAGGGGAGCAGAGAGAGAGGGATGGACTGGGAGTTTGGGGTTGGTAGATACAAACTATTACATTTAGAGTGGATGAACAACAGGTCTTACTGTATAGCACAGGGAACTATATCCAATTTCCTGGGATAAATCATACTGAAAAAGAATATAAAAAAATGAAAGTATATACGTGTATAACTGAGTCACTTTGCTGTACAGCAGAGATGGGCCTAACGTTGTAAATCAACTATACTTAAGTTTTAAAAAAGAATAAAAACTGCATAAATTAAAGAGAAAATCTGAAGAAATCTCAGGAACATTGGATTAATCCACACGCAATGCAATAAGTGACCCTGATCTGAATGTTTTGAACACCTTACGAGCATAGGAATCTCCGATCTTGTTTTCACAGACTAAGTACTGTTTGTTTTCTTTTATTTCTTATGATGTTCACAAGCCCTTGCTCACTTGCCCTCAAGGCTCAAGGAAATTAGAGAGATCACTACTATGTATAGCCTCTTCTTAAATCTACTTTAAGAATAATTTCATCTAACCCTATGTCATTGAAGATATCAAATGTAAGAAAATATTTTAGGTAATTGTATAAAATCACATTCTCAAAGCATGGCTATTAGTTAAATATTTAAGACATAATGAGATGTCAGAATCTCTATTTTTTTCTCCTAGTCCACCTGTGTAGGTCCTTTACTTTAAACTATGAAAACTGTGTAACTTCTGGTGTTTGAGATAGGAAATTATTCTGTGCATCTACTCTCTGATGTGGCTCAATAAACTTAAAAAAAAACTATAGTACTATTTGTACAGTTGAGCCAGTAATACACTTCTAGGAATTTATACCAAGGAAATAATCAGAAATACAGTTAAATGCTATATGCAATAGTATTTAGCACAGCATTATTTATAGCAAAATTAGATGAATTTTAAAAAGAAAATTAAGGATACAGTTAAATGGATTATGGCAAATTACTGGGCAAATAAATATCATGGTAATTTACTAAAATCCAACGGCTTGCCTTCTTTATAATGATTCCAGTAAATAAAAAATAATAATAATGATTTAATTACATTTTCTTTTTGTAACAGTTGTATATGCTCATTGTAGAAAGCTTATAAAATACAGAACTATAAACTGAAGAAGTAAATCACCCATAATCCATCACAGAGAGATATCCAATACTGGCTTCCTAGCTCTATCTTGTTCTCTCTTAAACAATTAACATAGTTATTTAGCTTTCTAATTTTACTTAATATTTTACTGTATAAATAAGTTCTGGAGTCAGAATGACTGGATTCAAATCCTAGCTAGACTACTTAAATGCTGTATGTTATTTTGGCAAGTTATAAAACTTTTCTATCTGTATGTTTTCTTACCTGCAAAGAGGAGATAATAATAATACTTATTCACAATAGTGGCCTTACACAAAGAATTATTTTAAAGAATAAATAATATAAAATATATTGAGTTGAGACATGGATGGATCTAGAGACTGTCATACAGAGTGAAGTAAGTCAGAAAGAGAAAAACAAATATCATATATTAACACATATATGTGGAACCTAGAAAAATGGTACAGATGAACCGGTTTACAGGGCAGAAATTGAGACACAGATGTAGAGAACAAATATATGGACACCAAGGGGGGAAAGCCGCGGGGGGGGTGGTGCTGGTGGTGTGATGAATTGGGAGATTGGGATTGACATATATACACTGTGATGTGTATAAAATTGATGACTAATAAGGACCTGCTGTATAAAAAAATAAAATTAAATTTAAAAAGAAAAGAGAAAGCTCAAATGCAAAAAAAAAATAAATATATCGAGTGTTTAGCATACATAATACAAGACAGACCTGAAAGGAGAAATAGATAAATGAATCATTGTAGCTGGAAATTTCAACACTCTTCTTTCAGTATTGGAAAGAATAAGTAGACAAAGAATCAGTAAAAATGTAAAATCCCTGAACCATATTAAGAAATTACTTGAATTAATTAATATTTACAAGACATGCCACTCAGTAACAGCAGAATACATATTTTTTTCCACTGTAAATAGACATTCCATAGATATTCAGAGAGATCATAGATGTCCAAATAGACCATATTCTGAAAACTAAACCTAATCTCAATCAGTATAAATAAATTGAAATCACACACACACACACACACACACACACACAAATGTTCTATGACTACATGGAATTAACTAAAAATCATTACCAGAAAAAATACAAGGAAAGTCTCCAAAAAATAAATGGTTAGGGCTTCCCTGGTGGTGCAGTGGTTGAGAGTCTGCCTGCCAATGCAGGGGACATGGGTTCGTGCCCCAGTCCAGGAAGATCCCACATGCCACGGAGCGGCTAGTCCCGTGAGCCATGGCCTCTGAGCCTGCACGTCTGGAACCTGTGCTCCGCAATGGGAGAGGCCACAAGAGTGAGAGGCCTGCGTACCGCAAAAAAAAAAAATACATTAAAAAAAATAAAAAAATAAATGGTTAAAAAATAAACAACACACTTCCAATAACACATAAGCATTTTGAACAAAAAATAACAATGAACATTAAAAAATATTCTGAACTGAATGAAAATGAAAACATATCAAATTTTGTGGGAATGCATCTAAAGCAGTGCTCAAAGAGAACTTTACAGCCTGAAATGTTTATATGAAAAAAGAAGAAAAATTTGCAATCAATACTGTAATTTTCTATCTTAAGAAACTAGGAAAAGAAAAGCAAATTAAATCCAAAGTAAGGGGAAGAAAGAAAATAATATAGATAAAAGTATGAATATACCGGGCTTCCCTGGTGGCGCAGTGGTTGAGAATCTGCCTGCCAATGCAGGGGACACGGGTTCGAGCCCTGGTCTGGGAAGATCCCACATGCCATGGAGCAACTAGGCCCGTGAGCCACAACTACTGGGCCTGCGTGTCTGGAGCCTGTGCTCCGCAACAAGAGAGGCCATGATAGTGGGAGGCCCGTGCACTGCGATGAAGAGTGGCCCCTGCTCGCCACAACTAGAGAAAGCCCTCGCACAGAAACGAAGACCCAACACAGCCAAAAATAAATAAATAAAGTAATTAAATTTAAAAAAATGAATATATCAATGAAATAGAAAAGAGAAAAATAATAGAAAAAAATCAGTAAAACAACAAGCTGTTTTTAAAAAAGTTTAATACTTAATAAACCTCTAACTATACTAATAAGTTATTTTAAAAAGGCAAGAGAAGACATAAATTTCCAAAATCAGATATAAAAGAGAGAACATCACTATTGATCCTACAGATGTTAATAGGGTAATAACAGAATTTTATGACAACTGTTTGTTTATTCAACAACTTAGATGTGATAGACAAAGTCTTTGAAAGATTCAAATTACCAAAGTTCATTCCAAAGGAAATAGATAATATAAATAGCCCTATATCTATTAAAGAAATTAAATTTATAATTAAAAACCTTCAATCAGAGGTATAAAGGAGTTGGGGAGACTCCAAGCCTGGATGGCTTCATTAATGAAATCTACCGAATATTTAAGGAAGAAATATTACAAATTTGACCCAAACTCTTCCTGAAAATAGAAGAAACAGAATACTCCCCAACTCATTAAGTTAATATTACCTTAATACCAAAAGCAAATAAAAATAATCCAACAAACAAAAACCACAGATCTATATATCTTATGAATGTAGACACAACAATCATTAGCAAAAAATTAGCAAATTGAATCCAGCAATGCATAAAAAGATAATACATCATGAACATGTGAGGTTTATGCTAAGGATGAAAGTTTGGTTCAACATTTGAAAATTAATCAATGTAAACCATTAAACAGACAAACAAGAAAAGAAAAAAACTAATGATTATCTTATAAATGCTGGAGAGGGTGTGGAGAAAAGGGAACCCTCTTGCACTGTTGGTGGGAATGTAAATTGATACAGCCACTATGGAGAACAGTATGGAGGTTCCTTAAAAAACTAAAAATAGAACTACCATACAACCCAGAAATCCCACTACTGGGCATATACCCTGAGAAAACCATGATTCAAAAAGAGTCATGTACCGAAATGTTCATTGCAGCTCTATTTACAATAGCCAGGACGTGGAAGCAACCTAAGTGTCCATCAACAGATGAATGGATAAAGAAGATGTGGCACATATATACAATGGAATATTACTCAGCCATAAAAAGAAATGAAACTGAGTTATTTGTAGTGAGGTGGATGGACCTAGAGTCTGTCATACAGAGTGAAGTAAGTCAGAAAGAGAAAGACAAATACCGTATGCTAACACACATATATGGAATTTAAAAAAAAATAAAGTTCTGAAGAACCTAGGGGCAAGATGGGAATAAAGACACAGACCTACTAGAGAATGGACTTGAGGATACGGGGAGGGCGAAGGGTAAGCTGGGATGAAGTGAGAGAGTGGCATGGACATATATACACTACCAAAGGTAAAATAGATAGCTAGTGGGAAGCAGCAGCATAGCACAGGGAGATCAGCTCGGTGCTTTGTGACCATCTAGAGGGGTGGGATACAGAGGGTGGGAGGGAGACGCAAGAGGAAGGGGATATGGGGATATAAGTATATGTATAGCTGATTCACTTTGTTATACAGCAGAAACTAACACACCATTGTAAAGCAATTATACTCCAATAAAGATGTTTAAAAAAAAAAGATCATCTTAATAAATGCAGAAAAAAACACTTGAAAAAATTTAGCTTTCATCATAAAAAAACTCACAGTGATCTAAGAATTCAAAAGAACTTGTTGGGCCTGAAAAAGAGTATATACAGGAAAGCTATATATAACATTATACTTAATGGTGAAAGAATTAATCAATTAATTAAAGAATTGTTTTAAACTATTGCCACTTGCAGAAAACAAAATCATTTATATAGAGAATCCTAAGAAATTTTAAAACTACTAAAACTAATACATGAGTTTTAGTAAGGTTTCAGAATAGAGGCTCAATATTCAAAAGTCAATTATAATTCTCCACACAATAAGTGAACACTTGGAAATCAATTTTTTTAAATACCATTTACAATAGCATTAAAGACATAAAACATTTAGGGATTAATTCAACAAAATATGTTCAAATCTGAACACTGAAAACTTCAAATCATTGCTGAGAGAAATTAAAGAAATCGTAGAGAAATGGAGAGAAATACAGAGCTCATGAACGGGAAGATTCATTATTGTTAAGACATCAATTATTTCCAAATATATCTACATGGTTAACATAATCTCAGCGATAATCACAACATGTTTTTGCAAAAATTACATGTTGAATATAAAATTTATATGGGAATACAAAAGACCTATCAGAGCCAGAATAATCTGGAAAATGAAACTATTTGGAAGGCTTATACTCTGACCTCAAGATTCACTCTAAATTTACAGTATCATTGGTATAAGAAGAGAAATACAGATCAATGAAATAGAATAGAGAATTCATATACAGAGCCACAAATATCAATTAATTGCTTTTCTTTGAAAAGTGAAAGGTAATTCAGTGGGAAAAGATAGCCTGATTTCAACAATAGTGTTGGAACAATTTGATAACCATGTGCACACAAATGAATCTCAATCCTTACCTTACAACATGTACAAAAATTATCTCTAAATGAATCATAAACCTAAATATAAGAGCTAAAACTATAACATACCTAGAAGAAAATATAGGGGAAGATCTTTGCAAACTTGGAATCAGTAAAAATTCCTTGAATAGGACACAAATATGAATGATAAAAGAAAATTGATTGTTGGGTTTCATCAAAATTTAAAACTCCTGTTCCTCTAAAGACACTATTAAGAAAATGAAAATACAAGCCACTCATGGGGAGAAAATGATTGGAAGGAACATATCATATAAAGGAATTGTATCCAGAATATGTAAAGAATTTTTGCAAGTTAATAATGGGAAGACAAACAATCCTGCTCTCTCCATTCCCCCAAAATATACGTGGACAATTATTTGAAGAGTTACTTCATAAAAGATGATATACAAATGACCCTGAGCACATTAAAAATGTTCAACATCACTAGTCATCAGCAAAATTCAAATTAAAACTACAATAATATATCATCATAAGCCTACCACAACACTGTATTAGAGTTCTCTAGATAAACAGAACCAATAGGATGTGTATACAGAGAGAGAGAAAAAGATTTATTTTAAGAAATTTTGTCTTGCAATTTTGGAGACTTGATGAATCCAAAATCTGATGGAAGAAGCCAACAGGCTTGAAACTCAGGAAGAAGTTGCAGTTTAAGTCCAAACCCACGCTGCTGGAAAAGCAAGAAGAGCTAATGTTGTAGATGAAGAAACTCTGCTGGCAAAACCCCTTTTTGCTCAGTGCAGTTCTGCCTTTTGGTCTATTCTAGCCTTCAACTGATTAGATGAGGCCCACCCATGTCACGGAGAAAAATCTGCTTTACTCAAATTCCACCATTTTCAATGTAAATCTCATTCAAAACAGCCTCACAGAAACACCCACAATAATGTTTGACCAAATATCTGGGCACTGTGGCCTCATCAATCAATTTGACATAAAATTAACCATCCCAAATATCTAAAATTTAAAAGACTGATAATACCAAATGTGGGTAAATTTGTGGAACAATTCCAAGTCATATACATTGCTGGTGGACATGATACAATCACGGTGGAAAATAGTGGGGTCATTTCTTGTAAGTTATACATACCTTTATCATACAATCCAGCAGTCCTACTCAAAGAGATATGAAAACACTTGTTCCCCCAAGACTTGCATGCAAATGCACATAAGAGTGATATTCATAATAGCCAACTACTGGGAACAATTCAAATTTCTATTAACTGGTAATGGATAAATAAATTGTGGTATATTGATACAATAGAATACCACTCAACAGTAGGAGCAAACTACTGATAATACAACATTATGGAGGAATCTCTAAAGCATTTGTTACATGGAAAAAGGCATATGTGAATGACTACATATGAGTCCATGACTGTATGAGCCCATTTACTTGACATTCTAGAAAAGGCAATACTATAGGAATACAAAATATATCACTGGTTGCCAGGGTCTGAGGTGAGAGGCAGAGATAGACTGAAAAAGGATTCAAGGAAACTTCTGGGGGGAAGAAATTGTTCCATATCTTGATTATGATTGTAGTTATAGATTGTTTACACCTGTCAAAACTCATCAAACTGTCTACTTAAGAGGATAACTTTTAGTAATGTAAATTATATTGCAAAAACCTAACTCTTAAAAAAATGGATGAAGAAATGCATTAATTAATTAAACAATTAACTTCTAATAAATATTTTCAGATTATGAAAACTGAAATTATCAAAAAATATTTAATTAGTATTTAGTATTGTATCATTATTATTTTCTCATATCAGTAAATTATCCTCTGATAATGTCTATAAATTAAAACTGAAAGATCAATCTCTGTGTTACACACACATGCATACAACACACAAATACACACACACGGTTTTCTGGAACATTGGAAAGGCAACAAAGATTTCCTTGGTATCAGCATGACAAAAAATGGCATGATGGAATGTGTGAGTAGGGACCGAATTCTCCCTTTTTCCATAGCGTGCTGTTAGTGTAGAGACGCTGGCCTCAAGCAAAATTAAGGGAGCCAATTTAAGAATCATGAATTTGGTAGGTCAAACTTACATCGGTGTTAATACCAGTGACTATTAAAGGGTTGTTTGAGAGCAGAGGCAGAGGTGGAGGAAATGTGGCAGTTGCCATGCAGTGGTGAAAATTACACATTCAGCTTCTCTCAAGGGGAAGCCCCTGGGGTCTTCCATAAATAGTTGATGAGACGTGTTCCCTTCAACGGCAGGTAGGTATGAGCCTGGGAGATAGGTTTGACACTAACTCTAATGAGCACATAATGTTCCAAATCCCGATGTTTTGATCTTTGATGTAACAGAAACTGTTTCTACACTAAGCCTTCAAACAAACTGAAAGCAAAAGGATATATGAGGTTTATGAATGCATTTGAATATCAGAGCTGCATGTTTATTTTAAAACAAGGAGACATGATCTGCATTTGAGGACATGAAATAATGTCCACTATTGCCTGGATTTTGGGAGCTTCCAGTCCTGCCCCTGCCCCTACCCGAGCTCTATGACTGGACAAGGCATTTGGTTTTTCTACATCTCATTTTCCCTACCAATAAAATGGGAGAGTTTAACTAAATATAAGACTAAAAATGACTGGATTCAGGACCCAGGCATGTTTTGTTTGGCATTTTGTTTCGGCATATATATATATATATATATATATATATAATTTTTTAAATTAAATATGTTGCCAACATTGAAAAATTAAGAGTTTTTACACAACATACAGATTTACAGCTGCTTCAAAACACCTTAAAGATACTCAACCTTCATTTAAGCCTGAGGCCAAATGTCTGGATTTGATGTACAGTTGGCATGTTTAAACAACGTGTCGCCCTCCTTTAGCCAGAATCCCATTACTCTACGTCACCTACCTGACTCTGTAAGGCGTGGGAGTTCATGACACCTGAACTAGCTGCTACTAGGTCCCTTCCATCCTTAAGATGCCATGCCTCGCACTTAATTACTGCAAACAGCAAAACTAGTGAGAACTGCTACCAAAACAAGCTAAAATCTACCGATTGTCTATTCTATTGTACAACGCCAATTGCTGCCACTGCATCCCAAATATCCTTCTTCTGATCAGAGAGTAAACTTCGAGGAAGCTGTTTCACAAAAGGGGAGGAAAATGCAAGAGAACCCAAAGGAATATGTCCACTCCTTTGTAACCAACAGCAAAATACCACCTCATGACAAAACTTCCTGACCTGATCGGTCGGCAGTTGAAACGCTGCACCCTCTCTGTCAAGGAAGATTAGCGTCATTATTAAGTTTAATTGAATGGACATTTTTGGGCACCCGGTGAAGACCAGATCCTATACCACATAATAAGAATACGGAGATCCATAAGACACGATCCTTGCCCTCATAGCCTCAGACACTTAAATACATAATTTTAAAATATATACTTTATATAATATAAAATATATTTAATTAAAATGTTAATAATTGAGAATTACAAAATATTTTAATCAATGTACTGATAGAATTAGATATGGGACAGAGGTAACATAAAGAAAATGTGGCTCTCCAGAGACTTTGCATTTACTGTTTCTCTCTCTGGAACATTCTTCCCCTATTTTCCAAGTGGTTCATTCTTTCTCCTCCTTCACATCTTTGTTCATGTGTCTTTGCCAACCAACCTGTTTCAATTGAAACTACCCCTTCCCCCAGCCTTAGCATCCTGTACTCTTTCCTGCTTTATTTTCTCCATAGCACTGATAACTATCTTTCATTCTCTACATTTCACTTACTTATTTTGATTATTGTTCATGTCCCTTACTGGAATGTAAGCTCCATGAGGCAGGGATTTTTTTAAATGTTTTGTTCACAACCATTTCCTTATTTGCTAGAATAGTGTGTGGACACAGAAGGCACTGGGTAAATATTGGTTGAATGATTCAATGAGTGAAGTCATTAGTTCTCCTCAAGTAGGTCAGGGCAAACTTCCTGAAGATATGATTTATGAACAGATGGGTTTTGAAGGATGAATAAAAGTTCACTATGTTAAATGATGAACTCAGGGGAGAGCATTTTAGGAAAAGAGAGCTGCATGTGCAAAGGCAAGAATGTGAGAAATGTCACTGCATATTCAAGAAGAGTGAGTGTTTATAGTTATTACGTATATTATCAATAATAATAGTGGTGCGACTTTCCAAGTTATAGTTCCAAAGAGTGTTAGATACTCTCATAAGTTCTTTGTAGGCAAAGCTTAATTTCACTCTCATAAATCCTTTGAGGTCATTAGAATTCACCCTGTTTTGGGGGCTCAAACAGGTTACATCTTGCCCAAAGCCACAGAGCTAGTAAATGCCAAAACAACATTTAAATTAGTTCGGTGTCTCTAAACCTGTGCTCTTTCCATAGGTAGACTCCGATCCGACTTTAGACAATGCTGGCTCCATCATTAACCAGAGGTTTAACTTAGTCAAGTACAGTTGATGATTCTCATGGTTTTGAACCCTTTAAGAATGTTTTTATGAGTCACATACATGACAAAAGGACTGGATGGCATAGAAAATCTTCATTGTTTTGGTCTAAAATGACTTACGTGCAAGTTAAATTGATGTTTCCCTCCCAGATTCCATTTCTTCATCTGTGTGTCTAAAGACACACATGCACTCCGTGATAAGAAGCCAAAAGTTTCAACTAAAATCTCCTTCTTCATTTGCAAGAATCCTTTATGATATCATAAAAGAAACAAAAAGGAAAGGGAAGTTAGAGAAAAAGAAAAAGATAACTTCTAATTTCAAAACATACTCTCTAAGGACTGCTATTAGGCATTTGTTTAGCTGTAGCCGATTCAGAAGCCAATTGAATATACAGTGTTTATTTCAAAGCATTATTTTCCTCTGCCACCCTGTAATTTTTCTGGGAGAATATTTGCATTTAGATGTTACCTGTATAAAGTGATGGATATGACCATAAACAATTTGAAGACAATGAGAAAAAAAATAGTTAAAGCAAAGTGAAAGGCAGCTGCAAAGGCAAGAAGTGAGAAGACAAAATAAGAAAAGGGGGCTCATAGATTTAACTTCACATAAAATAATGGGAAATCAAAAGAGACGTGGAAAAGAGTAAGGACAAGTCAAAGAAAAATCAAAGGCAATGAGGGTGCTATTTTTATATATTAAAACATAATTAATATTCATCATGCTCTTTAAAGGGGAAGTGGAAAATTGAGGGAGAGAGGAAAGCAAAAAGAAAGGAGTGAATAAATGGTTCAAGATAATAATAAGGGAATAAAACAGATAATTGGAAAGATTCTATGGCCCAAGCCAAAGTATAAACAGTCCAACAAAACGCTATTTTTATAATGTTATAAAATATAATGGAAAACAATCATTCATTCATCCATCCATTCATTCAGCCAGTGTTTCGAGGGTACCTACTGTGTACCAGGCCTGTGCCAGACACTGGAACTATGAAGATGAATAGGCCTGATCTTTCCTTCAAGAAAACTAGAATTGGACACTTAGGTTAGGATCAAATGTTTTGAGTGGAAGTAAGAGATTCAAGAGTCATTTCATATTGCCTCTCCACTACAAAATCGAAAAGTGTTATTTGAAATATTAAACTACCTTGCATTAAACAGCAGACTCTATCTTGTTTTTCATAAGGATGGCTTTTGACCTATACTTGGCATTCTATGTAACTTGCATATGTCATGAGTTTCAAAAACAGAGAATAGAAGGGGCACAGGGCAAGAAAAAACGGTGAGAGATAAACTTTGCAATTTGTAAACATTAAAACAGAGAACATAGCTCTGGTTCAAGTCATGCTTTAACGGAATAATTGCTTGCCTCTTTTCTTGGAGACATCCATAGGTCCAGAAGAAAACTGGTTATGTGCACACTACATGGATGTGCGTGCACACATGTGTTTCGGATGGTGGGGGATCTCAATCTACAGATGGCTGATTACATTGAAGCCAGTGAAGATCAGACTTACGTTGAAGAAGAGACACTAACTAGTTGAGTCAGAGAAGAATTCTGTGCTGGGTTATCATGTGTTGGGTGAAGCAAGCCGTAAGTGGAGAAAAAGAGTTCTGAGTAAACCCAAGAATATTATCTCTAACCTGACATTTGCAACAGCCTCCAAAGTTTCCCCTTCATCTTCAGCCTTTTGATACTCTATGCATTTTTCTTATTGATGCTTGATTATTCTACCTGGGCCACAGATCTGGTCTGACCACACAGGTCTGGTCTCCTATCTGATGGTGCTCGATTGCTCTTATTAATTCTGGTTACTTATTAAGCGTTTGACATCATCTAAAACCTGACCCTACACTCTTTCCAATTTTATTTCTCATTTTACCCTTTGGCAAACCAATTACTGCCTAATCTTAGGGAATGTCCTACAGGTTTCTATTTCCAAACCTGAGTGCCTTCTGCAGGCTGTGCCTCTCTCCCCACATCACTTCGTACTCAGGCCTTACCCATTCAAGATCCAGCTTCAACGTTACTTCTTCCATGAAATCCTCCTTGATGTTGCCAGATAGAAATAACCGCTTTCATCTCTGAATTTCTACAGCACATTTTCTGTTTTCGTCCATAGTATTGATTACACTCTGCTTAGGTCAGAGGAATTTATCCTTTTTTCCCTTTCTAGATTATAATCTAACTAAAAGGAGTACCTGTTTCTGAGTCAGGTTTATATAACCTAAAGAGTACAGCACCATACCTGCCTGTAAATGACTAAACTAGAAGTGGAAAAGAGCTCATATAGGTGTGATTAGATGGAAACAGTAGAATGGGGGTAAAAATAGAGGGAAACAGGGGTTGGAGAGAGGAACTGGAAATAGTTACAAGGTGATCAGTAAACCGGTCTTCAAATACTCAAAAATACTATAATATTTGTTAACACTAGGAGATATCTTAAGTAAACTGCCAGAAGTCAATTTAGAACACATATACCATGTACTTAATTTTATAGTTTTATTAAACAATATCCAATTTAAGAATTACATTTTTCTATTTACTGTACATTGGTATAGATAAATATTTGCTGGAGTTATCAAGTGTGTTTATCCATTTGGGATGCATTAAAAACTTTTATACAAGAGAAATGGTGCCCTCTCTCATAATTTCTCATTTTTTCTTCCTCTCTTTATACCTTTACTTAATCATTGTATTTTGAATGTTCATAAATAATTACATCATGTGCAATAACCTTGTCCATGGGGTTAAAAACAAACATTTTTAGGCCTGCAAACATTGATTTTACCAGACTAGGGAATTTCTCTGCATATTTCTGACACATTCTAGAGTCATGGTCTTGTGCCCTGATGTGATTAGCCCAGCTAATGTCTGAGGATGAACACCTGAGACTCTTTTCCGGCGATCAGAACCCCTCACTGCTGGAGTATCATTTTAGGTCCTGCAAAACTGCAGCCCAATTAACTTGCAAGCTTTGCACATGACTTTCTTTCATACCTATGGTATACATGTACAGTGTATTAGATTTTGTAAACGGATTGTATAAAGCCATTGCAATGATCACTTTACTAAAATGCTAAACTCTCTTCAACCAGATAAATTTATTCCCTTTAGAATGGTCACCTTGAGGGTGTCTGTATTCATTCTAGAACTGGAGCATTTTCTCACAACCTCTCTGCATTCACAGTCTTAGGGATATTACTTAGGGGTTCCCCTCCTTTCCCTTGGCCTCATGTTTCCATGAGGCAACATCAACATCAACATCAACATCAAAGTGCTGGCTGCTTAGCTCAGTGCAGCGTCTCCTAGGAGCAGGGATGAGTTCCTTGTTTGTTAGGTGCCATTTATTGGCCCATGTTTCTCATTTAGCTGTAATGGATCTAATACAAACCTGGAGGCCCTGGGGACTGTTTTCCTATACTTCTCTCTCCTCCCTCCATTACTCCATTACCCAAGATGTGCATACAGTTCTAGTCACCACGGGCGAGGAGCCTGACCCTGCACCAGATATCTGCTTCTGCCCCATCAGTCACGGATTGGGTGGATCATCTGTCTCATACCAGGGTTGATAGATCACCAAGGCAACACATTTCCAGAGATCTCAAGTCAGATGTTTCAATCAGCATTAACACTGTTAATGTGGTAAGTTGCTCTCTAACTATGGAACTCCTGCATTTGTCTCTTAGCTGTTTCCAAATTCAGCAATGGAAGATAGGGATGTTATATATTGGCACCTTGAAATTCCAATCAAGTTATTTTGATCATCTTTATTGGCAGCAAATCTACCTGCTTTAAGGATGCCTTTATATTTTGAAACAGCCAAAGATATTTTATAAATCTTTGGGTGAGATGACTGGGGTGGGTCAGATGACTGGGGACAAAATTGAATGTCGCAATTTAGGACTATAAAAAATTAAAACCATGGACTTTGTTTGATTCCTTAAGCTGGCACTGAATGCATATTTTCAGAAACAGTTTTGAGCCACAGTTGCATCATTAGCACAGATTCACAGCCTCCCAAAGGTGATGACTTGGAATGATAGCACTCATTTGGATGTACAATTCCAATGTCCTTATTAAAAAATAAATCATACTACTTTATAATTACATTTGGAACTTGAGAAGAATTGCTGCTAGATGCTTCAAGCTGGGTTACGAGGCTGCATAACACTCAGCTATGATTTAGCCTCTCACAGAATTGTTCATACAATACTGTGTTTGGCACTTTGCTGGAGGGTTTTGTTGACAGACGCTATAAGAAAAGTTCAATCACTACTTGCCACTGTTTGTACTGCTGTGTCATTGATAGCATATTCCAAGACATCACACACATCCCCCTTTGAGAGCCCATGGAAGAACTTTAGTTAAATTTGTTACTAAATGAAAAATGTAGTCCCTTTCTAAGCCAAAGTTCTTTGTTTTTCCTGTCATATTGTATGTTTTTATATTCAAAGGCATGAAACCCTGCTTATAACCAAGTGGAAATAAATAAATGCAAAGAGATGGGAAAAAAATTGCATTTACCTAAGGTATTCTTATGAATATCACTGAATGTGCTTGAAAGAACATCTTTTATAGGACTCTTCATGCAGGGGCAAGATCTAAAAGTCATACTCAAATAAAAACAACAGCAACAACAACATTCATTGAGCTCTCGAGATGACAGCATAGTGTATGGAGGTTAAGAGTGTGGATACAGGTACCTAACTGCTTGAGTTCAAATTCCATCTCTGCCTCCTACAGACTATATGACTTAAGCCAATCACTAAATTTCCCTGGGTTTCAATTTCATCCTGTGTAAAATGAGGAAGAAAAACCAAACTGCAAAATATCTATCTCATAGTGTTATTTTTAAGATTAAATGAATTCATACATGTAAAGGTCTTAGAAGAATGTCTAACACACAAGTTCTATGGAAGCTTTACTTCTTTTTATTATTAAGAATAATAATAAGTAAACAATGACTGTTTCAGTCATTGTTCTAAGAGTTTAAATGTACTATTTCATTGGATTGTCACTTCAATCCTGTGAGGCAGGTAATATTATGTCCATTTTGCAGATAAGAAAACCAAGGCATAGGAATGTTATGTACTTGCTTGAGATCATATGGATAACAATTGGTAGTCAACAACAGCTACAAAATGACCGCAAAACTGCATCTAAAGAAAGATGAGTTCTGTTAGCACTAGGGCTTTGGGTCTTTGTTGTTGTTGTTGTTATTTTGGAATATGCATATTTAAAATAAGAAGAGAGTTTCTCAGGGCAGCAAATGAGACACTGAGCACTGTGAGAGAGAACTCCTAAGAAGAGACATGTGCAGTGCCTTGGGAGAGGGTAAACTTGAGATCAGAGCTATCAGATGACACAGCATTGGAGAGCATTTGCTCTGAGTATGCAATGCAGGCTTCCTCTCACTATGACATCCTCAGTAAATGTATGGAATATCAAACAATGGTTTCAATTCACCATTCTCCTCATAGCAGAATTACACATCTACACCCTTGCCATGGCCTCACCATAGGCTTGATTGTATATCTCACCCACTAACGTTTGGATTGTCCACATTGTTTAGACCAATGAAATGTTATTAGACGTGATATGACTAAATATTTAAAATGTGCTTATGCAGTTGGGTTTATTCTTTTGTGCTTTTGTCATCACCACAAGGAGAACATACTGTAAGTATCCACTGCCCTTCAGCCTGAAATCCAGAATGAAGTACATGGGTCAGACCTGCCACTTGGATCTGAACAATCCACAGTCTAAAACAGAGCTGTCCCAGCTGACCCTCAGATGCACAATTGACAAGAAATGAAAATGTTTATATCTGTAAGTGCCATGACTTCTGACACCAATTACCTATAGTTAAGCCAAACTTCACAGGTTAAGGGCACTATCCTCCCTAAGACTGCCTTCATGTTAGACACCAGTCACATCTTTGAGGATCCCTAGGATACCCTCATTTCTGATCAACTTGTTATAAATTTGGGGGTCCCCACTACTCCCTCAGGTTCAATAATTTGTCAAGATTCCTCATAAAACTCAAGAAAGCACTATACTTCCAGTTACAGTTTTATTATAGAACAAGATTCAAATCAGAACCAGCCAAAGGGATTGATGTATAGGGCAAGATCTGGGAGGTTTCCAAACATGAAATTTTCATTGTCCTCTCTCCCCATGGAGTCGGAATGCATTGCCCTTCTGGCACACTGACATTTGACAATACTCAGAACATTGCCAACCAGGCGAGCTCAGGCAAACTTTGATGTTCACATAGTCATGATTATGTGGCTCACTCTCTAGTCTCTCTCCTCTCTCCAGAGGTCCGGCTGGTATCACATGGCTTCCCCAACCCTGTAATCACGTGGTTGGTCTTTTTGGCATGACCAGCCCCCATCCTGAGTTAGCATAAACTACCAGGACCTACCATGACTAACCAAGCCACTCCTATCACTCAGAGGATTGCAAGGATTTAGAGTCTACCTCCTAGGAACTGGGGACAAAGGCTAGCCAAATTCTTTATTACACAGTAGGCGTCCGAATCTTTCAGGTGGTTTGTTATGCAGCATAGCTGTAGCAATAGCTGACTGATACCAAAAGTCCATTACAAACAAACAAACAAAACACTAAATACCATACTGGTTCAACTTTTTAATGAAAAAATCAATGGGGATAAGGATCAGATGAAGAGACAACCACACATCTGGGTCTCACATTCAAGCAGATATATAATCTCAACCACTTTAATATATACTGAGCTCTCATTCTGAATTTTAAAAATATGGCTTTGTAGTTCATGATGTATTATATTTTTCTGTCTCCCTTACTTTGATGTAAGTCATGAGAGTTTTTAGGGCTGAAGATGAAATTTTTTGTTACTTTATTTTTATTTTTTTATCTGTGCCGCACAGCTTGCAGAATCTTAGTTCTCCGACCAGGGAACCAACTGGTGCCCCCCTACGGTGGAAGCACAGACTCCTAACCACTGGACCACCAGGGAATTCCAGAAATTTGTGACTCTTTATGAAGACTTTTTTTTTCCAAGAGATAGTTACCATTGTTCTCCTTGACTTTAAGTGTTGAAGAGGGAGTAATTCAGTCATACCAAAATCAAGTGGGGTAGCCAATTACCTAGCTAGTACTAACAACCAAGAGTCTGGCATTTGCTTTATATGGAGATTTTTAAGGTTCTCCCTAAAAGTATCTTTAGTGATTCTTCTTTCCTTCATGTATTTAAAAACATAGTTAAACCTCATTTCATTTTAATTTTTGTAGGGGTAGCATAATGATAAGAAAAGAATAACTAGCCTATCCTCAGGGAATCTACTTCAGAAACTCTGTTCTTCATTTGCTGTGTGACATTGATCAAGTCACTCCTTTTCACTAGACCTCAAGTTCTTCATCTATAAAATAAAAAGATAAAACAGCAGATCTCTGAGTTCCTATTCATCCTGGAGAACTCTATTTCTCTATGTCTTACCAGGGTAACCTTGGAGGAATCATTTAACATCTTCCAGCCTGACTCTCTTCATACCTCCTCTGGAGTATACTCCCTCACCTCAATTAATAGCAAAATCCATGCTTAGAGTCCATTCTTGACTCCTACATCTCAAACCCCACATTCAATCTGTCAGGAAATCGTGCGGGTGCCAACTTCAACATATACTCAGAATCCAATCACTTCCTACCATTGTTACAACCTGGTCTTCAAAACCCAGTGTGTACTTTATTCTTAGAGCACATCTTAATTTGGACTAGCCATACTTCAAGTGTTCAATAGCCACATGTGGTTAGTAGCTACTGTATTATGCAGCAGAAGTCTAGCATAAAAGTGTATTCTTCTGCCTAACCAATGTCCCCACAGACATTGTTCCAAACAGCTGCTTGCCTTAAACAAGCTTTCATGCTCTAGGGGGTTACAACTGTCACCACCAAGCCCCCAGTTTTACAGCCACCACTACCACCAGCTTCTTCTCACTTTGCACCTCTGTTCGTGGGACTGATCCGCTAATATCCATCTCAATTCTTGCAAGAATGCTCATAACTAATAATACCTGATACATTCCTTTATTTATTCAATAACCTTTTATGGAGCTTCTGCTATCCGCAAAGTGGGTAACTTGTGGAGAAGAGAAAAACTACTGTTTTCATTATTCTTCCCAGACAACTGCTTCTATAAAGAGGATCGCTGGAAATAGACTGCTGTTACCCTAAGGGATAAATTTATCTCTGATGGTAAGATTCAAGTTGAGTTAGGGGTCAGGGAAAGAAAGAAAAATGATAATTTTAGGCCTAGGTGGATTTTTTTCTTGCTCCTTATATCGTAAATATTGTTGCTTTCTCTGCTTATGCATTACAGGAGTTAAGACAAATATTCCTTTTTTCCCCCATTCATTTGTTTATTAGTTTAGTGATCTATTGATCACAATGGACCAAGCACTAATTTAGTGCTGTAGGAATGCAATTATATGTTCTCCATCCTCAACAAACAAAGAAGTTAGAATGCTTTCTCTTGATGACTTTTCAAGGTACTATCTAATCATCCTAAAGGGCAGGAGCAACAAGAATCTTTGGATATGTTAGATGCATACTCACTTGTACCATGCATGCCTTATGTGGGCATTTTATTGCAACTTCTTTTCTAAACTCTTAAAGCAAATCAAGTTGTCAAAATCATAAAAGCCATTCTATCAAGTGTTGAAGAGTAAAAGTAATCTAGAAACATTTTTCCCTTCCATAGGATTTTGGAATCACTGAGTGGTAAAGATCATCTAGCCCCACCATTTACTCCATAGAAAATACATGTGGGCAAAAGGATAAGTAGCTTTTATAAGACCATATAATTAAAAGTGATGGTGCTAGGACTGGGATTTTTTTTAATGCTTGATTTTCATTGTCTTTAGTTCTTTGTATAAAGAAAAGCCTGGGAAGTTTGTCTTGTTCTCCAACTCCTTCTCCTCTGAGAATTACACAGTATTAAGGGGATGCTGGATTCCTCTCCTAAGAGTGGTGGTTACATGTAAGCAAACAAGAAGCCCTCCAAAGATGTACTGAGACGCACCCTTCCCACAAGCATAAAAGAGCTTGAGAGGTCAAGGGAAAGGCTGTCAGGTTGAGCCACTGGAGGGCACCAAATTATCTCTTTTAACTGGAACTATCCACTTGTGGAGAGGAGAAAAACTACTGGTTTGTGTGGGTGTGAAGACAGAAGAATGGGAATTCCCACAATGCTGATTTCAATTCCACAAGCATAAAACTAAAAAATACTAAACACAGGCCAGGTATTCACAGGTAGGTATTATTTCCTGGGATCAGGGGTCCTCCTGGTTTATGCCAGACTTTCAGCGGTCCAAGACCCAAGGGACTGATACTCTGTATTTTCACAAAGTGATTCTTTGGAGAAGACCAAGAAAGGTCCGTGCAGAGATTTTACTGAACCAGAATGATTTTTCACCTTTATTTTAAACTGTTCAGCCAGAGTCACTCACCAATAGCCTCAGCAAAATATAAGATGAATGTCCATCTGTTCAGAAACCTACAGAATCATCTGTTTTCATGGAGATAGGACTCGTCAGCATGTCATCCCATTTCTTATAATTCAGCCTGTTCGTCCTCCAACTGATTTAGGTAGTATTTCAGTTGGTGACCCTCAAAGCCCATTAATGAGTTTGATATTCCTTTTCTGCTCTGCTGGTTCTTCATTTGTCTGAGAGGCGGCAAGAAGCGATGAAATCTTACCTGGCATCTCTGTTCTATAGCAAGGGGAGATAATTTGAGACTCCAGAGCAATACCACAGGCTCACTTTGGAAAGCAAGGAAACTTCAGTAATATGTGCACAATTCAGAGAGTTACAAATCTTCAATGAAGTTACTAAAGGCCTTTGTTTCTGATGATCGTCATGGAGAGAATAAGAAGAGCTCTGGTTTAGCCTACAGAATAAGAAGTGAATAAAGACCTGACTGGGTACCTCAACTAGTGATTGAGAACATGGTGTTCCATTTCTCAGTGTGAAGCAATTTGTAGAGCTCTGGAAGATGCTATGTAAAATAAATTTATCTAGTACCAGGGTATAATTTGTCCTTTCACACTAATGCTTTCCAAACAATACAGCTAAACTCAGAAACATCCCAGGAAATCTCAGGAATACAGCTGATTGCTTTTGTATCACACCATTAAAAGCCAAGAACTGGACTACCCAGGCTCAGCCACTGTTCTACTATTAGACAAGTAATGGAGAAGGCACTGGTTCAGGTTAGAACTGCAATTCTAATGAATTCTACCTCTTAACTAAAGTAGATTATGTATAGTATTCTATAAGAAGATGCTTCTTATTTCACTCATGGAGGTTAACCCCAAAAATAGTAACAATTAGAAACTGTTAATTTCTGTATCATTGGCAAAGAACTTTTCCCCTATATATCCTACTTAATCCTTTCAATAACCTATGAGGTTATTATTATTTCATATTAAAAATGTAGACAAAAAGTAAAACAAAACTAAGGCAAAGAATGGATGAACAATTTGTGTTAGGCAATGCAGTAAGTGGTCAAATCAGGGTTCAAATTCTCCTTTTTCAGGCAAATATAACCAGAGATTACTGGAATTGTAAATGAGTATTAGTCTTCTACAATGTTCTTAGTTCAAAAGGTGTAATTTTGTTGATTCCTGTACACATTTACTAAGTAAATGCAGTAATGTTTCTGCCTCCTTGTTTCACATAGAAAGCTCTTTATGTATCTGTGATATGATTTGCTCTGTGAATATTTATTTTAGCCACTGCATTATAAGCTCCTTGCAGATTGGGACCATGCCTCATTCATCTTTACAACCCTCTTTCCTCACAGCCTAGCACAGTGTCTATGCATATAATAGATCTTCAAATATTTATTGAATTAGTTGCTATAGTAAAGTTTGTAATGGTCTGAGGCATCTTGCCAAATGATGCCTGCTTGAATTTCTTCGAAGACCCAAAGTGAGATATTTAATTGTGTTATACTCTGTTTGGAACAAAAAGAATTTTAAAACCAATATAAGAACTATAATTATGAAGAACTATGGAGACCCTTAACAGTGACCCCGCCTTCTGCATTCTAGACTTAAGTAACTGAAAACATTTAAGAAGTGAAGAGCTGGAGACCATTTTGTAGCAGCAAGCAAAATGCAGCAATATTGCAGGATATATTCTTACAGTTTTGTCTAGTAACAGCCCATGGCCCTATCCATCTACTGTCTGGCAAAACAGATTGCACTGACCTGAAGGATCCATCAGTGTTTATCTGGAGACTGCTGCAGAAGAAGGCTTGTGTGTCCTCTGTAGGCTAGCAAGTAGAATTATTCTTCTCTTTGCTTCACAGACATTCTTGGACAAAGGCTGATGACAAACTTGAACATGTTCACAGAGAGCAGAGTGAGAATGTACATGCACTTGTGGGGTATAGAAGGGAAGAGGGAAGACAAACCATCATATGAAAAAGAGATGAAAAAGTGGGAATGAGTACCCTGGAGGCAAGAAAATTTAAAGTAGATATTTAAAGAATTTTTTTTGCATGGAATATACACAATGTACAATCACCTGCCATAACTATTACTGATGATGGCTTGGACTGAAAAATAGCAGTAGGTAGCACATCACATACAAAGATACACTTGTAATTTGTTCTTATTCTACCTAACACCTTCTCTCTGATGAAAAATGTACTTTCCCTTCAAGATTCATTTCAGGTAACATCTTCTCCATGAAAGATCCCTGATTCCCCAACAATATTATCTCCATGGTAGTTTACCTCATTCAGCATGTGCCACACTCTTTTATAGCTTTTTGTCTACTTTATCACCTTCACTAGATTGTGAGCTTGGAGTAGGATGCAATAAATATGGTTATTTTATCTTTGTATGCCTGGTACTTAGTAGAGTGTTTAGCATGTACTAAATGCTCAGTGAGAATTAAAGGGAAAAAGAGAAGGAGAAAGAGAGGAAAGAAAGAAAATAGAAGAGGTTTATTAGGAAAGGAACTATAATGCAACACAGAATTGAGCTATAACAGTCATGTCCCTGAGTTGTTAGGGGTATAGAGTGAGAATATAATAGTGCTGCCTAGGGAATGGCATGGTACTGTCAAAGGGCCAGCATCATAAACGAAATAATTCCACCATAATTTTTAATTGCCCCCATTTTAATGCTGCTAAGCTCAGAGAAAATAGTATTCCTACCAAAAGACTCCAACTGCCCCTGGAGAAGCTGGTCTCAGTGCACTCTGTTTAAAGAGGCAGAGAGCTGCAGCATCTGGCAGACTTAACTAAAAAAAGTCTAGAAGCTTCAGAGATTAGTACCAAGAAAACTGAAATGAGAAACGGTGCCCCGTGGCAGAAGGCACAAGGCAAAGATGGCTTAGAATGTCCACAAAAGGATGTAGACCAGATAAGGACAGAAGAGAGATGATATTCTTGCTTACACTGGGTAAACAGTGTCACCAGTCTGTTAGTCAAGAAGAGTTAGACACTGACATGAGAACACTTGGAAACACCCTGTATGGCTCATTGTGTGTGTATGGAATAAACTGCATACAATTCCCTACCATAGGGATGGTTCAGTCATTCTCAATAAAGCTTTTTCTTTATGAAATCTCAAGTTAACATTTTTATCTAAATATTATTATCTATAGATATAAATAGATATATACCTGGAAAGGATGAGCTCTACCTGAAGATGGAAATCAAGATTTGGATGCTCACTATATGTAACACAGGTAAGTAATTACCCTTTAAGAAATTTCTAATCGGGCTATCTTCTGTGTGGGTGTGTAATACATCCAAGAAGACCTTCAATAGTACTGTATTCCCAGTTGTGCTTTTGTATTCCTATTGATGGCCCATGGTATTAACATTGATATATAGATTCTACTCTATCACATGACCAGGTCTTATAGCAACATGAGGCTTGAGTCTCCCAGATCTAGGACTGGCTGGGCACAATTTTCAGCTGTGTCTGGGGACCAAGGCTTTAGATCCCAGTCCATTCTTGTGACCTCACTGTGACTCATTGCTCACCAGCATATCCCACCGTGAGTTTGTAACATCCATGAGGATGAATGCAACAGGCTTTTCAAGGAAGACTTCTATATGTGGGGGGATGGGGTGTCACTCCCCACCCCCATCAGTTAAAAAAGAGTCTGTATAAGAAAGTTTTGAAAATTATAAATAAAAGTTTTTATTTCACTTGTTGAGTTCCAAAAGCACCCCAAACACAAATTTCTATAGCTTCACCATACTCTAAGGAAGGAGGAAATGAATATCATTGCCTAGGTTTTTTGCTTCATGAAATGGCAGCTCAGAGAGTAGAAGTGCATTGTGTAAGGTGCACAGCAGGTCAATTGCAGAAGGTATAGAGAGCTGATGTTTCTAATCTAACCTGCTAGCAATTTAGTTCTTAAGCCATTGCAGCATTCTTCTACGTAAAATTACACAGCTCTCAAAGATGCTGCCTAATAACTTTCATAGATGTTTTTACATGAATTGGAGGAGTATATCTTTGAAATGATATCTGCAGTCATGGTTATATGGTTTTAAAAAGCACTATGCCCTGTACTGCAGTCGTAGTCATTAAATCATTTTTAAAATACCAGCTTACTTTGACGACAATCCCCATGTTAGAAGTTTTCGATGGAAACAGCCCAGTCATTTCAGTGTGAAAAGCCTGGCATTCTAAAGCCAGAGAGCTGAAGGAGCTTTTGTGTTTTTAGCTAGGTCAGTTCTTTATAATTTTTATGAACCTGAGACAGTTGTGAGACCACATTTAAGAACTCAATGTTAAAAGCTTACTGAAGGAATATTAATAGTGATTTGAATGAGGTGGGAGGATGTGAATGTCCCAAAACCCGATTCAGCCCTTAAAGAACCCTGTGCAAGTGTCCAACTGCACTGGATCTAGAGTCAAGAGTCCACATGACTTGGTCAAATGTAGCTGCACAGCTGCCAGCTACTTTTTATTTAAGTTTTGGAGCAAGATATTAGGAATAGAAATCAATCCTGCTCTTTGATCACTGTCCAGAAAGCTGTATTAGTTTCCTAGGGCTGCAGTCACAAAGAAAAAAAAAAGCTATGTGACTTTAAACAACAGAAATTTATTTTCCCACATTTCTAAAGGGTGGAATTCCAAAATCAAAAAAGTCTAGAATTCTAGTGGATCTTTGGCATTCCTTGGCATTTCTTGGCTTGTAGATACATCACTCCAGTCACTCAGCCATCTTCTCCCTGTGTGTCTTCACATCATCTTCCCTCTGTGCATGTCCACATTTCCCCTTTTTATAAGGACATCCCTTTTTATAATCCATATATTGGATTAGGGTCCATCCTAAGAACCTCATTTTAACTTGATTACCTCTGTAAAGAACTTACTTCCAAAAAAAATCACATTTTGAGGTACTAGGGGTTAAGACTTCAACATATCTTGTTTGAGGGACACAATTCAATCCACAATAGAAGCCTGGAAAAAAATCAAATCTCCAAAAATATTATGGCTCTGATTCACATTCATAAGCAATGAAAAATCTAAGCTTATGTTTTCTTAAATGATCAATGATCTGAATTAGAATTCCAATGTAAATAACTAATTTTGGAAAATCAATCCTATAAAGAAAGAATATTCTGTGTAATTCTAAACTCATCCCTCTTCTCTGTTCCCATAGTCACTCTCATGATATTTGTCATTTTGTGGCTGTATCTTAACACAAATATGACTGTTCCACTGGGCTGTGGCAGCTTAAGGCAGAAGCTGCTTTACTTTTCTTTGAATCTCCAGTGCCTAGTAGAATTCCTGGAACATATTGATCACTTGAGAAATTTTTTGTCCCATGAAGGAATGAATTGATAAAAAGTAGGGACAATATAGAGTACACGAAATAAAAACTTTGGAACTCAATACCCTTGGCTCCAGTCCATAGGCTGTTAAGAATGAGTTATGTGACCTTGGGCAAGTCTTTTCACCTGTATCTGATTTCTTTATTTGTACAATGGCAGTGTTTAACTATGACCTCTAAGGTCCCTGTGGGCTCCCACATAGAGGATTCTAAGGGACACCTGAAATAGATGGTGGTGAATAGCAGACCTTGCCACAGCATTTTTATGCACACTTGCAACTGACTAATGCAAGCAGGGAAATTCAATGAAACACTAAGGACTCTCACTAGTTCCTTACAACCACCCTTCAGCCTCACTTACGTGTCCCCTTTGACTTGGGTTCAGATCACTCATCTCCTTAGAAAGATCTCTTTGTGCAGGTCCTTCCTTTGCTCTTTGCCCAGAAATTCCATGACATATTTCTGATGCCCTTTAAATTCTGCCAAAAGTGCACAGAACTCTCTGTAAGTTATGGGTCATGACCCTCATTGTTCCTTTCAAATAGAACAGAACATCCACTTGCATTTTTGTCGACGTCCTGACTGTGCTCTCTCTCCCTTCCAAAATAGATCATGATTCAACAGTTTAGTATGTCAGTCAGTTCTGATGTTTTAGGCAAGCGTTATAAATATATCTGTGATGATAGAAGGATTTTCTAAAAAAAAAATCCATTTCTATGTTCAAGCTTAGTCCAACAGGTTCTATATTAGCTTCTTACTGTTTAGTATTTTCTCTCTCATTCTGATTCCCATTGTGTGTTGGAAAATAACCTGTTCTAGACTAGAGATGGAAGGTGGGAAAGAAAACAAATATTTTTTTTCCAGAATTGCTTGTAACACGGGAATAAAAGTCAACACTAAACATTCTCCCAATGCCTCAGTTTCCCATTGGCAAAATAAATTCAATGCTATTAGCCCCCTACCTCAAAGACTTGTTGGAAGGATTGATTAGGTAATTACCAAACTCTTTGATCTTGTCCAATATACATCAAGCAGTCAACTAATGATTTAGAAGTCTATCTCCTAGTCTTTCACAGCCCTGGACTGGGACGTTTACAGCCAAAAATCTATATTCATTGTGGTGTCAATCATTTTCATCAAAACTAAACTAAGAGTAGCTTTAAAAGCCTAAGTTATAACAGTATCTCTACAGAAAGAGGATGTAATTAATTGGTCATGAAAAGAGATTCCTCTTTGGACCCTGGAGTCCTGAGACTAAAAGACATTAAAGCATCCTTTCAAAATCAGGGAGTTTACTACAGTGATTCAAAAAAATATGGAAGGTTTTAAAAATTGACTTAGATAAAACAAAAACATAGTGACACATTCTGATTTGGGGCATCAGAAAAAGGGACATTGATATCCCTTTTCTCTTAGAGAATATCTTATGGCAGGTTTTAGCTAAAAATATTATTTAGAAGACTTATGAGTACTCCCTTTTCCTTTATGGATAGGAGGTCTGTATGTATAAGAAGTGAAGTGGCAATTCTGGGTTTATTTTCTGCAAAAAAGCCTCCAGTTGACTCCTTTAGGTTTATGCCACAAGGAACATCATGTTTTAGCTTTGAGCAACAGAGCAGTGGAGGAAATGAAGGAATAGGACTCAGTACCATTTGGCTAGGTCCAAGATATAACCAAGATGCTTTACCTCCTTAATTTTAGTTTATTTATGTATAAATGGAAACCATATTACCTGCTCTGCTATTTCGAGCTTTTCTAACGCAATTTTCATAGCCCCATGCTCTTCCTTTGTATTTTTGTTTATGTGTCCCTCTCTCAACTTTTGCACATGATTTTTAGAATCTGGACACCTGAGAGGGCTCCTTGTGTAGCCATGTTTGTTTCTGTAGCTACCTGAGGTCCTATTTGCATAATTACATTTTAAAGCTTGCTGTCATTACTTCTTGAGCCATCTCTCTTTTTAGAAGTTCTGCTCAAAGGAGCATATCTCATCTTCGCCTGAGTCTATATTAACTGGTTCATTGTAGGTCTTCTGTAACTCTGCTGAATGAATTGTGAATGAAAACTGACTTCCTAAAGTACTCAACTATCCCCCAAATTTCATTCCTTGGCTGTTAAAGCCCCTAGAAGTTTATTACATTCACTCTCTCCCGAGGTCCCTATCTCTTTTGCTTCACAAGAATGAAGTTCAGGGCAGAGGTTTTCTGGTTAGCTTATTCAATCTTAAAATCAATGAAACTGGAGGCAAGGGATTTGAAAGTTTATTAGATGATCTCTTTTTCCAAGAATTATATGCCCAGGTATTGAAATATATCCTTCATTACTCAACCCTTTAGATCAGTGCTTCCTCTACTCACCCAATCATTAAAATTACCTAGAAAGATTGTTCAAAATAGAAAAGCAGGTTCTTTCCCAAACATACTGAATCTGAATCTCCAGAAAGTAAAACTTAGACATCTGCATTTTTAAAAGTTTCCCCAAGTGTTTCTGGTACGTAGCCAGGTTTGGGAACCACTGTCTTCGAAAGTTGCTCTTTGAACTGAATGGAAAGCCCTTCTACATTTTTGAATACGTAAAATATAGTGTCTTTCTCTTGAGGTGGGCAAGGCAGATAGATTCTCCAAAGTATTTTTCTTTGCCTTAATCTATGCCTTTAAAAAAAAAAAAGTCAGATAACGGGGGTTGGATTAATTATCTAGGACCGTTGTAACAAGTACCACAAACTGACTGACTTAAAAACAGAAATGTATTCTCTCAGAGTCTTTTTTCTTTTTTATTGGGGTAAAATTGCTTTCCAATGTTGTGCTAGTTTCTGCGGTACAATGAAGTAAATCAGCAATATGTATAACTATACCCCTCCCTCTTGGACCTCCCTCCCACCCCACCATCCCGCCCTTCTAGGTCATCACAGAGCACCGAGCTGAGCTCCCTGTGCTATACAGCAGATTCCCACTAGCTATCTATTTTACACATGGTAGTGTATTTATGTCAAACTTCATCTCCCAATTCGTCCCACCCTCCCCTTCCCCGTGTCCACACATCCGTTCTCTACATCTACGTCTCTATTCCTGCCCTACAAGTAAGTTCATCTGTACCATTTTTCTAGATTCCACATATAAATCAAGGTGTCAGCAGGGCCATATTCCCTCTGAAGTTTCTACAGAGGGATCTGTCCCAGACCTCAATCCTCGCCTCTGATAGTTCCTTGGCTTTTGGCTGCATAACTCCAATTTTGCTTGGCATTCTACCTGTGCACGCATGTCTGTCTAGATAGTAAAAGATACAAAAGGTGAGAGTGGAGGGAGATGCTTCATATGCTTGTATGTACCTTGCTATATTTTTAGCTGCCAGAGTAAAAATAGGCAATAGATTCCTGGCCATACAGTAGAGAGAGGACAGGATGCTACTCTCAGGAAATCAAAGGTCATGGGGAGAAGAAAATTTCTGTAGACAAGACATAACAGGAGGAACATCAAGAGACATGCTGACTGATGCATGAGAAATTTACAATATGATTGACAGGAAATTATAGCTTGAGTTAAAGTGACAAGTCATTAAATGAATATCAGAGAAAAATAAACCCAAAATGATATTCCTCAGAGACAAATAACCCAGTAGACACTATCAAGAAACTGCTAACAAATGTGCACGTGGGAGAGAAAAAGAGCTTCAAAGCAACATTTGTGATGACACACAGTGACAAATGAAGAAGGACTACTTTAACTAGAGAAAGAGACGGCAACACATTCCAGGGTGTTAGTATAGGGGAGCACAATAAAACCTGCCTAGAAAACAATGCAAAAGCACATGGACCAACATGTGAGGGTTCAACCTGCAGAAACACTGGAATATTCAATCAACTGGGTTTGATCTAATCACCTTGAAAAAATTAACAGAGTATTCTAACTTAAATTACTGACCTTACACAATTTAAACACCACCAAAGACCTGCTAATCAACTAGACCCTACGTTTCTTTCTTGTAGCAAATGAACTGAAAAAGTAGTATGAACAGTTAATCCTATATAATTGATGAAAATCAGAGCAGATTCTATGTCTGAGAATTAAAACTATGCATTAAACTGTACTGTCCTGAACTATTGGTTTATCTTATCCTTTTTGGGATGCATACAAAAACATTTTACTAATCCAGAACTCAAATTCTGGCGATGCTACCTTTGTGAAACACAGCTGAGAACTAAAAAGTAAACACAGAAGTCCTTTGAAGAGTCAAAAGAAGTATCCCAAATCTATTTCATTAAGGCTCAGGTAGTTTCCTCTTAGGGAGATGCTCTGTTCCTCCTTCTGACACTGTCTGGGCAGGCTCTGCATATAGCTCCAGTATACATGATTATCTGGTTTCCCAACTAGTGTTAGCTGAAGAGCAAGTGATTGAAAGGATACAGTATATCAGTTCATGGTGACACATTGATAGCTGCAGCAAGTGATAGCTGACAGCAAATGAGAAATCGTAGAAATGATAAAAATGAAACTCAAGAAAAAAAAGCACAACAATGATCTGAAGTTGTTTAACAAAGGGAAACAGTTCTATCTATCTCAATTATTCCAACAGCATCACTGAATTATAGCATGGTATCATGACAAATGATTATAGTGATGACCCTAAGCCATCAAGAAAAAAATAAATTTGGTTCAAGATGCATCATTTAAGGTGGCAGAAAAAAGCGCAATAAAATTTTCGATCATCCAAGTGATTACTTTTTTAAAGTTTTAGTGCTTACAGTAATGAATCCTTATTATTCAAAAACTTCAACTCTTAAAAATAACTCACTCTTTGCATTATTCATGAAATATCATTATATTTCTGTGGTCCTGACCTGTCTCCTAACATTTAGATCCAGATTTTAAAAAGTTTGGGAACATCTCTGTTTAAGTATCCCAATGATTTTTCTTATTACATGTCTGAACTCATATTATGACATTCAACCTCAAAACTTATCCTTGCATCAGTTGTGTGCCACTAGCCATGCAGGAATATGAGTCAGAAATTTCGAGACCCTCTCCCTGATTATATCAATACCATCTGCCTCTCACTTACATGCAGTCAACCCAATTTTTCCATCTTGACCTAAAACCTATTTTGTATCTATATTTCTATTTACACCTTAGTACTTTTACCTGAGCTTGCACCATTTCCAGCACCTCTCATAGTCATCCTATGTTAGAGTCACACCAGATCATTTTCCATTTGCCATTCTATCTTATTCTCTCATGTCTTTCCTCCTGCCTGGTCAGAATGAGTCAAGTGCCCTCTTGTTTAGGTAACTCGTTTTACATGTGTGTGTTTGTCAGCTTTTTTTCTTTTTCTTTTCTTTTTTTTTTTTTGCAAGACAAAAAAAAAGATATTTGAGACTAGGCATCATTTCTTAGGCACTTAGTGACTATCTCTTGAAATATTTACTGAGTAGCTAATACAAGTCGGGCAGTCTGCTAGCACTGGAGTTAGTTTCTTCCATTCAAGAGCACTGTGAATAGGCAAGTTCCCTGAATCTCAGTTTCATCACCTGCTAAATGAGGGAAGTAACAGTAATCTCATAGCATTTTCTGAAGAATTAATTGAGATAATGGAAGTAAAGTGAATTATCTGACATACATGGTAAGAGGTCACTACACATTTATATTTTAAAGTTCCATTAGAAAGAGTAAAGGATACCCATGTATATGATAGGACCCTAGATTTCTGAAATGTACAATATACAGAGTTAAATCACATTTATAAAATGTCCAATTATTGTAGTGCTCCCATATCTATTATCTTTTTTTAATGAACACAGTGTGTGAGCAATTAGTCAAGTTTAAAATACCTCACTTTATACATATATTTATAGAATACAGTCTTTTCATTGGATCATCTCATTTGTTCCTCATACAGCCTTCTGACAGGCATCTTTATTGTCTTTGCTGTGATAAAGAAGTTGAGTCTTGCTGAGGTTCTAGAATTTGCCCAGGTTTACATTAGGAAGATGGACAGATACAAAAGCAGACATAGTTTTTGGACTTAGTCTAGTATCTTTCCACTGATGCTTCTCCCCTGCCCAACTGCTCATCCATCAAAACATACTTTTGCCAAACATGAAAATCTTCATGCAGAGGAATGTGAATGTTTAGTGAAGAGAAACTGCTTTTACCTTTCTTGAACTATGGACAAGTTGGCCATTCCATCTACAACAGGAAACTGTATCAACGGTGGTGCTGGTAAAAATCAGATGATCCATTCAAAGGGTTAATTGGAGAAGGTTCAATGAAGTCATTACTTACTGAGAGGAAAAGAAAGTCAAGGTAACTAGCAAGAGATGGTGGAGCACCCAGGGACTAGCAATAGTAGGAAGCTGTTATCAACCGAGACCTGAAAGGGCAGAGGAAGGAAAAATGTTACTGGTACTCAAAATATGTTGTAGCATGAGAAAAGGAACCTCCACATAGGATATGTAACCTCCTCCACATAGGATATGTAAAAAACATGGCCCAGCAGGGGAAAGTAGAGACAGAAATATTGGTAGCTCTCCCCAAGCTGTTCCTCCATTTTCTCGCCAGTGACTTCCATTAGCAGAAGCCAATTAGAAGTAGAGAAAAGTGGAGCCCAAACTATGCCATTCTTGAGGTCAGATTTTTGCGGCAGAGTACAGGGATGAGAAGGGCAAAAAAAAAAGACTCTGGAGGGAAAATGGAGAATGATCAGCACAGAAACTCGTCTACATGATGAAGAAAGGAAGCATGTCATTTTCCTATTAATTCTTAGGATTCTTGTGGTAATAGGATAGGGGTTATGTTATTCAGTGGCCTCTGATTAAAATTAACTATGTCAAGTGACTCTTGGCTTAACAAGGCCACATTTAAAACCATGGACCTCAGAACCTGCCCAAGCAGTTTCCTTCACTCAACAGCACTGTGAATAGGCAAGTTACTTAATTTCTCTGAGCCTCAGTTTCATCATTTGTTAAATGAGGGAAATAATAGTATCCATCTCATAGCAAGCTCTGAAGAATAAAATGAGACAATGGAGGTAAAGTGAAGCATCTGACACACGTGGTAAGAGTTCAATAGACATTTATGACTTTAAAGTCATGTGAGAAAGAGTAAAGTATACCCAAGGAGCACCATTCCCCAAAGAAAATCTGTATTAGGTAGAGAAGGCATGTGGAAAACCCAACGAATTTAAGTTATGATGACCTTATTTTTGTAAATACTTTATTCACCCATTCAGGAGCTTTTAACCATTTCTGTGCCATGCCTTTGTCAAGCTGATGAAATCTGTGGAAAATAACTTTCTCAGAATAAACTTTTGAAATGCATAAATAAAATTTATAGGATTATAAATGAAAATAATTATGGAAATATCTGCATATTTTATATTAACCAATCATAGAAATAATTAGAGAAAAAATTTATGATATAGTAATGTGTGTTCTTTTCTAGTAATACATTATGAAGTAAAATCTCATGGTAAATCAAATAACCAACATAATTTTAAAATACAGTTGATCTTTGAACAGTGCAGGTTTTAACTGTTCAGGTTCACTTATACACAGATGTTTTTCAATAGTAAATACTACAGTACCACACCATCCACGGTTGGTTGAATCCTTGGATATAGAGGAAGCATAGATGCAGAGGACTGACTATAAATTATACTCAGATTAATGCCCTGTGTTGTTCAAAGGTTAACTACGGTAACAAAGGTAACATTTCTAGATCTCAACAATAACTGTAATGTGATAATAAAATATTTGTGATTTCTAATGATGACAAAAATCACAGACAATGCTAATATTGCTGGAATTAGCTGCTTTACATTTGCAACTTGGAGAATTAATGATTAGCTAGTAAGAGATTTTTAGGGCAAAGATAGATTTATTTTTCCTACCCAAGTTCACAGATCACATTGGTTTCCATCCACAGTGTTCAGAGTCCATGGAACTCCTGACCTAGATAGTAACACAATGGCTGGTAAGTAGTATACATTTAATAAATATTCACTAAACTGAAATAAACATGACAAAAGAACCATACCTACAGACACAAAGTATTAGATAGAATTTCTTGCAGATAGTGAATGACTCTGAATAAGCCGATAAGATTGGAGTCACTAAGGTAAGATTTCATTAGATCCCACCTGTAATCCCACCTGTAGGTCCCACTAAGCATAGACGTGAAATATGTCATATGTGGAAAAGAACCAGGTCTTTGAATTATCCTGTAATCAAAAAAAGGTTTTATAGAAAGACATGAAGAAAAACTGTGGAGTATGTTAAGGAATAGACATTTTAAAATTCATGATAAAGGAAAAAGTAAACCAAGAATAATAATACTTTCATACATAAAACTTCTTTTCTGAGGAGGAAAAAATTCTCCTAAGTCAGTAAGTGACCCCAATCAACATGGCAACTAGTCTATGAGAACATACTCATTCTCTCCGAGAAGCAAAGCAGCAGGACTTGAAAAATAACAGGACACTCCTTCTATCTATTGAATCACTGTGAAAAAAAATGCTAAGAAGAGTGTGATGAAATGGGAATTTTTCATACTTTACTTATAAGAAGGTAACTTGGAGCAACCATCTGGAGAATGATTCAATAACAAGCATCAAAACCTTACAAGCTGTTTAAGAGCTTTATGTACATTATTTCATGTAATATTTAAAACAATACAGCGAAGCAGATATGAGTATCCCCATTTTATAAATGTAAACCCAAAGGATCTGTGAGTTAAGAAATTTGTCCAAGCCACAGGGCTAGAGAGAACCAGAAACAGAATTCCAGTCCAAGTCTCTCTAGCACCAAGTCCATGCTTCGTCTACCACATCACACCACCTCACTTTTGGTTAAGTAATTAGATCTTTGCTAATTTGACCTAATACAATAACTTAAATACAAAAAAATTACATGCACCAAGACAGTTACTGCAACATTATGAGTAATATTAAAGACAAGCTCAACAATAGAGGAAATGTTAAGGGAATTATCATGAATTACATTTCTAATTAGTCTGCAGCTATTTGAAATTCTATTGCAAAGTGCTGATAATCACATGGAGAAATATCTATGGTATTTAAGGAGGAAATGAGAGTAGAAAATAGTTATGATCAAAACCAAAAAAAGTTTAAAAAATAATTATACATAGAAAAAAATCTTAAAATGTTAAACGTAACACCCGTTTACCCTAAATGGTAAGCTTTGAGTAATTTGTTTCTCTTTTCTTTCTACCTTACTGGATTTCTATATTTTTTATAAAGGACATTCATAACTTTTGTGATGGAGGAACTATAAATTTAATTTTGAAAGCTAAAAGTAGAATCATATTGCAATATATAAATGTATCAAACCAAAACCTTGTACACTTCAAACTTACACAATATTATATGCCAATCATATCTCAACACAAAAATAATTTTTAAAAAGCCAAAAGTAGGAGTTAAATTAGTTAACTAATATATTTAAATTGTTTAAGTGCTTAAATATCACTATACTAAGTCATAATATTGTCCCATCGATCCTAACACCCAATTTCTTTTTCTTAATTTAATTTAATTTATTTTTTTATACAGTTCTTATTAGTTATCTATTTTATACATATTAGTGTATATATGTCAATCCCAATCTCCCAATTCATCTCACCACCACCACCACCTGCCTCCCCACTTTCCCCCCTTGGTGTCCATATGTTTGTTCTCTACATCTGTCTCTATTTCTGCCTTGCAAACCAGTTCTAACAGTGACTTTTTAATGTGTTGTAGGAAGCATAGTCACGTATTTTGATATGGCCCTCAAGAGACCAGAAATAATGGCCACCATGGCAGCAAAATAGCATTGAAAATTCTCAATTTCTCCCTGGACTCTGCAACTTATTAATTAGTTTTGTGATTTGGGGCAAAGTCCTGAAACTCTCTGATCTTTATCTGCAAAAGATTGCTATCATCAAATTATTATTAAGATGGTTACAAAGAGTATATTGGATATTGTATGTACTGTTCTACATGACATCAAGCCACAGGTGACAGAGTGGAAGTCATCATCTCATACAGATATTTACCTCACTGCATTTAATTGCACTATATCCACCTCTTTCTAAAAATAATAATAATAGCCAGCTGTCAGAAGCGATAAATATAATACAATTATATAAGAATAAAGTTTAGGATGGAAAGATGGTCAAAGGAGAAAAGCCAACCATTCCAATCAGAAGATCAGTACAATTTCTGTGACTAAGCATAAAGTCTGGCTCTAAGTTTTCCAGCAGCCAAAGCAAAGCTAGTTACACAACTTTAATCATCAGACAGAAGGAAACAGGCTAGTTTCTCAAGAGATATTAAGGTTTTACCAGAAACAAACTTGGAAGTGTTTTTTCCTATGTGGAGTATTATGCAGAAGAATTATATGATATAATGGGTAAAACTCACAAATAATTTTTCACATCAAATAGAGAAGTAGATTCCACATGACTAGTTTTTATAGTGACTTCTGTGAACAGCCAAGAATATAACATAAATCCATAACTCAGTGAAGGCAATTCCATAAGGACTCAAGTGGTATCAGCCAACACTATGGATGTTCAGTTCTCTTTTCTCCCTTTCTTTCATTTTTCCCTCCTTCCCTCCCTTTTCTCTTTAAACTCATTTGGAGACAGCCACTAAAAGTAGCTAACAATGTAGACTCTTGTATCAGATTACTTGGCTTAAATTCTTATCCTCGTGTACACTAGTGATTGACCCTGTGCAAATTATTAAATCACTCTGTATTCTCTTCTGTAAAATGGAGTTAATCATGATACCTTCCTGCATGGGATTTGTATGAAGGTTAAATTAGAGAATGCATGCAAAGTAGTTAAAATAGTGCCTAACACAGAGTAGGTAGCCCATAAAGGTTAGCTTTAATAATAAGCAGATGAAGAAGAAGAATATGAATAATTATTTAAAGAATATTAATAATTATTTATTTATGAATCATCTTTGAATGCCTATTATGCATAAGTTAATATGCTAGATATTGACTGCTCAAAAATAAGCTTTTCCCTGACCTCAAGAAACTCATATATAATGTTAGAGACAGACATCTATAGAGATAATTCTAAAACAAGTTAATATTGTAGTTGATTATAAAAGAAGCACCAAACCTAGTTTGGTAGAGAAGAGAGGGACTCAAGGAAAGCTTCCTGGAGGAGGTTATGTCTGAGGCAAATCTAGTAAGAGTAAACACTTGCATAATGCTTTACCCTATACCACTCACTGTTCCACATACTTGCATATTTAAACTCATTTAATCCTCTCAACAATCCTGTAGTGTGCTTTTATCACTGTTTACAAACAGGGAAGCTGAGACATGGGGAAATTAAATAACTTGCCCACTCTGGACACGCGCAGGCTCAGCGGCCATGGCTCACGGGCCCAGCCGCTCCGCGGCATGTGGGATCCTCCCGGACCGGGGCACAAACTCGTGTCCCCTGCATCGGCAGGCAGACTCTGAACCACTGTGCCACCAGGGAAGTCCTGAGTGTTTTCTTAATCACTCTAATTGCATCTTTGGTGTCTTAAACCCAAAAGGACTTGTGGCAGTTACCCATGCAGAATGAGGCATACCCTGCAGACAGAAAGGGACAGCATGGTATGGGAAAAGAAGACGATTATTTCTCAGCAGTAGATAATGTCAGGGCTGTAGCAACAGGAGCTAATGAAGGTGGAGGTGCAGGGAATGGGAATTTGTGAAGATGCTTGCACGCCACACTAAAAGATTTGCACTTTATCCTGCTGGACCTGAAAATGATGATATGTGAATTTGAAACATGCCACTTGAGCAAGACTTTTGCTCCATGTGACATTGAGCAAGTTACTAAATATCTTTAAGTTTCAATTTTATTAGGGGGAAATGGAACAAATAAGTTACATTACAAGGCAAGCAATGGTGTATGCACATATGTAAAGTGCATGGTAACTTGTAGACATTCAACAAATGACCTTTATTCTTGCAAAACACATAGTGAGCACCCTGAATGGAGAAATAGAGGACACATATGTGCCCAAGGTTCCACTGATGCCAATGAAGTACAGAGGACCTACATCCCATATAGACTTGGGGCCTATCCTGAACGGGTGCTGTAGTCTGAATGTTTGTGTCCCCTTCATGTATTGAAATCCTAACCACCAAAGTTGATGGTATTTGTAGGTGGAGACTTTAAGAGGCCAGTTAGGTCTTAAGGGTGGGGCCCTCATGAATGGGATTAGTGCCCCTTAAATCATGTGAGGCTACAGGAAGTGTGCAATCCAGCAGAGAACCCTAACCCGACCATGCTGGCCACCCTGATTTTAAACTTCCAGCTTCTAGAACTGTGAGAAACAAATTTCTGTTGTTTATAAGCTACTCATTCTGTGATATTTTGTTATAGCAGCCCAAATGGACTAAGACAGCAGGTGAAAATCTCATGAAACTACAAAGTACCCTTGAAATTCCTTTAGGAAGTTGTTGACATATCATCTCTCAGCAAGTGCAACATTCAAGCATTGCAATATATTAGTGTTGCTTCTATTGATGAAGGGTTTTTTTTTTTTATCTCTGTCTTGTCTGTGTGTCATCTCTCTTTCTTTGTGTCTATCCTTGCTGAATGAGAATAGCTGACTTCACATAAATTAAATGAACATATAATTCAAGTGCTTCTTAGAAAGGCCAAAGGGGGGAAATATGATTTGCCTATTAAGTGTAAAAAAATCCCTGAAGTAGACGATCTATCATTAATTGAGTCAAAATAAAGCCTTCATACACATACTTTACATTTTTAAGTGAATTATTCCAAAAATTACTTTATTTTCAGTCTTATAAATCCTGAGACCCATCCATTATACAGAGAGAAAAACAGACTGAGAAAAGGAATGAAAAAAAGCACAGTTAATAGTTTCAGAATTTAAAACAGTCATCTTGCTAAGAAACTAAGGGCTTTATGGCTCCCCCTTCCCTCAACAGTGCTTCTTCACACTGTCTCACTGCAAAGAAACCTTGGTACAGAAACACGGGGCATCTCGCCAAAAACCACCAGGGGGTATTGACAGGTATGTGTTACAGAGTCTCCAGAGCTAAAAAAGCAGGGAAGAAAAAAGAGAAAGGAACATGGATATACAGGGACTCAATAGACTAAGATTTACCCCAGAACAAAAGCCTTCATCGGGAAGAAATAAAAGGACTAAATTTAAGAGCCAAAGTCACCAAACAGCTAGGAACCACTACCACACTGTTTCTTATAATGAAACTGGACTGAAGAAAACAATGGAGATCAGATACTGAGAATAGAGGTGAAGAGGTGCCACTTTTAAAAGCTTAGTTCAGGAAGAAACAGTTTAGAAGTGCTCCTTATATAATACTTACAGTGGGAAGGATTGTTGAAAAGTAGAGAGTTTGGGATATGCTTAAATGTACACCAGGATTACTAAGCATAGAAAGTCGTCCCTAGAAAAAGAAAAATAGTAATTATACATATTGATTAACCACCTTTTGCTGTGATACTGTCCTTAGAGTGAGCTCAGTGTCACCCTCTGTTGGCCCAGTTGTCATGCTGCTGGCAAGTAGCAGAAATGGGTTTAAAGCCAAGTATAAATCCTACAAATATTTCTTCCGTATAATACCAAAAAAAAGCAAATGATGTCGGAGGAAATAAGCTTATGTAAGAATCTTGGGGGTAAAATGTGTCCAGAAAGGAAGAAATATGAAATAAATAAAACCTCTTACATGAAAACAGAGCAAGATTAGAATACCACAGGGGGAAAAAGACATCTATCCCATAGGGAAATTTTTCCTTTCCTGATTATTTAAAATTCAAGTAGTGTTTTGCAGGCCCAAAAATTTTATCCTGCGTCCTGGTACCCTAAGACTAATCCATTTCCGTTAGCTTTAATGATCAACATAACATGCCAGAACTTACAAAAAGATTTAGCTCTCACTCACTTCACATGTTGGTGGCTGTGGGTCAGCGACTGTGTCTCTATGGCATGTGTATTCTGATTCCATTCTCCAGGTGAACAAGCAGCCTCTTGCCAGGATATATATTCCTTGTGGTGAAGGGAAAAGAGCAAGAGAGTTGGAGGAAACTCGAGAAACCTCTAAAAGCCTCTGCTGGCAAGTAGCCTAAATCAAGCTGGCTCGTGTTCCTTGACCAAAACACATGCAGCTCAATATCAAAAAAACAAACAATCCAATCCAAAAATGGGTGGAAGATCTAAACAGACATTTCTCCAAAGAAGACATACAGATGGCTAAAAAGCACATGAAAAGATGCTCAACATCGTTAACTATTAGAGAAATGCAAATCAAAACTGCAGTGAGGTATCACTTCACAACGGTCAGAATGGCCATCATCAAAAAATGCACAAACTGTAAATGCTGGAGAGGGTGTGGAGAAAAGGGAGCCCTCCTACAATGTTGGTGGAAATGTAAATAGGTACAGCCAATATGGAGAACAGTATGGAGGTTCCTTAAGAAACTAAAAATAGAGCTACCATATGAGCCAGCAATCCCACTCCTGGGCATATATCCAGAGAAAACCATAATTCAAAAACATACATGCACCCCAGTGTTCACTGCAGCACTATTTACAATAGCCAGGACATGGAAAAAACCTAAATGTCCATCAACAGAGGAATGGGTAAAGAAGATATGGTACATATATACAATGGAATATTACTCAGCCATAAAAAGGGATGAAATAATGCAGCAACATGGGTGCACCTAGAGATTGTCATACTGAGTGAAGTAAGTCAGACAGAGAAAGACAAACATCATATGACATAGCTTATTGAAAACAAACTTATGGTTACCAGGGGGTAAGGGAAGGGGAGTGATAAACTGGGAGACTGGGATTGACATACACACACTACTATATATAAAATAGGTAACTAATTAAAACCTACTGTATAGCACAGGGAACTCTTCTCTGTAATGGCCTATATGGGAAAAGAATCTAAGAAAGAGTGGATATATTCATACGCATAACTGATTCACTTTGTTGTACATCTGAAACTAACACATTTTAAATCAACTATATGCCAATAAAATTTTTTTTTAAAACCCACACCATATGGCCACTCCCAACATCTGTGGGGAAATCTGTGCACTTTCCCACATAAAGGGCAATGGCTGAGGATGAGGATGTATAATCATCTTACAGGGAAAGGAGAAACAAATCATCAGGAGTAACAGTACAATCTATTTCAGTCTACTTATACAAGGAATATAGGCTTCCTTCCAGCAAACAAAATTCACTTAACCTCTCTATTCATGGAATACACTCTTAAGGTCTCATGCAGTCACAGCACTGGATCTCTTGGTCTGTAAAATGCATAAATGTGACTTCACTTAATTCACAGTCCTGTGAACTGAAAACAAATAAACAAACAAACAAAAAACAGGTCGTTCACCATCTATCTGATGCTTATTTGCCAAAAAGGGACAACGAATGCAAAGATCACTCTCCTTCAGAAAGGAGAAAACCTTGAAGAACACAGCAGTGCTGGTCCAAAGCAGTTCTGAAGTCTGGGAGAGTCTTCGTGTTTCATTATCTACCTCGGCCATATATGAATAAAAATTTGCATTTAACCCTATCTTAGTCCAGTAGGGAAGTGTGTACTGAAAGGCAATTTTATATTTTGAACAGTAATAATCTGTTTAAAGCCTGCATTCAGGCTGTCTGCAGCTTTGATAATTCAATTTTCTGAAATACCTTGCTAGTGTCTGTTTTGTTTACTTGTTTGTTTGACTCTAATCATCTTCATACACCAATAACCACATCTCAGTTCTGTTCCAGATTTTCCTCTCTCCTAAGAGAGCTAATCAAATGTTCATGGGACCACACTCTTAGTCCCTTTTTCCTTGAGTCATTTTGTGCCTGGAAAGGACTGACTTACTTAACCCTTAATTCATTCAAAACTTTTAATAGAATTATGACAGCCATATTAAGGAACTCACCATTGTTGTACCAAATGTTAAAGCTGCTTTATCTCATTTGTAGGCATCACTTTAAAGTAAATCTAGCACGTTATCATGGCACATGGGAGTTGTGCAACTTGACATATTGACTGTAGCTTGGTGAAATATAGCAGCATTTAGAAAATTCTGCGAAGAAAAATGCAATGGTGATATATCTATATATCATATAAATGTACATATATCATATATATATAATTTATATTATACATACATTAGAATGTGATATGCCACAATCCATGATGAAAGCACAGTGCTGGGATTTTTTAAAAAATGGTGTTTATAAAATTACGTGAGTAGTATTGGCTGAGTAATTTTCTTAAAAACAGAAGTCCTGGGGCTTGAGTGCTCTCCCTAATAATTTACCAATCCATCATTGAGCATAAGAATATATGTGTTAATTCACAAGCATGTTTTGCAAATTATCTTTATAGACAAGAATACATAAGATGTAGAACTTCCTTTTTATTGAAGGGTGAAAAATTTAAAGAGGTAAGATTTGGGAAATAAATGAAATCAAGGAATCCAGTCAACAGAAACCTAGAGAGCTTTCATGGATTAATATTAGTTTCAGAAAAGTATCCATGTACAAAATTTATAGAATCTCTCATAGAATTTTCACATGGTTAAAACTCCCTGATGCTTGTTCACAGACATACTCCCTAGGTACCCTGAGCCCCAGGTTAAGAGTCATTGAATTGGAGTGCCTGTAGTCCACATAGTCTATGAATATATAAACTTTTTTGGCAATAATTTTTATTGTCTACCTCCTCTTCCTATGCTAACTTGGGTAATGTCAGGACTCACTCCTGAGATCCCTTATCTTTCCATGCTACTGCCTCTCTAAGGGACTGCACTAATAATATGCTTCTAAATGCCTCTAAATGTTGCTGTTTCCAAATGTATATCTTTAGCCTAGACATTTCTTCTAACATGTAGACTTGGAAAACAATCTCACAAGCGCCTCAAATTTTGCATGCCTCCCACAGATATGTACCTCTCCTCAAATGAAGCTAACTTCTATTCACCTAAATGATCGCATCATAAATCTAGGAGTTGTCCTTGGTACCTTCTTCTTTTTCAACATTCCTATACCAACATGGGCAGGTTTTATTGATTCTACCTTCTAATTATAAACTCAAGTCTGCCTACTATCTCCACCTCTAAGTTCACCTTCTTGGTCCAAACCACCATCATCTCTTTCTCAGGGTACAGTGATTGCCTCCTAAGTGATACCCTTTTCTTCTCTAGCCTCCCTCTGTTCCACTGTCCACAAAGCGGCCAGAAGGATCTTTATAAAATCCACAGTAGGCCACAGTATTCCTTTGCATGTGCATAAAACCATTCAATATTTGCTCAGAAACCTTGGAATCAATCCCAACACTTGGGCATGACACACGCGTCCTGGACTTCTTCATGCCCCTCCATCCTCTACTCATGCCACCCTCCCCTTCAGAGTTCTCCAGACACACTGGCTTGCTTTCCTTCAATTCCTTGAACATGGCATGTTCTTTCCAACCACAGGACATTTGCTCAGGCTTTTCCCTATGCTGGAAGTGTTCTAGTCTCTACCATGCAATGAGTGAACTCCTAGTTATCCTTCAGGTCTGAGCGTAAATGGCACTTCATCAGAGAAGTCTTCTTTGATTCCTCAGTGAAAATGAGGACCCCTTGTAATAACCATTCAAAGTTCCAATTCGTTTCCTACAGCACATTCCTTACAATTAGTAATTGCACAGTTTGTGATTATTATTTGTTTGATTTCTGACTACCTACCTCACTAGATTGGAAACTATATGAAAGCAGAAATAAATCCTACTTTTAAAATAAGATACACTGTTGCATCCTCCACATCTACACTTAATACTGTGCATTACATGCTGAAATATATGTGGAAAAAGTTGCAGTGACTAAGCATATGTTTATAGAATTGTTTATAAGTCCAGCAATACTTATGGAGTGTCTACTATGACTAGGTACTGGGAATTGAGCAGCGTTTAAGCAGGAACTATTCCCTACCCTCATGGATCTTGTGGTCTACACTCCTAGAGTCATATTTCCTATAGAGAATTGTCTAAAGCCTCTTTAAAAATATGGCACTTATGCACTTAAATTTCCCCTTGAAAAGAATCATAATTCATGGCAGAAACACTAAATCAGAAAAAGAAATTCTGTCTTCAATTTAAGCTATCTTATTCACTTACTCTACCTATGCTAGCAAATCATAAAAGTACAGATCATTGACTTTAATCTCAAATTCCTTTTGTTCATTTGTATCAGAACCATAATGTTATTTAAGCTTTGTTTTTTGTGCTTAATGGATATCAGTGTTCTGATAAATGCAATGCAGCGGTCAATAACACACTAAAGCCTGTCCATAATTGGCTAACTTGCTGGGAAATAAACAGCCTTGCTTGTTAAGTCTTAAATAATATTCCCTGGGAAAGTCTGAATATTATTTTATCACCTTTTATAGGAATTTAGATGTTCAAATCCAAGTATTATTAATGAGAGTTATAATCCAGCTGCCCACAACCTATTCTAAAAATATACCAAGAGCTATACTGAATGTTCTACTCACTTCAAATTTTTACCTGATCTCCCTGTGCTATGTGGCTGCTTCCCACTAGCTATCTATTTTATATTTGGTAGTGTATATATGTCCACGCCACTCTCTCACTTCGTCCCAGCTTACCCTTCCCCCTCCTTGTGTCCTCAAGTCCATTCTCTATGTCTGCATCTTTATTCCTGTCCTGCCCCTGTGTTCATCAGAACCCGTTTTTTTTTTTTTAGATTCTATACGTATAGCTGATTCACTTTGTTATACAGCATAAACTAACACAACATTGTAAAACAATTATACTCCAATAAAGATGTTTAAAAAAAAAGGTACAATCCAGAAAAAAAATGTTTTACCTGCTTCTTTCAGGTAAAACTGGGGTTAGTATACAGTCTCAAATAATTTTTAGTTTGGCTCAGTTAAGATAAATTTAAGATTGTAAATTTAAGATTGTAAATACCCTTTGCATGTTAATAGACAAAGATATACAACTTAACCACATAAAAACTATAGATATCATATTTAAATTATAGGAAAATGCAAATAGTACCTCAATTAGTCTCTATGTCAGAGGATTTGCAATTACTTTTCACTGTCAAGCATGATGTCAAAGTATGAACTCTGTCATTTAGACTTCACTAATAATTAGCAGGGAACGTTTGACAAATTTTCATGTAACTCCATATAAGATAGCAATGTAAGCTAATCAGCTAATGGAAAAGCTTTGACACTTCATTAGTCTCTAAAATGCTACAGGATGGTAATAGAGAATCACATTGCAGTAAGGCAAATAAATCTGAGACTATATGTGCTGTGTATCAGTTTCTTGTGGTACTTAAAGAATTTCCTGGAAATGTTTTCAATGTATAAAGATAATGAGACAGGAAAAACACATCATTCATCAAGTGAAACATACCAAAGCATACTTTCTCATGCAATTCTTGAAGGAATAATACATAAAAAGAAAATAATCCATTCAAATCCGTAGAGTTCACTGCCTCATTCTAAAGCACCAACTGACTGATCAAAAACAATTTCAATTGGCACAGTGAAAATAACCGACACAACACGAGAAGCAAATGAGGAATTCTTAAGGGAGAAAAAATTGGGCTTCATAAGTTCTAGAGCTAGGACTGGAAATCAAGAACCCTTGAGTTCCAATAGACAGCAATAGACTAGACTGGCTGGCTTCAGCCATATGCCATTCTATGTCATATGTCTTATATCTATGGCAATGTCTGTGCCTACCTACGTCATCTATGTCTATTAACATATATGTAAATATATTCAACAACTATTATGTGTCAGATATCAATGCTGGTATAGTATCAAGCATTAAGGAACTCAACAGAACAGAATACACAGAGAATGCCATACAATAACTAGCAACATGACCTACGAAGCTCTACTCATTAGGCACTACACGCACAATGGCACAGGCCCATGAACTTTTCAGAGACCAAGAAAATAGTTGAGTATTGAATTAAACAATCAAATTTATGGTCTAAAAGATGAAATCAAAACTGCTAAGTCAAAATTCACAATGGCTTAATCAGATGTCTATAAACATAATATTATGTCAGCTTCATTCACGATGATATCCAGCATTCATAAACATTTCTTTACACTTGAAATCAACTTGTAGGTTAGATTTTCTTGGTTCACAAAAATTTCTGAGTGTGCGCAAAGACTGCTGAGAAATTGTAGCTGACTTTAAATTAAATTAGATATTTGTAGCCCCCAAAATTTGAGGCCCATTATAAGTATCCTCATAAAAATTTTCACTGGCAAAATATACTATTTTGAATGAAGGATTTGGATGCATGTTTATAGGGTTGATATAATGTGGGGTAGGGACTCCAAAAGAAAGAGTGCCAGAGCCTATGGAAGTCTCAGAATCACCTGGATGTGCCAAGGGGAAACATTGGCATACATAGAAAGGGTTTCTTTGAAGATGCAAAATTTGAAATACAATTAAGAGTTCATATGACAAAGGGAGAGAAAATACATACATCTTCAAAGATACAGTCATGCATTTTGGGGCATTGGTAAGGCATTTCTTATGACTGAAGGCTCAGGTTTGCAGCTGGAAGGGAAAAAGTTCCTGGAGAAGGATTAAGGCCAAACAAAGAGCAACTCAGGAGAAAAGGACCAGCGAAGCTTTCTCAACAAGAAAATGACATGATCAGATACACTTTCTTATAAGGTAACTCTGGTGGCAATATGGACAATAGATTTAGTGGGATCACCCATTCGGAGACCATTGCAATATAAGACGTATTAAAGATGATGAGAGTCAAAGCTCTGGCTGGAAATTCAAGAGATATTTAGTTTGTGAAAGTGATTCTTGGAGATAAAAACAGTCTCCTGCTCTGCACTAAGCCTTTGAGAGCAATTCAGAGAAGAAGTGTTGAGTGGGATCATTTTCTCTGAGGTGCAAGTTATTTTATAAAGTGGGTAAGTCCAATCCACAGCAATCATTAATGCATCCTTTCTCTTTTAGAAATGTAGTGTGATTCTCTTTTGTTGAGTCCGGCAAAAATCTGAGTGCCCACTACGCAAGCAACATTATTACCTTGTAAGGATTGGAGAAAATAAGCAGTGGCTGTCACATGGCTCTTGCTTCTTGTCTACCTCTTTACCTGTTCTTTGTACTTGGGTGGCTCTTTTGTCTTTAGCTAGTCAACTTGCCACCCCCAAATGATGCTCTTATTGTGAACCCAGTGTGCTACCTCACTACCCGTTTTATCCTCCTACCTTCAAGTCGCTAATTATGCTTACCTAGCCTGTATCAGGCTGGCTTACGTGCCTTACAACCCATCAATATTCTCCACCCAACACTCATCTGGGATTTGCCTTCCCTTCTAACATGTTGCTGACTACCTTTGTCTGCTAAATTTACAGCTCCATGCCTTTTTTTCAATCTTTCAAAGCCATATTATAAATAGTCCTAATTCTATTGTTTATAACCTAATAATACCTTGACATATTTAATAAGATCATGACAACCCTGCAATTCATTACTCTTTCTACTCCTAGAGATAATGATAACAAAAGAATCGGAAATGTGATTTATGTATCATCAGGTATCCAAGAAACCTGTTTATCCTAAGAGAGGTGGTAAAGAAAGATTTTATTATTGCCTTTTAAAAAATACAGTGACTGAGCCAGAGAAAGGTTAACTGGCCATGTTTACCCATTATTTGGTTTCCATGCCAAGGTAAAGTTCATGCTTCAAATACATCTCCATACTCTTCTCACAAACTTTTTGTTTTTGTTTTTTCTCAATAATCTGTTACCTCAACAGAAACCTAGCACAATTCTTATAAAGATGTTTGTCTTATAAATTGATGTTTGCCTCTGGGATTCAGATATTTATTTTTATTTTACTTAAATTGGTTTAAGGTGCATTCTCTGAAGAACAGTGTTCTAACTGTCTCCATCACTCTAGAGGGGTAAGAAAAGGGAGAAAGAAAATAATTGGCTTTCTTTTCCTTTCTGTCCCTGCTCCTGTACCTCCTCTTCATCTCTAGCTTTTCCCATTGTTAAATCTTGTTCCAATAAAGGGAAAATTTAAAAATGGAATAGGAAAATGTGAACAGTGAAAGAAGTTCTCTGATTAACCACTGAGTCATAATGACCTCAACTACAGTGTTCTCTGGTTGGTTAACAATTAAAAAAAAAAAACATATCTGAGAACATTTATAACATAGTAGGTGTTCAAAGAATTTTGTGGGGTTGCTTTTTCCTTCTGTGCACTCCAACCAACAATTTCAGTTCAGTTAATTTTTATAATCCCAAATGGTGTGTTACTGTAATTATGCAAAGATCATACATAAACCACCATATTTTTTAAATTATTCATTTTGCATATCAGCCATCTCATAATTGTATTCATTAAAATGATCCTTATTTGAACATCCATCCAGTGCAACCTTCAGCTTGCTGGACATTTGTACATAACCTGGAACTATGGACTTCATTTGGCTTTCTTTGTTGAATTACCAGCAAATATAGAGAACTGCTTTTGTGCAGTTTTATTTGAATTTTGAAGGCAGGTAACTTACTAATCCTCCTTTCAGATGCTTCCTTTGTTCTTTTCTGAGATGTGTATTGACTGAATGTTTCAAGGTCTTCATTGTTTAAAGTCAATGAGATAATGGAATTCCCTTTGATAAACTAAATTTGTTGACAGAAATAAAAAAAGTGCAGAAATAAAAAATTTTATTTCCTTTGCAGAAATAAAAAAGTCTTCAATGTATAAATATATGTTGATGGAAGTGACTGCATCTCTTGGTAAAACATTTAGCTGCCTGTCTTCATAAGATCTGGTATCTTAATAGGAGAGCATAACTTTCTATGTTTCTGTTGTAACTTTAACCACCTAAAGGTGCTGGCAGCAAAGCAAAAGAAGCAGGAAGTCTAATAAAGACATTAATAATGCATGTCCACAAATCCTCATTTTCATAGACACTTCCTATGCTGCATCTACACTTAAATGAACAATTTACTTCCTTGGAATCATTTCTAAACCTTCTCCAATACATCCTCTCCCCCAACGATCTACATCTGGGCACCATATGCATGCTCAGCTGCTTTCCTACTGTCTCATCCCACACTTTGCACTGAACTGAGACATTTGCTGAAGAAATAAGAAGAGTACTGCCCAAAAAGTAGAAGACAATGAGTTCTATGGCCACCCTCACCATTTATTCTCTCTTTCTGCAAACCACTGAAATTCTCTAGGCACCAGGAATCTCACGTGTAATGTAGAGATCATCATAGCTTATCTTCCTAAAATTAGATGATCCCTGAATGCTCTTTCAACTTTAAGGCTCCATTTCAATAGAAATATATGGAGAGGACTTTAAGCCTTGTCAAATTCAAACTTTGTATTCTGACCTTATCTTCCCTATTTCATAGGAATACTATGAAAGCACTTTAAAGATCTACAAAATAATTATCTAAAAATAAGGGGAAAATGTATTATTGTAGAAAACCTAAATAAAATATCTTAATAACTAACACAGGAATGTCTCTTAGGGCAGAAGTGAAGCTGTGCAGAGAAAATACCTTAAGAGGTTGCTTGTTGGAAGAAGGTGAGGCATACGCTGGGAGAAACCAAGGTAAAAAGAGAGGTAACTGGAATTGAACAGAATTCTGGTACCTGGGCCAGAATTGAACCAAAACGTTGTGTTGGGGGATAGTCAAGCAGAGAAGGGTAAAGTTGGAAGAAAGCTGCATGACTAAAGATGCACTAAAGAGTATATGATGGACTAAAGAGTATATGATATCAGGAGCCTCAGTTGAAGTTATAATTTTCACTTTGACTTGAATGTAAATCCCTCAAACCTATATGCTAGAAAGCCTGCTTCACATACAAAATCCTGGTGAGTAAGTCTTCTTAGTAGAAATTATAGAAAATGGTTAAAGTTCTGTTTCTCAGTCCATGCATTAGAACTGAAGGATAATAAAGTCCAGAAATGAGGTACTGTCTAAACTGAAATAATTCAGAAAAAGTAGGGTCTCAGAAACACAGTGGAACATGAAAAACTTTAGAACGTGAAAACCTTAGGATAAGTGTAAAATTTGTTTTGGTCATGATCTGAATCTTACTTTTCTGAAATATTAAGGGGAGGTGATCAATCTCAGCTCATATCTGGATGATGATGGTGATGAGGAGGAGGGGGAAGAGAAGAAGGGAGGAGGGCGATGGTGATGATGATGACTGGTATTAGGATAATTTTTATTTCCAGAGAAATTTAATGATATAGAAGGAGAAGAATCAATATGCCCTAGTGAAAAAGGGGGTTGTCAGTGAAAAGAATAGCTTTATAAACAAGATAGTAGTTAAAAACCGTGAACCAAAAGGACACAGGTAATTTGTAATGGAGAAAATAAGTAAGGACAGAGGAGTGGGGAACAATCCAGAAAAGAAATGTGAGACTTTGAAGGAGATGCTATGAGGTTAGACTACATTTTAACATGCACAACAAGTTTCCATAAAATTAGCATTCCTTTTTGAATAATAATTATTGTAACATTAAAGGAAATAATTGAAATGAATTGGTAGTCTTCTTCAATAAATGTCTTAGCTACTATTTCAACTAATAGAACAGATGCACTTCCAGAATTCATTTATAATAGTAAGATGAAAAACAACATAAAATGAAGGTGACTAATGTGATGGAGAAAAAAGAAAAGAACTGTACTTAAAGTTCTAGGATCTAAATTCAAACTTTGCTTTAGCTATTGAAAATTATTTACTGAATTTCTATGTGCCTGACTTTGTGTTATATTCAAGGATATACAAATGACTAACATGGTGTCTGGACTGCAGAAATGCACAGTCTACTCAAACAAACATGAAAACAGATTATTTTATTACAATATGAAACGCTACCTTAACAATTTGAATGGTAAGTACAGTGCAGTGTGGCAACAGAGAGCATAGACCCAGAAGCTAGACCTCCAGAGTCCAAATTCTGTCTCCTGCATTTCACTGTTGTGTGATCCTGAGTGATTTATATAACTTCTCTGTGCCTCGGTTTCCCCACTAATAAAATGGAAATACTAAGATTGCTTCATGAGGTTATGGAAAATTGTAAAATACTTACAACAATTCCTGGCATATAAAGAGGGTTGTGCCATCACCATTCTCTTCACTGTCATCATCATCCCCATCATCTTCACCACTATGGAAACACTAAAGTGAGAAGAGCTAATCTTGTCTAAGAAAACCAAGAAAGGCTCACAAAGTAAATGTGAATCCACTTAAAGTGGATATTCCAGGTAGATAAATGGGAAACTATATACCAAACAGCATAAACTATACATCCAAAAGTGAAAAAATTAAGACAAGCCCTGCTGAATTGCTGGCTACCAGGTTAGGCTCAACTGGGTTCCTGTCCCTTTCTCTGTAGTCTCAGAGCTTCTCCACATGGTTTCTCCAGCAGAGTTGTCAGACTTCTTATTGGTATCTCAGGGCTCCAAAAGACGGAGGCAGAAGCTGCCAGTCTTCTGAAGTTCATGTGTCTATTGCATTCCATTGGTCAGTTGGTTACATCCAGTTCAAAGGGAAGGGAAATTAACCCTACCTTTCGAAGGGAAGAGGGTCAAGAAATCTATGGCTATCCTCCATACGTGTAAAGGGTGGAGGACAGATTAAGGAGCTATGTCTAAGAATCAGCAGGATATGCTGTCCATCAGTGTGTGGAATGGAAATGAAAGATAAGATCATGAAGAAACACAGTCAAAGATAAGAGGATCATTTTTGCAATACTCAAGCATACAGAAATGGAAATTGTAAGTCCTGAATTTTCCAAGAAATTAAAAAGAAATTATGATCAAGATGATGGTCACATCCAGGAGATTTATTTCAAGATGCTATTTGTGTAAGATGCTTATAAAAGTTCTACAAAAACACACCAAAAAGCATATGTTAAATCAAAATAAACTTTACTTTAGAAAGTCACTTTAAGTATGTGGTGATATAATTAAGCCTTATTAATATGCTGTTTATTTAACAGATTAAAAATGCATAAGAAGCATGTCCCATTCATCTTAATTAGACAATATGCTTGTCATAATTATTTGCTTTATATTTTCATTTTTCATGAACATTTTGAGGATATCCATTGATGCTATTAAAATCAACTTTCCCCTTGTTTGTAGTTCTCTGATCTCAGTGCCACAGCTCTCCTGAGGCACTACCCAGGATTTCTCACCTGACTCTCTGCCAACGCCTGGCTGTTAGATCTGTTCTGGAGCTAAGAACAGCTACAAGAAAATGACTGCATGTATTTTCATGTTCTCAACAGTGTTCTTGCTTTCTTTGTGATTCAGATTTCAAAATTTGCCCACTCTCAAGTATTGCACACAGCTATGGGTGTGAGATAATAGATACTGGCTGACAGAATATCCAATTCTAGAGCTGCAAGAGGTTTTCAAAATTATCCCTTCCAATTTTTTCCAAACCCAATCATTTGGAATCATTTTCCAAACTCACCACTTTCACCACATTGCACCAACCATTGACATGCTATTATTTTTTCCTGTAAAGGTATTTATATTTTAACTCATATACTTTGAGGAACGTATATATTGCTATTACAAATAGAAAACTAGTTGAATCTGCCATAATTGAAGATGATAATGCAAATGAATATAACCAAAATAATATTAATAGATTCTAAATTGATGTTTTTGCCTGCCTGAAGCTCAGGGCCTGAGGTTCACTCAGTTAGAAAAGTAAATTCTCAAGTTTGAGATTACCAGGATCAAATGGAAGGTTTCTCCTTGAACCAGAAGGATTAGAAGAAAGTTGTAAAGGTATAAATGCCTCCACCATGTCATCCAGTAGACTGCACCTTTGAGGCATCACCAATCACTTTGGTATTTTCAGTGGCATGGAACCCTTGCTTGGGAAGCATTTACTATTCCTTTCCCCTCATCAAAGACACACTTATTGAGTATACCTTGTGCCCAAGTCTTAGTTTCTAACACCATTTCTGATAAAAGAAACCAGGGCTTCTTGGTGATTCTAGGACTGAGATAGAAAATATACAAAATTAGCCTAGAGCATCTTGTAGTGCCAGAAAGTAAGGATATTCTGAAAAAAAAAATTAAACCATGATGATGGGGTATGTCAAAGGGACCCAGGAGCCAATCAAAAGAGCTTCCAATGGTCAAAGCTGGAACAATTTGAACAATAAAGTCAAGTAGTATTGGATTATAAAGAAAAGCATAGAATAAATAGCCATGAGTCCATGCTGATAAAAAATAAATAACTGAGTAAATGAGGAAGAAGAGACAAATCTCCCAAGTAGAAGACTTCCAAATCATTTATGTAAATACTTCATGCTCAGGAAGGTGGAGTATAACCGTCATTCCTTAAGTGCAGATTGAGCACAGTGACTTCTTTCATGGTATGGAAAAGAAGAAAACTTTACAGTGGAGAAACGTTACAAACATTACCTCAGCAACAGTGATCAAGGTCAATAACAACAGTGATAAGTCATTTTGATAATATGTGCCCTTCATATGATGTGATGAAAATACCACAACCCCAGGATAATTATGACAAAACATCAGAGAAATCCCAATAAGGGGACATTCTACAAAACATCTGACTAGTACTACTCAAAACTGTCAAGGGCATCAAGAACAAAGGAAATATGAGACATGACAACAAAATGTAATGTGGTATCCTGGATAGGAAACTGAAATCAAAAGAGAAAGGGAAAAAAAGGACATTAGATAAAAACTAAGAAAATTTTAATAAAGTATGGATTTTGAATAAAGTATGGAACCAATAATGTATTGGTTCATTAATTGTAACACTGTACCATGCTAATGTAAGATGTTAATAATAAGGGAAACTGGGTGTGGGATATATAAGAACTCTTTGTTCTCTTAACAAGTTTTCTGTAAATCTAAAACTCTTCTAAAAAATAAAGTTTATTTTTAAAATATGCATTTATTTGTCCATTTAACACATATTTTTCAAATGTCTAATAGATGCCAAGGTCCAAGCTAGATGCAAGGGGCACAAGATGGTAGTTGACCTCATGGAAATAACTGACACACAAAAACATTAAGTGGCTCATCCAAAGTCATATATCTGGGAAGGAAGAATTGCCTCCAAACCCATGATTTTGCCACTCAACCTTAGCAGCCTACTTCCTTCCATATTCTGACATATTCAAGAAGATATTCCTTGTTGAGTTATTGTATGTAAATGAACCTGAATCAATCAGCAAATGTTTATTAAAAATGTATCTTGTTCCTAGGACCAAGCTACTTGCTGAAAATTAAAAAGTGAACCAGTGGTCTCTGTCCCCAAAAACAAGTATGTTCTTTCTGTGACTGTAGAACAAATATACAAGCATAAGATTTAAGGATGATCCTCAATAAATTTGAGGGGTAAGGATCACAAAACAATAGTGGTCAAATAAAATGAGAATGTTTTAGAAGAAAACGGGATTTAAACTGGGCTGTTCTTCTAGGTAGAGTGTTCATTTGGAACAAGGATTTTTTTTTATTAAAGCGTTATAATGTGGTAAAGCTACACTTCCTGTGTTCCAATCCCAACTATTCTACTCACAAGATTTGTGATCTGCAGATTGCTGAAGCCCAACTGTTTCCCTCATTTGTAAAATGAGGCAATAATGGTATATTCCTGAGAAGGTTGATTTAAGTATTCCATGAAATATCAGCCAGGGTTCCAAGAAAAAGGATGACCCATTCACTCTAGGGAAATTCAAGGAGAATATATTTTATGTCGTAGTCATATATATACAATTGATCAAAACCACATAACTGACAATGACATGAGTTTAAATGAGTTGGAATATGAACGTTGGAGGATACTAGGAAATGGAGTTGCAGGGGGAGTTCATGAAATCTTTAGAAATCAAAAATCACACTCTTAAAATATCTACTGTTCCACATAGAGGGACAAGTTAGGAAGTGATAAGGGGTAGTGACATGCAAGGGAAGGATTCAAGCTTCCAGACATAGAAACATGTTCGCCCATGTCTATATGTCTTTGTGCAAGTTTCTTTCCCCTCTGAGCCTGTGTAATTTTATTTGTCAGCATGGCTGAACCACAGAGTGCCCAGACATTTGGTCAAACATTATTCTGGGTGTGTCTGCAACGGTGTTTCTGGATAAGATTAACATTTGCATAGGCAGTCTGAGTAAAGCAGGTTTCCACCTCTAATGTTGGGGGTGGGACCCACCCAGGTTTCCACCTCTAATGTTGGGGGTGGGACCCACCCAATCAATCGAACACCCGAATAGACAAAAAGGGTAAGTAAGTAGGAACTCCTGCCTGACTGTTGAGCCGGAACATGGGTCTTTCCTAGCCTTTGGTCTCCAAGCAAAACAAGGGCTCTTCTTGGTTCTCAAGCCTGGTGGCTTTCAAACTGAGCTTACAGCATTGGCTCTTCTAGTTCTCAGACCTTCAGACTCAAAGTGAAAGTACATCATCTGCTCTCCTGGGTCTCCAAATTGCAGATCTTGGAATCTGTCAACCTCCATAACTGTGTGAGCCCATGCCTCATAATACACAAACACACACACACATACACACACACATATAGGTTCTGTTTCTCTGGAGAAGCCTAATACAGATCCCTGATGCCCTAATTTATAAAAGAGGGATTATCAGGAGAATTCAGTGAGAAAACCATGCAATTATTGCCAGCACATAGTAGGCATTCAATGAATGTGTTTGTTCCCCCTGCACAGTTGAGGGATTGAAAGCACAGCCAGTAGAAATAAAATAAAGGGCTATCTTTCTAATAGACATCCTTTCTGCTTCCAGTCTTTAATAGAGTCCATTAATATCTATCAAACATTCCTGAGAATGGAAATATAAAGCTATCGTTGCTATATATGTGGCAGCCTAATGAGCCAGCTTCTCCCAGTGAGGCAATAATTTACTCAAAGGTCCCAAAGTGGCCAGCATGAGTTCAGACAGCTTTCCAAATGGGCCAGTTCTTGCACAAAGAGATTGCATTATTATGCTACCCTTTCTGTGTGGTTTGCTCAACGAAGCTCCATGTAGGATAAACCAATGCGATATCTGCCCTCTAAGACATTTCCCTGCAGGGATTTCAGTGCCAACTTCAATCCCCCCAAAATCATGCAGTCAGCTCTCCTAGTTTCAGGCCAATGGAGTTCTCCTAAAACACAGCTTTCTCTAAGTCATGTATATCCATTTCCCCCAGGAGGGAAGGGAGGGGCAGTGGAGGCAGGGGAGGTGGTGGTAGTGGGGGCTGGAGGAGGGATGACATTGGGCAATTTCTCAAGCTCCATTTCTCAGTAAAATATCTCAATATTTGTGTGCATAAGAGCTTTTATATGTTGGCCAATGCATATTGGGTGATGATATATGTATATGTCACTTCACAGTGATGGAAGGCCCGGCTGCAGAAACCATTTTCTGAAGTCAAGGATTGCAGCCCCAGTGCTAATTCGGCAAGAGAGATATTTATGACCTTAACAATGGTACTAGAAGGCTCTCCATCTCCCCTTTTGAGTCTGGACAGTGCCTGTGGAGAGACTGGATTGCATTTTATTCACCAGAGTTTGATGTTTAAACATATTAGAAAATACTTAGCCAAAATGACTGAATAAAATGATATGGAAAATGAATCTAGTAGAAAGAGCACTGCCTTAGAAAACAGAAAACTGAGTTATCAGACCTCTTCCAGTCCTGTCAGTGTCACCTTGGGCAAGTCACTTAATCTTTCCATGATGAAATTGTGTGACCTGAAAAATGGGTTAATAATATCATTCTAGGGCTTCCCTGGTGGTGCAGTGGTTGAGAGTTCGCCTGCCGACGTAGGTGACATGGGTTCGTGCCCCGGTCCGGGAAGATCCCACATGCCGCGGAGCGGCTAGGCCCGTGAGCCATGGCCGCTGAGCCTGCGCGCCAGGAGCCTGTGCTCCGCAAGGGGAGAGGCCACAACAGTGAGAGACCCGCGTACTGAAAATAAATAAAATAAAAATAAAATAATAATATCGTTCTAACTTTAAAGCCTAAAGAAAGTAAAAAGATTTCCTGAGGTTCTTTCCTGCAGTATTATATCTAAAATTGTGATTTTTATTCTAGGTAAAGGCAACATTAATCACCATCAGCCTATTAACACTTGATAGATTCCCTTTGTATGGTGCTTCTGATTTGACAAAAGTATTTTTTAAGATTATTTTATTTTTGGACTTCCCTGGCAGTCAAATGGTTAAGACTAAGTGCACACTTCCACTACCAGGGGCACACATTAGATCCCTGGTTGGGGAACTAAGATTCCACATGCCATGAGGTGTGGCCAAAAAGTTAAATAAATAAAAGGGTAGATGGCTAAAAAGAAAAAAATTATTTGATTATTTTATTTTATTTTTTTATTGAAGTATAGTTGGTTTACAATGTTGTATTAATTTCTGCTGTACAGCAAAGTGACTCAGTTATGCATATATATACATTTTTTATATCCTTTTCCATTATGGTTTATAGAGAAAAACAAGTACTATATGATACCCCTTATATGTAAAATCTAAAATATGACACAAATGAATCTATCTATGAAACAGAGACAGAATCACAGAGGTACAGAACAGACTGGTGGTTGCCAAGGGGGAGGCAGTTGGGGGAGGGATGGAGTGGGAGATTGGGGTTAGCAGATACAAGCTTTTATATATAGACTGGATAAACAACAAGGTCCTACTGTAAAGCACAGATAACTATATTCAATATCCTATGACAAAGTATTTTTATGTACATTGCCTAATTCAATACACACAGTATTGCTCTTAAAAACTGGCAAAATGAAATTATCATTCTCACTGGGAAAATGAAGAAAATGGAAGCTAAGAAGAATAAATGACTTACCTAATGTGTTCCAGGTACCAAGTACATGCTGCCTCAGTTCCTTTGAGATTACTCTTCCCTGCCACACTTTCTCAGCTATCTCCCATCTCTCTTCTTAACCTCATTCAAGCCTCTCTACTCAATACCACCTTTTTAGAGAGTCTTTATTCCCTGATCACCCCAGATAAAATAGTATCACTCTATTCCCTTACCTTGCTTTATCCTTCTTCAAAGAACTTAATATGTCAAGAAAAAGTCATCATTTACGTGTTTATTCATTTATTGGTCCCTTGTCTCCACTTGTAAGCTCTGTAAGAGTAGGAACTTTGTCAGTTTTTTGCTCATTCTTATGTTCCTAAAACCTAGAATAGTGTCTGATCAGTAGTAGGCACTCGATAAATAATTGTTAGTGAATAAATGAACAAATGAGGTGAAACAGGAAAGCCACTGGAAACTTTGGTTTTTATTCTTAAAAAAAAGGAGGGTATCCATATCCCTTAACTGTTTGAGTTTCCTAGGATATCTTGATTGAATTTTATTTCACATATATTTTTATCTGTCTTTCTCATGAAAAATTAGACCTATTATATTTTTTCTTAAACCATGGGGAAATGTAATTATATTTTTCTAGTTCAGGAATTATAAGAGTGGTCCTTCAGGTAGACAATAAAAATAAATATCAGTGATTCCAAGCTTGGCTGTATATCAAAATCACCAGGGGACATATTTTTAAACTCTAAATTCCTGATGCCTACCGTTGAAAATTTTGAATTCATTGGTAAAGCCAAGATTTGTACATTTCAAACATTCCCCAGTTGATTCAGATGCACAGCCATGTTAGAAAACTAATGAGTTCAGTGAGAAATTCCTTTCTGCTCTGCATATTATTACCCGAGGCTTGAGCAAGCACCATGATGGTTGAGTTACAGCCATAAGATCTATTTTGGAAGAGTAAGAGTTATATTCTCATCAGAAGCCATCCAAAATTTGTTAGCCATGGGGATTTCTGATTATGTGGATAGAACACAGAGATCAAGCAGTAGTGTTTTCCTTACGCTAAAGGTCTATCCTCAGGGAACAGAAGCCCAGTCATTTTTCTGAGTGTGGAATAAAGTTTTTGACCCCATAAGGAAGCCAGGTAAATACAAAGTAGTACAACCCAAAACCTAGAAGCAAGGAATAAGGTAAAATCTTGGCTCAGTGCACAGGGGCAACATGATGAACACCATGAAGTGAATCTGAGAACATTCATTCAACCTTCTATGGATATTTACTGAGCATCTACTAGGGCCTAGAAACATACAAGTGAGCAAGATGGTCTCTGCCCTCCAGAAACATACATTGAAGTGAGAGAGAGAAACATACTAAACATAATGATACAGAAGAATTGGATTTCAGTGGTTAAACATTGAAGAAATGTCTACCTCACTAATGAAATAAGGAGAGTTAGATCTAAACTCAAAATGGAAGGATGTGTTAAAGATGACAAATAGGAAATGGAAAGAGGAAAAAGAGTGTTGCAGAAAGTAAAAAGAGCAAAGAGGTTGGTCCAGACTTATGCTACAGCTTCAGCATTTAAGGAAGTAAAAGTCTAGAGAAAACAGAATGACAGAGATTAGAAGTCTGAAGTGATAGAAGATAAGTTTGTTTGAAAGACTGTGTTTAATATTTTTAATGATGTTTTTTAAAGGGAAATTCAGCCAATATATGTTGGGTTGACCCAATATATAGGTTGTGCCTAACACAGGGCATTCATTGTTCTCGGAATTGGAGATACAGTGGAAAGAAAAAGAACAGACCAGATCCTAGCAACCTCAAAGCTAGCATCTGAACAACTGGTTAACCAATATACAAGTGAATAAAAATGTAACCATAGTTCAAGTGATGGTGACTTAGGCTAACTTTGGCAATGGGAATGGACAAAATGAAGAACATGTAAATGACCACCTGCAGAGATATAGCATGAAGAATGAGAATGGAATGGCATCCTTATAGGGGTTACCTGACCCTTGGATGAACCTGACTCTGTCTGGATAAGTGGCTAAATTCTAAGCTCCACTATATGAGAGATACTGAACTTTATATTCTGCCTGCTTCAGTGTATGGATTCCAGTTCTGGATCCAGGTGAAATGTTCTAGGAAGGAATTGCTTGGAAGAATTGAAACTGAGGCTGACCCCATCTATCTGTGAAGAATAAACAAATTCTATGCATTTGGAAAGTTGCATAATTAAATTCAAATACTAAAGTAAATATCAAACACCCAAATGTTCTCTCTAAACCCCAGTGATCATTGAACTAACCTTAAAATAATTTTGAAGGTGACAACAAAACAAAGAGTTTAAAGTCAAGATTAAACCTACATTTATCTTGTTTTATTTTATAATGAGGTGAACTTGTTTGTTATTCCCTTGAAAATCAGATATCTGATAGCAGTACACCTTTTGAGTTATTACATTATGATCTTATAAATCTCTTCTCAACCTTGCATGTGAATGATTCATAGATGTAAAATGAAAGGAAGGGCTTATAGCTAATGGAAAAAGTATCCATAATCCAAGTGGACATCAGCAAGAAGAATTAAATCATAGTAAGACAAACAGAAGAGACAAGATCTGAATGAGTTAAGAGAGGTTAATCAAAATGCGTTCTCACTCCAGAAAAGAAGGGGAAGTATAGAATAATTGATAGCCTCAGGAGAAATACAAAAGTTATGGGTAATCTAGTATCTGATGGGCTGGGTGTGAGGCTTCTGTACACAGTGCCTTACAAGCAAGCGAGACTGGACTAAGCATAAAGGAAAAGAAAAGTTTCAACGTCAGTTGTCTATGGAAAATGAACAGATGATCTTCTAGCCCCTAGCAACACCATAATGCTTTCTGCCTCTATGACTTGGACTATTTTGTGTGGCTGACACGGGCTTCATGCTCCAGCTGGGTGTCAGGCCTGAGCCTCTGAGATGGGAGAGCCGAGTTCAGCACATTGGTCCACCAGAGACTCCCGGCTCCATGTAATATCAAATGTCAAAAACTCTCCAAGAGATCTCCATCTCAATGTGAAGACCCAGCTACACTCAACGACCAGCAAAGTACAGTGCTGGACACCCTATGCCAAACAACTAGCAACACAGGAACACAACACCACCCACTGACAGACAGGCTGCCTAAAATCATAATAAGGTCTCAGACACCCCAAAACACACCACCAGATGCAGTCCTGACTACCAGAAAGACAAGATCCAGCCTCATCCACCAGAACACAGGCACCAGTCCCCTCCACCAGGAAGCCTAGACAACCCACTGAACCAACCTTAGCCACTGGGAGCAGACACCAAAAACAACGGGAACTAAAAACCTGCAGCCTGAGAAAAGGAGCCCCCAAACACAGTAAGTTAAGCAAAATGAAAAGAGAGAAACACACAGAAGATTCAGGAGCAAAGTAAAAACCCATCAGACCAGGCTTCCCTGGTGGCGCAGTGGTTGAGAGTCTGCCTGATGATGCAGGGGACGCGGGTACGTGCCCTGGTCCGGGAGGATCCCACATGCCGTGGAGTGGCTGCGCCCGTGAGCCTTGGCCACTGAGCCTGCGCGTCCGGAGCCTGTTGCTCCACAATGGGAGAGGCCACAACAGTGAGAGGCCCGCGTACCACAAATTAAAAAAAAAAAAAAACCCATCAGACCAAACAAATGAATAAGAAACAGGCAGTCTACCTGAAAAAGAATTCAGAGTAATGATAGTAAAGATGATCCAAAATCTTGGAAATAAAATGGAGAAAATACAAGAAACGTTTAACAAGGACCTAAAGGAACTAAAGAGCAAACAAACAATGATGCACAACACAATAAGAGAAATTTAAAATTCTCTAGAAGGAATCAAGAGCAGAATAACTGAGGCAGAAGAACGGATAAGTGACCTGGAAGATAAAATAGTGGAAATAACTACTGCAGAGCAGAATAAAGAAAAAAAATGAAAAGAATTGAGGACAGTCTCAGAGACCTCTGGGACAACATTAAATGCACCAACATACGAATTATAGGGGTATCAGAAGAAGAAGAGAAAAAGAAAGGGACTGAGAAAATATTTGAAGAGATTATAGTTGAAAACTTCCTTAATATAAGAAAGGAAATAGTCAATCAAGTCCAGAAACTGCAGAGAGTCCCATACAGGATAAATCAAAGGAGAAAAATGCCAAGACACAGATTAATCAAACTATCAAAAATTAAATACAAAGAACAAATATTAAAAGCAGCAAGGGAAAAACAACAAATAACATACAAGGGAATCCCCATAAAGTCAACAGCTGATCTTTCAGCAGAAACTCTGCAAGCCAGAGTTATATTTAAAGTGATGAAAGGGAAATACCTACAACCAAGAGTACTCTACCCAGCAAGGATTTCATTCAGATTCAACAGAGAAATTAAAACCTTTACAGACAAGCAAAAGCTAAGAGAATTCAGCACCATCAGACCAGCTTTACAACAAATGTAAAGGAACTTCTCTAGGCAGGAAACACAAAGGAAGGAAAAGACCTACAATAACAAACTCAAAACAATTAAGAAAATGGTAATAGGAACATACATATGGATAACTACTTTAAATGTAAATGGATTAAATGCTCCAACCAAAAGACATAGACTGGCTGAATGGATACAAAAACAAGACTCATATATATGTAGTCTACAAGAGACCCACTTCAGACCTAGGGACACATACAGACTGAAAGTGAGGGGATGGAAAAAGATAGTCCATGCAAATGGAAATCAAAAGAAAGCTGGAGTAGCAATTCTCGTATCAGACAAAATAGACTTTAAAAGAAACACTATTACAAGAGACAAAGAAGGACACTACATAATGATCAAAGGATCAAAACAAGAAGAAGATATAACAATTGTAAATATTTATGCACCCAATATTGGAGCACTTCAATACATAAGGCAAATGCTAACAGCCATAAAAGGGGAAATCGACAGTAACACATTCATAGTAGGGGACTTTAACACCCCATTTTCACCAATGGACAGATCATCCAAAATGAAAATAAATAAGGAAATATAAGCCTTAAATGATGCATTAAACAAGGTGGGCTTAATTGATATTTATAGGACATTCCATCTAAAAACAACAGAATACACTTTCTTCTCAAGTGCTCATGGAACATTCTCAATAGATCATATCTTGGGTAACAAATCAAGCCTTGGTAAATTTAAGAAAATTTAATTGTATCAAGTATATTTTCCAACCACAAAGCTATGAGACTAGATGTCAATTACAGAAAAAAAATCTGTAGAAAATAAAAACACATGGAGACTAAACAACACGCTACTAAATAACCATGAGATCACTAAAGAAATCAAAGATAAAATTAAAAAATACCGAGAAACAAATGACAATGAAAACACGACAAACCAAAACCTATGGGATGCAGCAAAAGCAGTTCTAAGAGGGAAGTTTAGAGCAATACACTCCTACCTCAAGAAACGAGAAACATCTGAAATAAACAGCCTAATTTTAGACCTAAAGCAATTAGAGAAAGAAGAACAAGAAAAAACCAAAGTTAGCAGAAGGAAAGAAATCATAAAGATCAGATCAAAATTAATGGAAAAGAAATGAAGGAAATGATAGCAAAGATCAATAAAGCTAAAAGCTGGTTCTTTGACAAGATAAACAAAATTGATAAGCTATTAGCCAGACTCATCAAGAAAAAATGGGAGAGACTCAAATTAATAGAATTAGAAATTAAAAAGGAGAAGTAACATCTGGCACTGCAGAGATACAAAGGATCATGAGAGATTACTACAAGCAAGTATATTTCAATAAAATGGACAACCTGGAAGAAATGGAAAAATTCTTAGAAAAGCACAACCTTCTGAGTCTGAACCAGGAAGAAACAGAAAATATAAAAGACCAGTCACAAACACTGATATTGAGACTGTGATTAAAAATCTTCCAACAAACAAAAGTCCAGGACCAGAAGGCTTTACAGGCAAATTCTATTAAACACTTAGAGAAGAGCTAACACCTATCCTTCTCAAACTCTTCCAAAATGTAGCAGAGGGAGGAACACTCCCAAACTCATCCTATGAGGCCCCTATCACCCTAACACCAAACCAGACAAAGATGTCACAAAGAAATAAAACTACAGGCCAATATCACTGATGTATATAGATGCAAAAATCCTCAAGAAAATACTAGCAAACAGAATCCAACAGCACATTAAAAGGATCATACACCATGATCAAGTGGGGTTTATCCCAGGAATGCAAGGATTCTACAATATACACAAATCAATCAATGTGATAAACCATATTAACAAACTGAAGGAGAAAAACCATATGATCATCTCAATAGATGCAGAAAATTGTTTCAACAAAATTCAACACCCATTTATGATAAAAACCCTCCACAAAATTCAACACCCGTTTATGATAAAAAAAAAAACCCTCCAGAAAGTAGGCATAGAGGGAACTTACCTCAACATAATAAAGGCCACATATGACAAACCCACAGCCAACATTGTTCTCAATAGTGAAAAACTGAAACCATTTCCTCTAAGATCAGGAGCAAGACAAGGCTGTCAACTCTCACCACTATTATTCAACATAGCTTTGGAAGTTTTAGCAACAGCAGTCAGAGAACATAAAGAAATAAACGGAATCCGAATCAGAGAAGAAGAAGCAAAGCTGTCACTGTTTGCAGATGACATGATACTATACATAGAGAATCCTAAAGATGCTACCAGAAAACTACTAGAGCCAATCAATGAATTCAGTAAAGTAGCAGGATACAAAATTTATGCACAGAAATCTCTTGCAGTCCTATACACTAATAATGAAAAATCTGAAAGGGAAATTAAGGAAACAATCCCATTTATCACTGCAACAAAAAGAATAAAGTACCTAGGAATAAACCTACCTAAGGAGACAAAAGACCTTTATGCAGAAAACTCTAAGACACTGATGAAAGAAATTAAAGATGATACCAACAGATGGAGAGATATACCATGTTCTTCGATTGGAAGAATCAATATTGTCAAAATGACTACACTACCAAAAACAATCTACAGATTCAATGCAATCCCTATCAAACTACAAATGGCATTTTTCACAGAACTAGAACAAAAAATTTCACAATATGTATGGAAACACAAAAGACCCCGAATAGCCAAAGCAATCTTGAGAAAGAAAAATGGAGCTAGAAGACTCAGGCTCCTGGACTTCAGACTATACTACAAAGCTACAGTAATCAAGACAGTATGGTTGTGGCAAAAAAAAAGAAATACAGATCAATGGAACAGGATAGAAAGTCCAGAGATAAACCCACGCACATATGGTCACCTTATCTTTGATAAAGGAGGCAAGAATATACAATGGAGAAAAGACAGCCTCTTCAATAAGTGGTGTTGGGAAAACTGGACAGCTACATGTAAAAGAATGAAATTAGAACACTCCCTAATGCCATACACAAAAAGAAACTCAAAATGGATTAAAGACCTAAATGTAAGGCCAGACACCATCAAACTCTTAGAGGAAAACATAGGCAGAATACTCTATGACATAAATCACAGAAAGATCCCTTTGGACCCACCTCCCAGAGAAATGGAAATAAAAACAAAAATAAACAAAGGGGACCTAATGAATCTTAAAAGCTTTTGCACGGCAAAGGAAACCATAAACAAGATGAAAAGACAACCCTCAGAATGGGAGAAAATATTTGCAAATGAAGCAACTGACAAAGGAATAATCTCCAAAATTTACAAGCAGCTCATGCAGCTCAATATCAAAAAAACAAACAACCCAATCCAAAAATGGGCAGAAGACCTAAATAGACATTTCTCCAAAGAAGATATACAGATTGCCAACAAACACAATGAAAGGATGCGCAACATCACTAATCATTAGAAAAATGCAAATTAAAACTACAGTGAGGTATCACCTCACACCAGTCAGAATGGCCATCATCAAAAAATCTACAAACAATAAATGCTGGAGAGGGTTTGGAGAAAAGGGAACCCTCTTGCACTGTTGGTGGGAATGTAAATTGATACAGCCACTTTGGAGAACAATATGGAGGTTTCTTAAAATACTAAAAATAGAACTACCATATGACCCAGCAATCCCACTACTGGGCATATACCCTGAGTAAACCATAATTCAAAAAGGGTCATGTATCACAATGTTCATTGCAGCTCTATTTACAATAGCCAGGACATGGAAGCAACCTAAGTATCCATAGACAGACTAATGGATAAAGAAGATGTGGCACATATATACAATGGAATATTTCTCAGCCATAGAAAGAAATGAAATTGAGTTATTTGTAGAGAGGTGGATGGACCTAGAATGTGTCATACAGAGTGAAGTAAGTCAGAAAGAGAAAAACAAATACTGTATGCTAACACATATATATGGAATCTAAAAAAAAAAAAAAAAAAAAAAACCAAACAAAAAAAAACTGTTCTGAAGAACCTAGCGGCAGGACAGGAATAAACACTCAGACATAGAGAATGGACTTGAGGACACAGGGAGGGGGAAGGGTAAGATGGGGCGTAGTGAGAAAGTGGCATGGACATATTTACACTACCAAATGTAAAATAGATAGCTAGTGGGAAGCAGCCGCACATCACAGGGAGATTAGCTCAGTGCTTTGTGACCACCTCAAGGGGTGGGATATGGAGGATGGGAGGGAGATGCAAGAGGGAGGAGATATGGGGATATATGTATATGTAAATCTGATGCACTTCGTTATAAAGCAGAAACTAACACACAATTGTAAAGCAATTATACTCCAATAAAGATGTTAAAAAACAAAACAAAACAAAACACTGTGGTAAAACACACATCCTAGAAAGAGCATGTTAGGAAAAATATGGAAATCTGGATGCTATAGTTTTAAGAAAAGACCTTTGTAACAAAGTCATGTAACACAACATTGTGCTTTAGTTTAGGTGTTTTAATTTTCTTCTCAATCAGTCCAAGAGCTTTCTTGTCTCTCTTCCTCAAGTCTCTCTTTATCTTTTTCCTATACTCAAGCTACATTGGAATAATCTTGATCCTATTAGTTGATTTCTTTTTTTTAATATCTTTATTGGAGTATAATTGCTTTACAATGTTGTGTTAGTTTCTGCTGTACAACAAAGTGAATTAGCTATATGTATACATATATCCCCATATCCCCACCCTCCCTATCTATCCCACCACTCTAACTGGTCACAAAGCACTGAGCTGATCTCCCTGTGCTATGCAGCAGCTTCCCACTAGCCAATCATTTTACATTTGGTAGTGTATATATGTCAATGCTACTTTCTCACTTCATCCCAACTTCCCCTTCCCCCCCGTAATGTGTTTTCAAAGTAGGTTCATCTTTACCACTTAAAGAGAGGTTTATCTGCTTTTTGCCAGGCAAGCTGTTAGATCAAGTCATTTAATATCACATATGAGATACAAGCAATATAAGTTGTTGAGATCAAGAGGAGCTTTGCACTTAAAATGAGTATGTAGTTGTTGACTGACCTCTAATAAAATGCAGTGTCCTGTTTTCTTTGGGAATTAGATGAGAGGGTGGTTTTTACATCTATTTTTATGTTCAGTTTCCAAGATGATTCCAACAGATTCCATGAAACCCACAAAAACAAATACTCAAACTACAGGATAACATATGTTAAAATTACATGTGGGTTTAAACCAAGATCGGTACAAACAGACCCAAGCTGAGCAATTTTTTTTTAAACAGCAGGTTAATTTTACATATATTTTGTAACTGAAATAGTGGCTAATGAAACATTATATCAGCATATGTGGTTTAAAATTAAATGATAGCTTGGATTTCCTTGTTCAAGGGTTCTGGCAAAGATCATCTTAAACTTAGAGAAACAACCATGATATAAAATGGGATATAAATGGCAAAATCAACCCCACCCATGATTTGTAATTTTGAAGAACCATAACTAATCAGTACCAGAAAGAAAAACAGCCAAAGAGACATACCAATGTAATTGATATATATTTAAATCCCTAATCTGACTTTGGAATAAGACATCTAAACTGATAGTGCTATTCATGTACCACTAAATAAAACTATAATTCAAAGTACAGTGATACTGAGACTCCCTTAAAGAAGTTATCTAACAAAGATATGGAAAGAAATAAAAATGCAAAAGCCAAATTTCAAGGTAGAAACTGATTCCAGGCTGCTTTCTCTGTTTCCCAATAAGACTCCATCTAAGCTGTCTCTTTCCTCCCTAAATCCCCTTAGCCATGTAGTCTGGAATTGAAACATCGAGCTTTTGGGTAGCGAGAATCTCATGGCTTTCTGTTCACTAAGTTTTCTTGCCTCTGTACATAAAGAAGCCAATCCTGACATGGGAACTTGATTCAATTGGCTTAACTACCTAGAAAAACACTCTTGGTCACCTACCTTCTTAAAGAACCCTGTTTCAGCAAATCGTTAGCAAAGTGGAAAACTTCATATCTATAATGCTGAACCAAAGAATCAAAATTCTTATTTCTGCAGGAGCTAAAGTTTGAAAGATTCTGTCAGTAGATCACGGAGAGAAATATGGTATATAAAAGTAAAATAGCATGATTGCTACATTTCAGCCTCCTTCAAAATGCTGAGCTTTCCTTATCCTAATAGTTTTCCCTTTGGTATACATGGAGTGGAAAGTAACTAAACCCTTCTGAGACAGTCAGTGTACAGATTCAATAATAATCATCCTTATTTCTCCTTTTAGGACATGCATAAAGACTGTTTTAATGTTACTGAAAAATAAGACTATATATAACTAGCTTTCACCAGAGCAATAAAAACACATGGTTCGACTAACATTTCTAAAGGTTTTTTATATTCTAGCAACAGGTGTGGTCAACTGAACCCCTAATGTCCAAAAGGATGAAAGCCCTGCATTTGAAGAGATTTTGAAATCCTAAGATCTAAACCCTGGTGTTTCATATATGGAGAATCTGGTAAGTTATATAGCTAGTTAGCTGCAGCAGTGAGAGTAGAAATCAAGAGAGCAGGTTTCCAGACCAGGGCTTTTCCTCATCCATCCTCCTGTCTCTCTCTGTACCTTGTCCTTGTAAAGTTACTTGGACACAAAATTGGGAAAGGCATGGTGATTTTCAAAAGATCATCTGACGGCCATTGGTCTTGGAGGAAGGCATTACTGAGAGGAAGAAAGAGATATCCTTAATATCCTATGAGTGGAGACCGAGTTGTTGAATAAGATAGTTCACATGAAGACAATTAGAATGCTGCCTAGCAGGCAGAAAGTGTGCCTAGCACCCCATGAGTGTAATAAATGTAAACCACTATTGCCTTCTTCATCATAGTCTTTTTCTTTTTTCTCCTCCTCCCCTCTTCTCCTCCCCCTCTTCCTCCTCCCTCTCCCCCTCCTCCAAGTCTCCCTCCCCTCCTTCTTCTTCTTCCTCTTTATTACCTTCATCATCATTACCACCTTCATCTATGTCTCCTTCACTTCACAACAACCTAAGGATAAGGAGCATGGGCAGGTGTGAGTTTCACCAGCACCCAATACAGTGTGGAGTTCTTCATCCATACTTTGGATCCACTTATTTGTAGCATTTCCTTGATTTCTTTGGCCAATATAAACACATCTCCACAAATCAATATCACATTGTTAGCGTCCTCACAGTATTATTTCCTAGAGTTTGTGTTGAAATAAATGTGTTCAGAGTCAAATTTTTTTTCCAGGAGGAAGTGAAATGAACAAGTTCCCTGAAACAAGCCCTCCACCTGGAGCAAGGATGATGGAAAATCTAACCAGACTCCTCAGAAGAGATGAGTCTGACTCTAACGCTCTCTGTGCATCTTTGCCTTCTTTGGGTGAAACAGAAACTTAATTATGACATTTCAATATTGAAATAAAATTAGTTTGGAATATATTCCTCACTCCTGAGAGGAAATTATGTTCCATTTTTAACTGTGCAAGACAACTACCAATTCATCTGTGGAGTGATAGCAGTGTTATTTTTGTGCACATTCAACTGTACATATGCAGGACCTGCTCAGGGTCTTTCTTGTGGGTGTAACTTGGCATCCAAACTCTTGCTAACAGAAACTTTTATGGACACCTCACATGTCACAATGCCAACCCTGCCAACTGCTCATATTGGTTAAATTCCTTTAGCAACAATAAACATAGCCAACTATGATGACATATTTTGTCTGTATCCCATATTTGTGCCTAGTTGTAATGGACCAAAATAAAAGGTTTAGAGAATTATCTTATCCAGTTTAACCTAAATATTTTTTCATCCCAAATAGAGTATGTGCAACTTCATAATGTCCCTAGATAATGAATCATATATTAAGGTTTTGTTTAATATATTAGTAAAGTTTAAAAATCATGTAATAAATATTAAAGACCATATAGCCAATGTAGTTTCACTCCTCTTTAAATGCCTCTGGCAAGGACTTAATTTAGATTTAATAAAAGCATTATTATATTATTTATTTGATTATAAATATGCTAATGTAAATGCCATGCTATAAATACTTCTGCTAATTAAATACTAGCTGACTTATGGAGTTTTATTTAGGCACAACTGGCAGTTTCTTAAGATCTATGAGTTGAAACTCAATAACTGTATTCTCAATAATCCATTGATGTTTAATAGGTAATAACCACATTACACTCAATGCAGTGCCTTTATATGTATTCTTTCTATTGAATGTTAGTTTAAAAGTAATTACTATATGTATTCTTTCTATTGAATGTTAGTTTAAAAGTAATTATCAGTAGCATATTTACGAAGCTTTGATTATTTAAGAGATATTCATCTTAACAAAAGAGGTTGTTATGCGCCAATAGATATTCACAATAATCAGTTTATATTTAATTAACATATAATAACTCCCTCATTAAATCCTTATTTGAAATCCTCAATTTAAAGTGCAACTGAAAATATCGCTATAGAAAATTACACAGCTTACCCTGCATTGCTTTCACAAGCACAATGAGCGATGGTCCTAACCATCCAAGATGGAATTTCATAGGACATTGAAGAATGTTTAGAATACTCTTTAAGACCACATATATAGATCATAAAATAGGACAAGTGTTAAAGTAAATGACATTTCTTGTTGAACTCATATTTAAATGTTTTTTACAATCACTAAATTCTAATTATCTAGAAACTAAATGAAACACTGAAGCATTTGATGCTCTTAAATAAAATATACCAATTAAGGTGAAAGGGAAGCTGTACCAGATATTCTTCATTTCTCCCTTCAGACCTTCTCTCCACCCTCCCCTACCTAGTTCTCTGACCCAGGAGGCTGACCCCTAAGGAATGCCTCATCAGTGTCCCTTGCCCTCTAGATTCCAGTTGGTTTTGGCCAATGGGAATCACCATCAGGAGAGGAGTGAAAGAATAGAGAGATGTTAGGGTCTTTATCCTTTCATCTCTCCTTGCTGAGCTGTGGTTTGCTAGTGGTTATGTTTCTGTACTTAAAGCCACAGGTTCTGTCTGGCAGCCCTTCCAATAGCTCTAGTTCTCATTGCGTGGTGGCAACACTTCCTTCTCTCCACTCTTTCAGTTTTGGGAGAAGTAATGGTTTCCTATATTTGCTAGCTCTAGGGTGTTTCTCCCTTGTTGGTTCCCTTAACCCTGCCCATAACTTTGTAAATACTCTATTAATAAAATTATCTCCAGTTACTCCTTTTGACTGTGTCATCTATTTCTATCTATTTAAGAACTTGGACTGATATGCAGCTTAAATTAACAAAACAAATAACAACTAAAACAGCAGCAACAGACCTTTGCAAAACTTTTCATATGGACTCAGGTTTTCTGCACAAAGGCACATGGTTAATAAATGGAAAAGCCAAAAATCAAACCCAGGTCTCCCAATTCCATATCCTAAATATCTTCTATTATATCAAAGAAGAAGAATTAAATCCTACTTAGTTTCAAGCAACATTCTGCTAAAGCAGTAGTTGACAAATTTTTGAAGCCATAGAACCCTTTCTTCAAACAAAATCCAAAGGATTTCAACAAGTAAAACAGATAAAAGTAGAGCATCTTTGGTTGAGGTAATCTTTAGTAATCCCATTCAGACCCTGAGGAGATGACTTCACAAAATCTTGCTCCTGGGATTGTCACATGTCCCAAGACTGCCCATTTGGAGCTCTCTATCACCCTCACAACAGTGATTAGTTCACCATAATCACATCATCCAAATGTCCAATGTCTTCCCCAGAACTGCTGCTTTCTTCTGGAATGTCAAGCTGAAAATATATGAAACCCTTAGATCTGCCAGTAGTTACCTTGGCTGTCATACAAGCACAACTAGCTTGAGAATATAGCCAAATATAGAGGAAGCCTGAACCAAGTGGAGGGGATCAGAAAGTCTTAATAATACCTTTTGAACCCATGGATTCAAATAAGACTGAAGGCAATGCTATCTTTGGAATAAGTAGGTATGGGAATCAACCAATTCTCTTTCTGCTTAAGTTAGTTTGAATTGTATTTCTAACACTTACAACCAGTAAAACAGAGCTCCACCAAAGTTATATAAGTAGTTAGTTTGGTAGTGACTTATTTGTTATCCAAAAGGCATGGTTCTCTCTGACTTGGAGATTTATCTGGAGATTTGATGGCTTATTTCTAGATTATTCTTGATGGTAGTCAAGTTGATCCTTGTAAAGAATTAATACAACACAAAATTTTCCAAAATATATGTAACTCTTTTGTTTTATGGTAGAGTAGAACGAGCACTGAGATCTCCAACTTTGTAGCTGCATCCTTTGCAAAACTCATTCTCCTTTTCAAACTTTAATTCCTCACTGATCATTAAATTAAAATTACCAATCTTGCTTTTTCACAGTGTTACTGTGAGGTTCAAATTGGGTTTAAAATTTTTTATAATGTAGAAGAGTTCTATATTGTACAAAATATAAGAAAATCTGTCAGTAGTTTACCAAATGTCAATTTTAATTATTTTTCAATATTTTTTATATAAAAGCATATCAAATTATATATTTGTGCCATATATACTAAAGGAGATAACGTGTTTAAAAATATGTGTCACTATTTGTTATTTTTGGTCTGAACCCTGTAGTTAATATTCTTAAAGCATTTTACAAACATTAAATGATCAGATTTCTTAACAGTCTTCTGACACATCAGTGTTATAAAGGGGAACACTTCACTGCTATAATGCAGACTTGTATTTATTTTCCAGATTTAAAAAATTCACTTAAAGTCTGGGCATTAAAAATCAATTTAAAATAAAATTAAACTATTAGTGTATCCAAAAGAGAGGAATAACAACATTAGGCTATGTCTATTCCTGGGTCAAATGACTAGGGAGTGCAGGCAAACATCCAGACACTTAGGACATAATGCCCTAAAACATCAACTATGGGAGCAGAAGAACGTTGGGAGGACTTGAGTTTCCCAAACTAACTCTCCTGAATGAAATCCATGTAGATATTATTCTACCTCCATGTGCCTAAATAAACCCAACTTCTGTCTTTATTTGTTTTTGATACGCTCAGTTGGTATGTCATAGGTAATAACCATATTATATTCAAGATATTGCATTTAGATATCTTATTTCTATTGAATTTTTAAGAATAATTACTGGTAACTTTACCTTTTTACAACCAAAGTGCATTTCCATCTTGTGACCTCATCCATCCACATGGTGTAAACATAATCATTATCAAACTGGGGTTTCCCTCCACTCAACCTGGATCACATATTTGCCCTGAGTATGGGTGAGCCCAAATTTAAACCACAACTTCCCATTCTACCATTCCTGCTCTGGCTTCCGGGGGGGTGGGGGGGAAACAATCATTAGTATTTTCTGGCTTTTTATAACTTAAAAATTTTTTCCTAGTGACAAAAAATAAAATTGGCCATTGCTAAAATATATTATTCTACTTATATCAATTGTTAAGAAAGGGCAGAAAGAGAGCAAACTTGAGACATCTGGAAATAATGATGTGAGATCAACACTTTGCACAGTCTACAAGTGACAGCTCCTCACATCCCTCTACAGTTCCAGGATAAATTTAATATGTACACTGCCAACTGGCATAAATAGAGTCAACTAATTTTATGCCTACATAGCAAATAACAAATATTATAAAACTTTTGGTTGGGTTCAGATCTCATATCTATAGTCACATAAATCACTAGATTGTTAGAACAAAAATCTCTATAATTGTCTTTCCTCACCACATAAGAGAGTACAGAGTAGTTATTAGGTATGTGCGCTCTATTTTCAGACTGCCTGGGTTTTAATCTTGGCCTCACCTTGTATTTAACTTCTTTATATTCCATTTCTTCATATGTGGAGGTAATGATAGAGCCTGGCTCATGGTAAAGGACTTGATGTGTGCCTCAAAAATAGCCTACGTGAACACCAAGTATTAACAATTGTAAGCTCTGCTTGGAATGTTAACTCTGCTTAAAATCCCACTCTGAGCCCTGTCCAGTTAGCTCCAGCTCAGCTTTTAGATTTCTTTTGGTCACACACACCTCAGTCTAGATTCTGCCTTCTGGTTAAAGCTTTCATGTCACTCAGCACTTTTCTTTCAGAGATATGATTACTGCTTTTTATTACACTTATGAGTTTTTATAATTTTAATATTTGTATCCTCCATTAAACTCTAAGTTCCACAGAAAAGAGGTCATATTTTGCTCACATCTTTATTTGTAGTGCCTAGAAGCATCTGGTACATAATAGGACCTCAATAAACATGTGTTGAATGAATAAATAAATGATTATAATATAGGTCTTAATTTTATTTCTTCTTTACCTCTATATATTTTCACTCTTTGAACAACCAATGCTTCAGCAAATATTGCCTTCTTTCCTATTCAGGCTTTTCCTATAATTCCAACTGTCTTTTCTAAACGATTGAATTATTTTTCATGATGGAGTTAGGCAAAATCACTCTAAACTCAGCATTTTGTAAGACTTACAATATGACTGAAACAGAATGTAAGCAATGAATTTGCTAACAGTGCTCCCAAACTGATTCTAATTTAGTCTCTTTTTTCTGCAGCAATATAATGGGATTAAAAGTTTCCTTTATATTGCCACAAATCAATAAATATGCATTTTTATGCCCACTATGGCTTATGCACTATGGCAAGGTATCCTATTTACAATAGACATTGTGCCTGTTTCAATTGCTTTATGTAGCACATAACCATGTAAAGATTCAATGACAAATAAATACATCTTTATGTCAATTAAATAAATTGGTGGCCACAAACCAGGGCCAATTAAAGAGTTCTAGCGTCAGAATTCTAAGGAGTTTATTGCCAAAAGGAAATGAAACTACTTAGGAGCTCCACATGGAGTAGATGTTAGAAATTACAAATGCAGTAGGAATACTGGAGAGGTCCACATCTGAGCAGAGTCATCACCATCTCCATAGAAACCAGCCCCCCACCCCCTTCTGGGGAGAAAGCAGCAGCTGTTCAACAGCACACAACCAAGAAAAATGCAAATCAGTAGGAAGTGGAAAACTCAGGATCCATTTCAAATTGTTAAGGGGGTGAAATTTGAGGTAAAGGAATGAGATTAATGAAGCCATGATTTAGCAAATAGGCTCAGCCTCCTGTGCATTGTGAAGAATGCCAGGGAGGTAGAGGGGCAAGGTGAACAAAAATTCACATCAAACATCATTACATAGCTATGTTGGAATAATACATGGCAGGAATTTTGAAAAGTGCAATTGCAAGGAGAAAAGCATAGTTTTTAAGAAAGAAACCAGTAGAGATACGTTTGGGGTTAGTTTTGAAGAAGAAAAAAGAAAGTTAGGCATGCCATTAAATACCATATAGAAGAAAATTTGGAAAAGTAAGGGAAATAAAAGGAAAGGTTGTATTCTCTGGGCATAATCAATAAACTTGATTGCTTTACATGTTTCTTTCATGTGATCTTTTATGTGTTTCACATAGGTATATGTTCTGCAACAAAGGTTTTGCTTAAATGTAATACTCAGTACTCAAATAGGGAGCCTTAGACAAATACATGCAGCCAAATCAGGCAGTTTTAGCCATAGCAAGAAGGATGAGGATCTGGATGGTTAGTGGTCTGTTTGCATGAAGAACTCAAGATTAAAATGAGAAGAAATACATGAACACTCCTAAGTGCTAGAGAAAGGCCTCCTGTCTCATCAGATTTTACGTCTTCAAAATTTAGAGCTTAGATTCCTTTAGTCAGCTGCAGAATGAGGAGGAGCTACGATGCAAGATTCTGCAATGGAGATAGAAAAGCAGAAAGAGAAGAAGAAGGAGGAGAAGAAGAAGAAGAAGGAGGAGGAGGAGGAGGAGAGGGGGAGGAGGAGGAGGGGAGGAGAAGAAGAGGGAGAAGAAGAGGAAGAAGAAGAAGAAAGGAGGAGGGAGAGAGGGAAAAACAGGAGGAAGTGGAGGGGAAAGAGGGGGAAGGGGAGGAGGAGGAGAAAGAGGGGGGATGGAGGAGGGGAAAGGGAAGGAAGAGAGGGAAGGGAGGAGATGGAGAAGGAGAGGAGAAGGGTAGACATTCAAAAGAAGAAAGCAGAGAGTTTCTAATACCTGCCCATTTCCTGTTTTCAGTCCCATTTCAAGGTCCATCTACATTTATGCCCTAAAATCCCCAAAATACCACTTTATCCTTATAAAGAATTTTCCCTGATTATGTAAAGTAGTTCAAAATGATTTCCCTTACTGGTACCCCAAGAGACATTGTTATTGCCCTGCTCCCCATTACGCACTGCCTGGGGGTAAAGGTCATCTTTAACTCTCTCTGATATAAACACATACACAAACATTGTAAAAGCTGGAAAAATAGGTCAGTTTGTAGGGAAAAATATTCAGAATTTTAGACTTGTGTGAGAAAAAGTACAGTAATCACCGATGAGGAAGAGTTTACCAGATTCAGTAGAACTTGCAGAGGAATATGTGTGGAAAAATACCAACTTATTTCCTTTAATTCTCTCCCTTTTTTAATGGGAGTAACCTTAGCTATTGTTGGGGTTTTCCCCAGGTTAATGCCAAGATTCTAGGGTCAATTCCAGTGACAAGCGTTGGATGGTTCACTGCAGTCTTCAGCCACTGGCCAACAATGGTTATGGATGAAATGCTTATGTGGTCCTTTCAGGTTAGTCATTGAGACATTTCCCTACTGCTTCTGAGGCTCATGCGTTTGTAAAGATTGGGAGCCTAGGCCTAAGACAGCAACTGAGTACTTCCAACCGTATGCCACTTTCTCAGGGTAGTGCCAAGGTACTACCTTGGGACCCACATACCCCTCCCCTCCCCACAGCCTCAGGAAATGATTTTCTGGACTGAGGTTAGCAATCTCCTTCTCTCTTGCTTTTTAGAAACACTCCGTCTTATTCCATCTTACCCCATCCTTGTTTTTATTTTTTGTTTTGTTTTGTTTTTTAATGCTCTTTGTCTTTTGGATGCAAAAACACTGGAAGTCTTGCAGGTTGCTACTTTTTCTGATTTGCCACATTCTTCTTCCTGGGCTTTAAAGAACAGAGCTTGAACATGTGGAAGAAGAAAAAAATATTGGGAGAAAATAGTTAATATATCAAATTATGTTCAGCTCACCCTCCCATAGGCTTTCTCTGACTTTTCTTTGAAAAAGAACTGAAATTCTTGTGAAATATAAAATAAAAATTTTGAAGTTCCATCCTGAAATTTCTGTTGGAAACTCAGAGGACTCAAGGCAAGACTTCTTCATGACCTAATGTAAATAATGGGGAAGGTTCCTTGATGACAGTTGGGCTTACAGAAAGCTGTATCTGAGGAGCCGTTTTTGAGCTCTCCAAACGGTGACAGTGGCACTTGGTATCCCTAGAAGAAAGTTCTGTATTTTGAATTCCATTCACCAATTGACTTTTGTGAAAGATTGGGAACACCATTCCAATAGAAAATATCTGATCCTCAAGATATCATAAATTCCATGTGTGGGTACTATAAAGTTTAAAAGTACATATTTAAAAGAAAATGCTGACTTCCTGATAAAATATTAATACTGTTACTCAAATTAAGTCACTAGATAGGAATGCAAAGTAGCCAAAGTTATTATGTTTAGCCTGATAGCTTAGGCTCTGAAGGAAAAATAGCAACCTTCACTCAATGAAAAACACTTATATGATTGCCAAGTTCCTTAATGTCTGTCCAGCCCATTCTCCAGTTTCTTAGCATTCTGGGCATGGATGGAGACCTTGAATGAAAAGCTAGGGAGGCAGAAGAAGAAACAATGTGCCCTGGGCACTAAACTCCAAATTAGAAAACAGGAAGAAAATTCTAGAAACACATCCAATCTTCCATGTCTTTCAAAACACCCATTCCTATCACCTATCACCTCCTGAGCCTCCTCTCATTATTTTGTATCATTTTATCATTTTCCGTGGGTGTGATAAGTGATTTAGGATATAAGTGCCTAGGGATTCATATATTATTAAATATCATACTATAAAGATGCTAATATAATCTTTAATAGTATTCATGCTATATAAAGACAAATTCTTACTTTTCCCATTTAACAAGTGATGCATACTGTTTCCTTTACTTTGAATTAATTATGTAATGAAAAGCATGAATTGTCAACAAATAAATTCAAAAATGATATATATTGTTTTTGTTTGGAGAACTAATGAGTATTAAAATGTAGATTAAAATTTAACTATGCCTCATGCCATAAAAACATAAGACAAAAAACTTTTTAGTGACTTATAGTGTGGAGTCTTTGAAAACTGCATTTAAAAGAAACAACTGTTTTATTCTTTACTTTGCTTATGATTTTTTGCTACATGATGGGATATAAATGTTACTGTTCTTTTTTGCCAGCAGTTGGCAAATAGCAGGCTGAAGATGTAAACACTCTTTATTCCAATAAATCAAAAACCAAATTGGATTCAATTGTCACTACCTCTTCAAGTTTCAGCCAGGTAAGCCATAAAAGAATATCTGAATTAATTCAAAGATATGCTATGTTCCTGGAAGGGAAGACCTAATAGTGTAAATATATTAATTTCCCCCATGTCAAACTAAAATTTCAGTTAAAGACTTATTAAAACTCCAACAAGGTATTTTTATAGAACTTAATAAGGTGATTCTATTTCTGGAAGGGAAACTATGCAAGAGGTACTGGAAAAAATTTTTAAGGTAGAATAATGATGAGATCTTGTTTTATCAGATAACAGGATATATTACACACCTACAGAAATTCAAATAGTATGATATTGGTATGAGTATAGAGGAATAGATTGAAGAAAAATTATACAGTCTAGAAACAGACTGACACATATATGCTTGTGTTATGTGTTAAACTTGATACTATATCAAATTTAGTGGGCAGAGTATAAAAAATTCATTAATGTTGAAGTAATTAGTTCACCAGTTTCAAATATTTTTATCACTTTGGTTTAGGAAAATCTTAAAATGCAAGAACAAATAGCAGAAAGGAGGTGGGGAGAGGTAAATTTTAATTCACTAATTTTTTTGTGTGATTGAAAATGATCATAAGAAGCCTCAAAATAAAACATACACAAAAATATTAGCAACACATGTAACAAAGGATTTATATTAATAAGATAGAATGTCTTTAAAATAAATAAAACCAAATAATCCAATAGAAAAATAAGCAAAGCATTTAAACAAAAAATTCATAGATGAAGAAATATACATGATCAAAACCCAGAAAATGTTATCTAACTCTAAAATAATTAGAAAAAATTAAATTAGAATAATAAAGATATATATTCATCCAACTGGTAAAAATGAAAATTAATTGTTAATACCCAGTGTTGGTCAGAGTGTTTAAAACAAACCTTCTTCTCATTATTGAGTTGTATGGGAGTTTTGGAGGGAAATTTGACAATGTCCTATTTTGCAAACATGTAAAATGCATTCCCTTTGATTACCAAACCATAAATTATTTATTTAAAACCATAAATTTATTTATTTATTAAAAACCAGAAATCTGTAATACATATGCACATATAAATGTATGTATGTATGAGATGTAGGAATGGGTACAGCTAGATTCCTGGGCCCTACCTACGCCTCCTGATTTACTATTTGAGGAGATGGTATCTAGGATTTTTATTTTTTAAATATTTCTCAGAAATTTTCATGCAGCCATGTTTACAAATTACTGGAGCTAAGCCAAACACAAAGAAGAACTCTTGGGCATCTACATTGTTCATTCATTCAGAAATATTTATTGAATGCTTATAATGTGTCAGTCCCTGTTCTAGCCTCTGGAAATTCAGTAGTGAACAAAATAACAACTGTGACCTAACAAAACCTCAATTTTATAAGGAAAGAAAAAAATCAAATAAGAGAATTTATTGCAAAATGTTCTCAAAACTTGATGTGCATTTTAATTTTCTTATTTAATAGATATAAAATATACAGCTACTCTCTTTTGAAGATACTGAACATTTGTTACATGAAAGAGTTCTTGACACTGAAAACCAATAAATAAATAAATAAATAAAATAAAGGAGCCATTAATACAGATCTGCATTTTCCAGTTAGTGAATTGTGTACTACCCTAGGTTTCAAGAAATCATTCCAAAATATTCACACCTATTAAAGTAATGGTGTGTTAGTTTTGCTTATACCAGAAACAGTCATTGCTGAGATTGAAGTAGAGCTAATTTAAATGAGAGATGGTTTCATGAAACACTGGCAGAGGGAGAACACGTGTCTTAGAACTATACAAGGAAGCTGGGGTATTTAAACACCAACTTTCATTAGCCATAGAATGAAGAGGGGTTTCTGGGGGTGTTACTTCTCCATAAGTCTAGCCACATACTCAGAGAAGGCTGTAGAGGTCAGAGGAAGCCCTTAGAAAAACCTTGCACACACTCACATTTGAACATTAAGTATTGAAAAGATATGATGGTTAGTCTTAGTTGTCAACTTCTCTAGGTTATATTATCCAATTAGTTCATCATACATTAATCTAAGTGCCGCTGTGAAGGTAATTTGTAAATGTGGTTAACATCTAAAATCAGTTGACTTTAAGTAAAGGAGATTATGCTTGAAAATGTGGATGAGGCTCATCCCACCAGCTGAAGGACTTAAGAGCCAAAACTGAGCTTCCCTGGAGAGGAAGAAATTTTGCCTCAAGGCTGAAGTACCAAATCCTACCTGAGTTTCCAGCCTGTCCTATAGGATTTGGCAGCCTTATAATTGCATGAGCCAATTTCTTCAAATCAATCTCTTTCTCTCACATGTATGTATGAGTAATATAGACATACATTACATATATATTGAGTATATGTATTATATATTATAATATATATTATCTCTCTCTCTCTCTCTCTCTCTCTCTCTCTCTCTCTCTCTATATATATATATATATATATATATATATATATATTCTGATTCTCTGGAGAACCATAACTAATGTAAATGGTAAGGGCCAGGAGGATATAAGTCAGGCACTGAAAGCACCTGCTACAAATGATATTTATACCCATTTCTTTGTTTTTTTTAAATTAAAACACAAAAAACACCAGCATAAATTCCATCCCACCTCCATCATGAACACTAAAGATTCAGAGAACTTCTTAGTGTGTACTGTTTGAACAAATGGAGACTTGAGTGGAAATCAGATGAATACATCATGTCTTAAACACAGCACTCAGCTAAATCCTAATAGCCAGCACGATATTCATGACTGCTATGAACATTCAATTATATTATATATATTGACATAGTTTTAATTTATTCCCCAAATTACAATTGTTTAAGCACAGGGTTCAGAAAGAACACTGCTATTTAAATATTCAATACAAATTAATAAGCATCAAAATAAAAATAGGAAATTCATCATTAGATGATCTACCCAGATCATTTATCTGATCAAAATCCTTCTATGAAATAGCAATATATTCTCAATACATATTCTAAAATTAAACATACAATATGCAAATGTGCTCTTATTTTTTAAATCCAACAATATAAAAGTATATCGATTAAAAAGCAAACATAGTACTTGATGGATTCTTCTTGCCCCTCTCATTCTTCCTCTGAAATTCAGATATAGATAACTATTGACCATTCGGAGTTATACTTCCAAACTTCTTATACACACACACATACGATACAGGCCATCAGTGACCTAGCCTTTGAAAAATACCAAAAGCCTGGAGGACCTGAGGGATTTCCAGCTCATCTCTTTTTTGTAGATATCTGTCAGTCTCTGATTTATTATATTTCTTATTCTGAATGCTTTAATACAGTAGAGACTGTGTAAAATCCTACATTAAACAAATTTAATAAATTCTACTTACTAACTCCAAAAATTGTACAGTATTGTACTTATGAAAACAATGATATATACAACAATTATATATTGTTATTTAATGGCTCCTGGTTTCATGTAGAAAACTCAAATTTGGCTCTTCCTGCCCAAGAATCTAATGAAAGAAAGTGATGACAAGCATGCTTGAGCCAAAGTCATGAATAAGATTAACAACATGACCAACAAGATCCTCAGTCGAAAAACACGTTGAAAACTTTTGACTGACAGTGAGTGGAACTGAGAGCTGTGGGTAAGGAAGCTATAGGAGTCTAACTGGAACAGTAGAGTTGTCTGTCCAGAAGAAGGGGCCAGCTACCTGCTATGGACAGAGTGCTTGTGTTCCCTCCAAAATCATATGTTAAAACCTTAATCCTCAATATTATGGTATCTGGAGACAGAGCCTTTGAGACATAATTAGGTCATGGGGATGGAGCCCTCCTAAGTGGATTAGCGACTTTATAAGAAGAGACACAAGAGAACTGCTTCCTCTCTCTCTCTCCACTATGTGAGGATACAGCAAGAAGGTGTCCCTCTGGCAACCAGAAGTTGAATTGGCCGGTACCTTGACCTTGGACTCCCCAACCTTCAGAATTGTGAATATGAAATTTCTGTTGTTTAAGCCACCCAGTCTATGGTATTTTGTTAGAGCAGCCTGAACTGACTAAAACAATCCCAAATAACAAAATCTGAAGGAATATTGGTCTAAGGCGACTGATTACAGAGCTTGAGATAGGGGCAATTGTTCTAGCTAATGGGCATAGGCACCAGAAGTCAGCAACTTTCTTGACTTACAAAGACAACAGACAGTTTATAAGGGGAAAACTTGTGTCTAAATTCCTGCTAATAATAAAAAGTTTAGGTTTCATCATTCTCAAATGATTCAATTTGTCAAATAATTCTGAGCTCATAAATATTCTACTTCCCAGCGTATCAGTGACTTGTTGTGTCTTATTCATGGTCATGTGCTCAGGAAAACACAACTTGCATATAATCTAATAGGTTAGAGAGTTCATTTTGCAAAGAGATCAATATATGCTGAATTTTCTCCTGCTGAGAAAGCTTCAAAAGATATAGCAGTCTTCCAATATAAAATCCAAATACAGATGAGTTGCATTAGAATAAAGGTCTAATAACAAAACTGAATTTAATTCACTTTTGAAATGGAGTTTATTCTCTAATATAAAGTAACAAGACACCCTTTATAAACTTCTGTTTTAATCTTCCATTTACCCAAGATCAATGTCAACTAGCAATTTCCTGTAAGTTTTTTTTTATTTCTAAAGGAAAGTGACATAGTACCTTTACACATCTATAGTACTTAATAGAGTGCTTGATTATACTCTACAATCCCATTGTAACATTCTTAGGAGCCAGCATTTATGATTTTCAGAATAACAGGTAAAATTAGGTAACAAGAACCCCTAAGCTGATAGTGTGGAATAGTAGACCAATCTTCCTATGCATAATATGCATACATATTTCATACATATATATGAACACATACATATATATATTTCTTATGAATGCACGTGTAAAGATGTATGTGTTTGCTACAGCTCCTTTCACGTTTTTAAGGAAATATCACATCTATATATACACAGATATATGACACATAATATGTAATATGCCCATAGATAAGAAATAACATATAAATATATATACATAATAGGAATATATAATTTATACATATGAAAATGTATATTTAAGAATAGGAAGGACCTGAATCCTTCAGTTTACTGAGAAGCAACTGAGGTCCAAAGACAATACATGACTTAATCAAGGTTACAGCAGTGAGAAAAAAACAAAAGCCTGAGTGTCGTGATTTCAGCCCAATGTTTTTCTCACTCAGTATTTTGATTTTATATTTTGAATTTCAGAGATGGAGAATGAACTGTAGACTCCTTTTTACCCCAGCATTCAGCTGACTTGTCTGCTGAGATTTGCCTTCTCTGAGATTTGGATTGTTATCATAAGGCTCTGTTTTAGAAGGACCAATTGCCATTTTAATGCAACTTACTGATCATGCAGACAGCCAGCCTTTCATAAATCATGTAAAGTACCTGAAAATATGATTTATGAGCTAAGTTATGGGAAATGGGGCCCTTTAATATCCTTAGTTCTTCAGAATGTTGTTACCTATCACAGAGTCCCCTTACCTGATTCAACTGAAGGTGTGTCTGAATGTTTTCAGCCCAAACTACCCCTAACTCCACCCCAACTAACACTGACCTTTACCCATCCCCCCATCCATACAGAATTTTAAGCTTCTTTAATTTCATCAGCTGGCTCTGAAATCTTCATTCAGACCCTTACTCTGCTGTGCCTCTTACAGAATATGCTCCTGAGGCATTGCCTCACATGGTAATTAAAGAACTGCAGCTAATATCATCTTACTATAGAATTAAAAGATCCAGTGTATTACAGTTCGTTGTAGAAAACAGCCCACAAAAGATCCTGAAAACCCAAGATGAAACTAATTTAAACCATATGCCTTGTTGAAAAGGAATATGGAAAAAATGTCTGTAATATGCAGTAAATGAGGCCCATAACTCATTGGGGCCTCCAATGAGTTATGTGTTAAATCCATATTTCACAACATGGTCATGCAGTTTTTTAGATCTCCCTGTCTATTAACCCTTTGCTTTGTGTGGGAGAGTTTCTAAGAACAACATAGTTCTGTGGGCACTAACATATTTACATATGCAAATAGAAATCCTATACCAATAGTTCTTTTTTACCCCCTCCCTTATGTCTCAACATATTCTCGCTTCACCAAACCAACAAATTAAAAACAATTTCCAATTTCTTCCACAAATATCTAGTGGCTAAATGTTATTAATGCATTTGTCTGAAAGGCACAAATTCAAACATTGCTCAGTTAGGGAAGAAGAATATTCAGTGCTGATTGCTTGCAATCAGTTTCAGTAATCTATATTTTCTTCACGGAGGTGAAAGTTTATCTCGCCATAGAACAACAGTTATAATTTTGCTTCTACCATTAATCAATTCTGATATTTCAGAGCCTCAAATCATCATTTTCTGGAGCTACAGAGTAAGCAAGCTGTTGACTATTTTCTTTTTAACACACTCCTTTAAAGAAAAAACTATCTGCCTGCACATTATGGGTTTATCTTCTGCCTGTGAGAGACCCTAATAAATCACATTTGCTTTCAGCTATCATAGTTATTAGGCTTTTATAATCATGAAATAAACCCAATAGACTATTGCAATTTTCAGAATATTGAAAATCACTAGGTAGTTGCCTCTTTGTATGAGTACATGATTCCCTCATTTTTTAGGAGGGTAGTGTTACATGTAGACACTCTCAGCGTATTGCTTGCACAACAATGATGCTTCCAACAAATTGTGATCCAGGAGGCAGGAGACAGAGTAAGCACAGGAAACAAGGGAGCTCCAGAATCACAGGGCTTTAGTCAGCCTCTGCCATCCTTCAGTTAAAAGTCTTAAGTTTGGGCTTCCCTGGTGGCGCAGTGGTTGAGAATCCGCCTGCCAATGCAGGGGACACAGGTTCGTGCCCCTGTCCGGGAAGATCCCACATGCCGCGGAGCGGCTGGGCCCGTGAGCCATGACCGCTGAGCCTGCGCGTCTGCAGCCTGTGCTCCGCAACGGGAAAGGCCACAACAGTGAGAGGCCCGTGTACCAAAGAAAAGCCTGAAGTTTATTTCACAATGTGAACCTCTCAAATTGTTCTCTTTCACCCTGTCTCTTTTCATATACAATAATTGCTGATAATCTTTTGTAGAACGATACTTTGAAATCATTTTAGCTTTAAGAGAGTACATTAAGGCCATCAAATGGAAGGAAGCCCCTAAAGGAGATTTATGCGAATTCTTTTCACAACACAATTACTGCAGTTAGACACACGTATACCTTTGTGTCCTTAATATTGTAATTTTCATGGGGCAATGATTTGAAGGAGTTCCTTACTAGAAATAAATCTAAAACACAGGGTTTTGATGACAGTCTCAGCTAAACTAATTGTGTGAGCTGGGAACAAGGTAATGAGCACAGATGTCAAGGTCAATATAATTACTAATTTCTGAATCTGGGTTAATATTTCCAAGGGCCTTGAATATAAGTTTCAACGTATAACTACCACTAATGGAAAATTCAACTTTGGTTTTCTGATGTGGATGAGGCCCATAACTCAAAAGCAAACTCTGTTTGCTTTTTTACAATTGTGTCCCAAAGTGAACTTTATTTGCCAAAGGAACAAAACCAAATCTACTTTCTTGTTGACTCTTCATCATATCGAAAGATGCAGATGTGAAAAACAAAAGAAACACTTGGCATGATCGCTGGAAATATGTGCATTTCAAAACGCAGCTCATAAAAATCGTATTTATCCCTTTGAGAGGAGACAGGCATAAAAGGGGACAAATTCAAGGAGGAATTGTGGTGTTGGGTTATTTACATTGCTAATAGTACTGAAATTATTAGCTAGCTATTTTCTGGGATCTTTTTTTCCCTATCAGCCACAGACTGTACATCTTGTGTCATAATTGCTATGAAAGGACCTTATTCCAAATGACATTCATTTCCAGATTTTTATGCCTAAGTTGCTGGATGATCACCATGTTTCAAAGTGATATAAGAGTATTCCAGAAACAGTGTTTTAGAACTCTATTCACTTATCTTGGCTAGGAAAATTCAACAAAGGTAGAGAGGTGCTGATTAAATGGCATGCTTCAATGGAAAATTATTTCAAAGCCAAAATTAATAGAAACTGCTTAACTAAACAGATTTAGGGGCCTGGGGAAAAACTGGCATATAATAACACACAAAGGATAGCAACAAAATCAATCTCTCTATTTCTCTCTCTTTCTCATACACACACATGCACACACACAGAGAATTGCTCAATAATAATGCATGTTTGTCTTTATATTTCATATGATAAAAGTTTCTCTTTAATTAGACTTCTTTTTTTAAAACGTGCTTGTTGAACAGAATTCTATTCAACACAATATTTCAGTGTTCCATAGAGAGTGTGGATGGCAAGCTCTCTGAGTTGTAATTGTCCAACAGGTTTCTGGGACTATTTGGCTAATTCAGAAAGGCATCTCCTGCCTTAGGCTTGGCTGACTCTCCCCTCTCTGCAGAGTTCCACTGCCAGTCTGCCTCTGTCTGTCCTGACTTGCTCCACTTTAACACTGAGCCTTGCCTCATGCCAGTTGCTGAGTTCCACTGAGAAATCCTTCCCTTGTGGAACCAAACATTTAACATCCTAATTAAAAAACACTTCTCAAATTCAACCAAAAGAGAGAAAAGGAAATCTTTCCATCCCCCTTCCCCTTCTACTGACAGCTTGTCTCTCTCTGTTTTTCATCCAAATAAGCAGAGCTCTGTAAATCTTGTCCAGAAGACACGGACTGAAAGAATTAATCAAAGTGTTGTTTATGAGCTGCTCAGAGCAGATTAAGTGTTGTGTTGACAACACAATTTGCAAATTATCTATCAACATCAACAGACATACAGCAATGAGCCAAGCCAATTGGATACCTTTGGACACAAGAAGACCATGTATCTCCTAGCCCTGCTTCCAAAATTAAGTCCTTTTGAAAGAGTTTTATCCAATATTATTTGCAGTCTCATTGCTGCAGTCGAGTTCCTTTTACAATTTATGTTGGACAATGTCAGTTTTATTTCTGCCACATACAAGTCAAATTTTCATAATCTGACTACAACTTTTCTTCCCAGTCTTACTTGACTATCCCACTTCAAACATCCTGTACACCAATTCACCATCAGATGTCTGCCAGATAGCCACCTCTGGAAAATACCTGAAGCAGCCAGCCTCCAAAATGATCCCAACCTTCTGATATTCACAACTTCAAAACACTGTGTGTAGTTCCTTACATGTAATAAGATCAACCGTGTGACCAACAGAATAGGATAGAAGTGGTGGTAGGTCTCTTCTAAAGTTTGTTGTTGTATCTTTAATGTGTTCCTGTATACTTCTGAGGAGTTTTTCATTGTATTGTTATACCACAATTGGTTTATACATTTACCTATTGATGAATATTAGAGCAGTTTCCAATTTTGGCAACCATGAATAAAACTACTGTGAACATATGTATACAATTCTTTTTGTGAGTATATGCTTTCAGTTCTCTTAAATAAACATCTATGAGTGGAACCAGTCACAACATAACTTTATGCTTTGCTTTATAAAAATTGAAAAACTGTTTTCTAGTATAATTTTACAATCTCATAAACAAGGTATGACAATTCCACTTGCTCGACATCCTTGCCAATACTTGCTATTCTTGGTCTTTATAAAATTTTTGCCAATCTAATTGGTGTGAAATGTTATCTCATAATGGTTTAATTTGCATTTTTCTGACGCCCAGTAATTTTCAGAAACTTTTCACGAGCTTATTGGCTATTTGTATACCTTTGTGAAGTGTTCTTTCAAATCTTTTACCCATTTTTTTTTCTTTTACCCATTTTAAATTGATTTGTTAGCTTATTATTGAGTTGTCAATTTTTTAATATGTTCTTAATAAAATCCTTTGTCAGAATTACATACAGTGATTATTTTCCCCCATCTGTGGCTTGATGTTTACTCTTAATACTGTTTTACTACAGATTGAGCTTTACTTATCATCTTTTATGGTTAGTAAAACATTTTTTTCTTTTTTTATGAAACTGTCCAAGAAACACTTGCCTACCCCAAGCTTGTGAAGATTTTTTCTATGTTTTCTCCTAGAAGTATTATAGTTTATCTTCTTGATATAAATTGTAGAATAAGCCTAATAAAATCTATGAAATAAAAACTTTTTGGGATTTGAATGGGGATTACATTAAATTTAATTCAGGAAGAATCTACATCTTAAAAACATAGTCTTCCAATCCATGAATATTGTAACCCTCTCTATTCTGTAATTTTTTTGGTCAATCTCAATGTACTAGTCTTGCATGCCTTTTGTTACATTCAATTCTAGGTATTTTGATGCCATTGTTATTGTTGTTTTATTGTTATTTTATTTTTCAGATATAATAGACATACGATTGGTTTTGTTATAAATCTTATATCCTAAACCTTGTTAAATTCACTTATCAATTGAAGAAGACTTTTTTGTAGATTACCTAAAATTCCCTAGTACTTTCTTTTTCTTCATATGGTCTGTAAATAAATACAATTTTAAATCTTCCCTTCCTATCTGTTTAGTTAAAAGTATGCTCCTGTTTTGTTTTGTTTTGTATTCTCCTTCTTGTTATACTTGCAAGGACCTGCAGTATTATATTGAATAGAATTGAGTAGAACAGACATTTTTGCCTTATTCTCATTCTTACTCTGTTTTTACCATTAAGCATAATGTCACTTTTAGAAATTCATAAATATTTTTTATCAAATTCAGGAATTTCTCTTCTATTCTTAGTTGGCTGAGTGATTTTTAATGCTGAAACCAACCTTGCATTCCTGGAATAAATACCACTTGGCCATAATGTGTTATCTTTTTTCATTCATTGTTGTTTTCAATTTGATAATAATTTCTTGAGAATGTGTCTGGGTTCATAAGGGATACTGGTGTGTACTTATCTTTTTAATAATGTGTTTGTCAGGTTTGGGTATCAGCATTATTCTTACCTCATAAAATTTATTGAAAAGCATTCTATCCACCCCTATTTTGTGAAAGAATTTTTTCTAAAAATGATATTATTTATTCCATAAATGTTTCATAGCATTTACCAGTGAAATAGCACAGAACTAAAATTTTCCTTAGGAGTGCATTTCTTACTGTGTGTTCAGATATAGTGCTATTCAGATTTTTCTACTTCATTTTTTGTCAGTTTAGGTAAAATATATTTTTCAAGGTACATGGCCCTTTCATCTAAGTTATTGAAAGTATTGGCGTAAAGTTGTCCATACTATTCTTTATATTACGTTTAATGTCTGTAAGATCTGTAATGATATTCCCTTTTTCATCTATGGCATTGCTAATTTGTATTTTATTTGTTTTTTGCTTGATCATTCTAGTCAGGTGTTTCTCAATTTTAGTATCCTTTCAGGGATAAACTTTTGGCTTTGTTAACTTTCTCTATTGTTTGCCTATTCTAATTCATTGATTTCAGTTATTTTTCTTCATTCACATATTTACTGTTTTTCCTATTTTACTTTTTACTGTCTACTAATTTACCATTTTCCCCTAACTTCTCAAGGTAGAATATTAGGTCGTTAATTTAAAGAGGTCGCCATTTCAAATATAAATATTTAATACTTCAAATTTCCCTCTAAGAAATCTCTAATATTTCTTCCCACAAATCAATTAATTTTGTTGATCGTGTTCTTCAAATTTTCTATGACCTTACTGATATTTTTCTACTTGTTTCATCTTAAAGAGAGAGGGTTGTTAAAATTTTCAACTATTATTATCTCTCCCTTTACTTCTGCCAATTTTTGTGTAATGAAATTTAAAGTTCTGTTATTGGTGCATACATCTTTAGGATTGTTTTGTCTTCCTGTTGCATTGCTCCTTTTGCATTATAAAATGTCCCTCTTTATCTCTAATAATATTTCTTGTCCTTAAGTCTATATTGTCTGATATAAATAAACTCAATAGAGCTTTTTCTTTCATTAGTATGTCCATAGTATGTTTTTCTATCTTGTCTCTCTTAAACTACCTATATCTTTATATTTAAAGTACATTTCATGAAGACAAAATATAGCTATCTTATGTTTTATTCTTTCTAAAACTCTTTGCTTTTAACTAGAATGTTTAAACACTTTGTATTTAATGTAGCAATAGATATGGTTGAGTCTAAGTCTATATACTTGCTATTATTTGTCTATTTATCTCACTTGTTCTTTGTTTCTGTCCTCCTCTTATATGCCTTCTTTTGGATTAATTGGATGTATTTTATTATTCTATTTTATGTCCTCTATTGGCTTATTAGTCACATTTCTTTTATTTTTAATTACTGTTTTAGCATTTACAATATCCCCGCTTAACTTATCAAAGTCTATTTACAGCCAATATTGTATTACCTCACACTTCATACCTGATAATTCAGCTTTATCGTTTCTCACATCGCTACTGACAAACTTCCTATTTTATACTTCACAGTTCCCAATTAGCAAATCTAGTAACCTTTTGCTTTTTCTTGTACCATAAAGCATACTTTAAAGCATTATTTCTTTATCTCTACATATATTTTAACCCTGACTTCAATATTATTTTTACGCTAAATAGAAGTGTAAGTTTTAAGAAACTTATGAGAAAATAAATGAGATTTTCCTTTATATTCTCCCATTCCTGTTTCTTTCCTTCCTGTAGTTTCCATTCTCTGGTAAGATGTCCTATCTATTCATGTATTTAGATCATATTTCTATTAGTTTTTTTAACTTATTTTATTTTAATTCTTTGAGCATATTTATTCAATTGTTTTACAGTATTTGTCTGCTAAGTCTAATATCAGGGCATCTTGGATTTGGTTTCTAATGCTTGTTTGTTTTCCTCTACTTAACTCTGGATTGCATTTTCCTGCTTCTTCACATGTCTAGTTATTTTTATTATATACTGGACATTATGAATAATATTGTAGACACCAGATTCTTTTATTTTCCTCTGAAAGTTATTCATTTTTGTTCTATTAGGCATTTCAATTGTGGCTTCTCATCTTTAAATTGTATCAGCTTAATTTCATGTGTTGTTAGATGGATCTATGGAAATCCAAAGACATTTTCTTTAGCCTCTCTTATATTATAGACTCTACTTCCAAACTCTCAACTCTAAAGATCTTGTCAGGGCTTCTTTTTGGCTTGGATAAGGCTGGTCCAGAATAGATTTAGCTTAAAGATGTGGGCCTTATTTCCAAGGGAAAGTAATTCCTGAAGGGCCTTACTCCTAAAGAGTCTTACTTTCTGGTATCTCAGCTAGGTTCCAAAAATGTTAATGAGATTTTTCTACTCTAGCTGGGCCAGAACGCCAATGTCCCCTGGCACTATTCAAACTCTTGTATCTCTGTTCTGCTATCAAACCCATAGCAGCTGCTCTCTAATAAAATTGGGTAGTCTTATGCTGCGTTTGTGTGCCCAGGACTCGGTCAGGAACTCATGGGGAACTCCTGTCCCAGAAAATACTGGACTTGTCTATCACAAAGAGCTTCTTTCTCTCCAGTGCCCTGTCCTGTAGATTCCAGCTTCTTCAGGATCCTCATACTTAAATCTTAACGTCTTTGACTCAGCAGGAGCCATTTTATTTTCTTGGAATCTAGCTCCTTGGATTCTAGCTCCACAGTTGGGGATTTGTCCCAGGCAGAGAACCAGAGAAATCACAAGATTCCCCTTACAAATTTCCCTTTTTCAGGGATCATTGTTCTGCCATTGTTGAAGGCCTCAAATCCAATAATTCATATATTTTGTCCAATTTTATGGTTGTCTATGGTTGATTATGATGTCATGGTCTTATTTAGTATTCTATTATATTTTAATATGATTTTATAAGTAAAGAAATTTCAATGTAGATTATTCATGTTTGTGAATTAATTATATTATGTTGACTCCTAAGCCCTAGTCTGGGTTTGAGAGTCACTGTAATGGTTCTGCCTACTCAGTATGATTTAAATTTGCCAAAAAAGTTTGTTTCTAAAGAATCCATGACCCATCTATCATGAAGCCTCTTGATAGTTTTTTCCCTTGGTCCAAAATTCCCATTAATTTCTTTCAATGTTGCAGTACATGTAGAGACATACCCTTCAAGACACACCAGTTAAAATTCAGTTTGGCACATATTTTTGCAGATGGCCATATGAGTTTTAGAGTAGTATAGCTGCATAAGCTCAAGATTCAGAGTTGAGAGAGGACTACTCAGCCTCTCAAAGGCTCTGTTTCCTAATGTGTAAAGTGTGCTAGAGCTCTTTGTGAATTGTTAAATTCTGTATGAAAAGAAGGCACTGATTAAAATATGCTTTCTATTTGGAGGGAAGAGACAGATGAAGGGACAAAAGACAGAAGAACAATTTTCTTTAACTTTTGCCCATTTTTATATATTAATTTACCAGAATATTATCTGAGGAAATAAAATGGAACTTGTCCCATTGAATTGTGAAGAAAGGGGTTCATGACATCAAAAATACCAACACTGTTGAGAAGTACTGAAAAATGGAAAGAGAAATACCATAAACTTAAAAACTTGTAGTAGAAGCAATGAAGATAAATTACATTCAAGTTGCTCTGATTTTCAATAGCTCACTCTGGCTAATTATTCATTTTTACCTTCAACAAATGAGGAACTAATAGATGATACTAATATATATTCTGCTATCAAGTGCCAAGCAGAATGTTAAGCACTTTATATGGATTATTGCACATGGTTGGCATTATTTATTCCCACTATGCAGAAGAAATGAAAGTTTAGAAACTGTGAGAGACAGACTTTAAGGTAGCCTTCATGTTCCCTGCTTCCTGGTGTCCATGCCCTGTATAATTTCCTCCTCTTCAGTGTGAGTGATATCTGTGACTTGCTTTTAACCAATAGACTATGTCAAGGGTGATGAATCACTCCCATGATTACAGTACATTATACAATATACATTATAATATATTATCCATCTTAATAACGTACTTTATTGGTGGCTGTGAAGTAGCAAGTTGCCATGAATCCTACAGTCACAAGGAAATACTGACAATAGCTGAAGGAATTTGGAAATAGATCCTTTCCCAGTCAAGGCTCTAATGAGAACCCAATCCTGACTTAAACTTTATTTGCAGCATCATGTGGCACTAAGCAGAAAGCACAGTTAAAATGTGTCCACACCCCTGACCCACAGAAACTGTGCAATGTAGGTATTTTTAAGCCACTAAGTTTGTGGTGATTTGTCATGCAGCAAGAGATAACTGACATGAGGTAAATTAAGTTGCATAAGTTCACACAGCTAGGAAGTGGCAACAATAATAACCAAATCAGACCTATTTGAATTCCAAATCCTTGTTCTTTACTTATATTCTATTTTAAATACCACCCCTCTGCTCTATAGTACCCAGTCCTCCACTAGTGAAAGCGTGATAATGCCAAGAAGTTTCACAAAGTAATTCAGAGTTTCAAATAACTTTGAACCTTGATTATGAAATCTGCTTGTTTGTTATGTGAAGTGCTTACAATATCTCCATGTGTGAATAAGAATAATAATAGTTGCTTCTCACTTAGTGTACCATGTATGAGAAACCATTGTCAGGGAGGTACGTGCATTACCTTATTAATCCTTTGACACTCCTATGAGGTAGGGACCATAATTATTCTGCAATAGAGAAAACAGCAAGTTACAGAGTTCATCAGATTTGTCAAAGGTCGTATAGCTTCTAAGTAGCAAAGTACAAATTTGAACTCAGGTCTGCTTTATCCTGACAATTTGGATTTAGAGTCGGAGGAATCTTCAAGCTCTTTACAGAAATTCACTTAAGTCCTAGAAAATGAAAAAATTGGAAAGTGATGGGTTTCAACTGCAATTCCTAGTCTTTAATGTGTATGTATGCACTTATTTAAGGAGACAGACACTATTTATTGACCCCAAGTATCATACATTGGATTGGGTTCTATAATAGTCTTAATAATAATAATGAACTTCATCTATCTACTCTGCTATTATTTATTGATTTTCCCCCTATGGTCTAAGCACACAGCAGATCCTAGGAAAGAGAAAGGAAAGGCATAGTATATGACTTCAAGAAGCTTACAGTCAACTGAAGAAGACAGACAAGCAAACAAACTAATTACAATTATGGAAAAATGTTGAATCTCTCTACTTGCAAATTCAACTTTCTTATTTATTGGCAAGTGACCAAAATCATCCCTGCCCAAATATGTAAACCTCAAATAATTGAAAACTTATTTAAGTGATGATTTCCTTTGAAAGTGAGGTATTAGCATTGCAAATATAAATTTATCTCTATATCTTGTTAAGTGATTAAACAGAAAAATATACTCTTTAGGAGGTATTTAGGAGAGACATCCAGAATTTGAAAAACATTTTTTTCTTTTCTTTCTTTTTTCTTTCTTTTTTTTTTTTAGAATAGAAGAGCAATATAAGTCATGCCCATTTTGGTAGAGTGTATGTATCTGGTTAGATCAAGTCAGAGCTACTAATTCTAATAAACATGAATATTTTTCCCTGTACCAGACATTATGATTCCTTCCTACATTTTTTTTCATCCTTTTCTCATCATAAAGCAGCTGCTTATTGGGATGGGTCTTAAATGATGGACACATTGAGAATAATTCCTTCCCCTTTACCACACTGATGGTCCAACCAGAAAAATATTCAGCTAATGAACGTGGATACAGATGAAACTCCCAGGAGAATTCGGCAGCCATTCTGCCACTATGTAAGGAGTCCACTTTAGGATGAAAGCATGACAACAAAATTAAAAAATTAATTAATTAAAAATAAATTTAAAAAAAATAGGTCCTAGATGACATTGTTGAGTACGTAGATTAAGTCCATCTTATTCCTAGACTTCCCCTTTATGTAAGCAAAAAATATCCTCTTTATTTAAGCCAGTATAGATTGAATTTTCTCTTATAGACAACAAACCGAGTGACTGAGTATTATAAAACCTTAAAATTTTTCTCATCACACAAAAAAATGTTAATTATGTAATACAGTAGAAGTGTTAGCTAACTAAGGTGGTAAACATATTGCAATATGTAAATGTATCAAATCAACACTTTGTATACCTTAAACTTACACAGTGTTATACATCAATTATATCTCAATAAAAAAATAATTGCAATCATAGCTCTGATTATTCCTATTTTGCAGATAAGGAAACTAATGCATCAGGAAGTTGAACGATTCACAATCATAGCTGTTTTAATTTACTTAATTTTGAGGTACATTGTTACACAGCAATAGTTAATACAATTATCAGGTATTTAATAAGCATGTATGTTTTAGAAGCAGGGGAAGAAAAATAATAAATTATATCTTCCTGGTTAACGAAAAACTTACAATCTTATTGGAAAGATAATAATAACAAATGAAGAAAACACTCTCTTTTCCATATAGTTGACATACAAAAATGCAACATTAATTAACTTAGAGACCAATACATAATAACCTTTTAACAAAGGCTAGATTGTGCAATTCAAGAAATAGCTATGAAGTTAGTCAGCTGCTCACCATTTTCTGTAATCAAAAATTGTGTATTGTTTTATTAGTATTTATTAGTTTAAATTGTGTTTAAAAATTAAGATTACATCTTTAGGTCTTTAATTCCTACAGTAAAATTTGAAAATTTAATTCCTACAGTAAAGTTTGACTAATAAATGGTTTCTGGCTCATTAATAGGCAGTTTACATTTTAAGGTTATAGAAACTATCCTAGAAATGGTTTATGAGATGCCAAAAAAACAAGAGAGCTAATATAGTAATCAATCAATAACCAAAATTTTATATAATTAACATTTGAAATGGAAGCTCGACAATTCTCAGGTTATAAATATATGTCCCCTTTAATATTTTCCTCTCAAGATGGAAGAATGGAAGAATCAGTATGACCATAGGGTTTTGCCAAAGATTTACATAAATGGAGAGCTTAAAACACAGTGTTTCCCTCACCTATGCAGTAGCTACATACAGCATATGAAATAGGAACTGAGGATCCCTTTAGTACATAACAAAACAAAAATGTGATAAATATATTTGCTATGGTCTACAGGATAATTACTCTAATAGGTGAAAAATAAACCTCTATAATGTGGTCAGCAATTTGCTGGAGGACCAGGAACATCTAATACCAATGATTTCATTAAGCTATTAGATTCTCTTTGATTAACAATAACAATTGGTGTTACACCACCTGACAATGGAAGCTTTTCATCAGGGCAGCTAGTCAAAATACAGCAGCATTGTCTCTCTTATCACTGCTTCCATATGAAAATGCTAAGAATAGAGCTTTCTCAGTCCAACAGCTGGAAAACTCCACTTCTGAGATAAGAGATGTTGTGTTCATTGTGACAAAATGTGCAATATTATGAAGGAAATTGTAGAAATAATAGGATCTACAGGAAATGCTGAAGACAATTTAACAAATGTGTCCAGACACTTATGTTTTAAGCTTCTTTTCAAAACTGGCAATTGCATTCATGGCTGCTAACTTGCACTCGGCTTTTCAGCTTTGAATACTCAAACGTAGCTATTCTCTCTGTCTCTGTCTCTCTCCTTCCCTCTCTCTCCAAAAACAGTAATGATATTTAACAACCAAAATTCAGAAAAGAATTGACTACAGCCAATTTTTCTAAATCTAATAGTAAGTTTTTTATTTAAAGATTGAAGATTTCTTTTTTAGCAGAAATAAAAATAACACTTGCTAGGCACTAGACTCAGCTACAAAGAGTTTACTTATATTGACTCACTTGAGCCTCCCAAGAACCTTGAGAAGTAGTTTACTATGGTTATTCCTATTTTGCAGATAAGGAAACTAATGCATCAGGAAGTTGAATGATTCACCAAAGGTCATGTAGCTAATAAGTTCTGACATCTGCTCCAGACTCCATGCACTTATTGCCTAACTAACTAGAATGTATGTTCCCCTCACCCAACATTTTTTTTTCATTTTTAATCAAGGAATCGAAACTCTGAATAGAGCTGCCAGATGTTTTTGTGTTAGACAAAGTGTTTTTTGTCTGTTGTTCCATCTTTTTAAAACGGCTCCAATATAAGCAATCTACCAGCTAGAACAAATATATACATTCTTGAAAATGTTTGTGCAAATCCAATACTTTTGTACATAAATAGCATTTTAAACGAACTAAGAGAGCTACTGTTTAAATTACTTTTTGAAGTACATTTTAGAAATTCAAATTCCCATAACTGGGCTTGGTTGAAGCATGTCACCTTGTAAATGATTTTTTTTACCCTTCTTGGTTAAAAAGGAAAGAAAGAGATCAAAGAAGAATGATAGAAGGAATGCCAAGTTGTAAGAAGAAAATATTTTTAATGTATTATTTAATCATATGACCATTGAATAAATAACAATAATTATAATAAATCCCTGATCATAGAGAACGTTATGGTTTACAAAATGTTTTCAAATTCATTTGTGTTTTGAGGCTTAAAATGATACTATGATGAAGAAAGACCAAGTGTAGTTATAATCACATTGCATGTGAATAATTGCTTGGCTGTCAGCTCTTGAAAGATGGGAATAAATTTTTGTTGTTCACTCCTGTACCCAGATGTTAACATAACATCTGTTAAGGCAGATAATATCTGTGAGGCACTCAATAAGTAACTGCTAAATAAATCAATCATTTAATGAGTTGATGTGTGGATGAGAGATCAAAATTTTTATCTCTGCACTGACGGCCCGGGTATGAAGCCCAGCTCTGCTGCTTAAACATTTTGTAACTTTGGGCAAGTTTTCTAACACCTCTGAGTCTCAGTTTCTTCATGATGGGGATAACAGCACCTACCTCCTCATGAAAAGATGCAAAATGCATGAGCTAATGCATGAAAAGTACACAGAATGGAGCCTGGCACATAGTAAGTAATGAATATATATTTAGTGAATGAATGAAAATACAACTATTAAGTGAACTAAGACTCAGAACAAGTCTCTGACTCCAGTGCAGGCTCCTTCTATTACCCTATCACCCAAGAAAAATTTAAGTCCTCTGAAATACACCCCCAGAGCACTTACTTAAAGACATGGTGCTAATGGACTGACCCAGACACTAGACCAAGTACTTGATAGATATTTTTTCTTTTTTCTTGGAGTATAATTGCTTTACAATGTTGTGTTAGTTTCTGCTATACAACGAAGTGAATCAGCTATATGTATACACATATATCCCCTCTCTCTTGAACCTCCCTCCCATCCCCCCATCCCACCCATCTAGTCATCACAGAGCACCGAGCTGAGCTCCCTGTGCTATACAGCAGGTTCCAACCAGCTGTCTAGTTTACACATGGTAGTGTATATATGTCAATCCTAATCTCCCAGTTCATCCCACCCTCCCCTTCCCCTCCCATGTCCACATGTCCATTCTCTATGGCTGCATCTCTATTCCTGCCCTGGAAATAGTTTCATCTGTACCATTTTTCTAGATCCCACATATATGTGTTAATATACGATATTTGTTTTTCTCTTTCTGACTTACTTCACTCTGTATGACAGACTCTAGGTTCAGCCACATCTCTACAAATGACCCAATTTTGTCCCTTTTTATGGCTGAGTAATATTCCATTGTATATATGTACCACATCTTCTTTATCCATTCCTCTGTTGATGGACATTTAGGTTGCTTCCATGTCCTGGCTATTGTAAATAGTGCTGCAATGAATATTGGGTGCATGTGTTTTCTTTAATTATGCTTTTCTCTGGGTATATGCCCAGCAGTGGGATTGCTGGGTCATATGGAGTTCTAATTTTTAGTATTTTAAGGAACCTCCATACTGTTCTCCATAGTGACTGTATCAATTTACATCCCACCAGCAATGCATGTGGGTTCCCTTTTCTCTATACCCTCTCCAACATTTATTGTTTGCAGATTTTTTGATCATGGCCATTCTGACTTGTGTGAGGTAATACCTCATTGTAGTTTTGGTTTGCCTTTCTCTAATAAGTAGTGATGTTGAGCATCTTTTCATGTGTTTGTTGGACATCTGTGTGTCTACTTTAGAGAAATGTCTGTTTAGGTCTTCTGCACATTTTTTTTTTTTTTTGCGGTATGCGGACCTCTCACTGTTGTGGCCTCTCCCATTGTGGAGCACAGGCTCCGGACACGCAGGCTCAGCAGCCATGGCTCACGGGCCCAGCAGCTCCACGGCACGTGGAAACTTCCCGGACCGGGGCACGAACCCGTGTCCCCTGAATCAGCAGGCAGACTCTCAACAACTGTGCCACCAGGGAAGCCCCTTCTGCACATTTTTGGATTGGGTTGTTTGTTTTTTTGATATTGAACTGCATGAGCTGCTTGTATATTTTGGAGACTGATCCTTTGTCAGTTGCTTCGTTTGCAGCTATTTTCTCCCATTACGAGGGTTGCCTTTTAATCTTGTTTATGGTTTCCTTTGCGGTGCAAAAGCTTTTAAATTTCATTAGGTCCCATTTGTTTATTTTTGGTTTTATTTCCATTTCTCTAGGAGGTGGGTCAAAAAGGATCTTGCTGTGATTTATGTCAAAGTGTGTTCTGCCTATGTTTTCCTCTAAGAGTTTGATAGTGTCTGGCCTTACATTTCGGTCTTTAATCCATTTTGAGTTTATTTTCATGTATGGTGTTAGGGAGTGTTCTAATTTCATTCTTTTACATGTAGCGGTCCAGTTTTCCCAACAACACTTATTGAAGAGGCTGTCTTTTCTCCATTGTATATTCTTGCCTCCTTTGTCATAGATTAGGTGACCATATGTGTGTGGGTTTATCTCTGGGCTTTCTATCCTGTACCTTTGATCTATATTTCTGTTTTTGTGCCAGTACCATACTGTCTTGATTACTGTGACTTTGTAGTATAGTCTGAAATCAGGGAGCCTGATTTCTCCAGCTCTGATTTTCTTTCTCAAGATTGCTTTGGCTATTCAGGGTCTTTTGTGTTTCCATACAAATTGTAAATTTTTTTGTTCTAGTTCTGTGAAAAATGTCATTGGTAATTTGATAGGGATTGCATTGAATCTGTAGATTGCTTTGGGTAGTATAGTCATTTTCACAATGTTGATTCTTCCAATCCAAGAACATGGTATATCTCTTCATCTGTTTGTATCATCCTTGATTTTTTTCAACAGTTTTTTATAGTTTTCTGAGTACAGGCCTTTTGCCTCCTTAGGTAGGTTTATTCCTAGATATTTTATTATTTTGTTGCGATGGTAAATGGGATTGTTTCCTTAAATTCTCTTTCTGATCTTTCATTGTTAGTGCATAGGAATGCAAGAGATTTCTGTGTATTAATTTTGTATCCTGCAACTTTACCAAATTCATTGATTAGCTCCAGTAGTTTTCTGGTAGCATCTTTAGGATTCTCTATGTATAGTATCATGTCATCTGCAAACAGTGAGAGTTTTACTTCTTTTCTAATTTGGATTCCTTTTATTTCTATTTCTTCTCTGAATGCTATGTCTAGGACTTCCAAAGCTATGTTGAATAAGAGTGATGAGAGTGGACATCCGTGTCTTGTTCCTGATCTTAGAGGAAATGCTTTCAGTTTTTCACCATTGAGAATTTGGTGAATTTTCTGTGGGTTTGTCATATATGGCCTTTATTATATTGAGGTAGGTTCCCTCTATGCCCACTTTCTGTAGAGTTTTTATCATAAATGGGTGTTGAATTTTGTTCAAAAGCATTTTCTGCATCTATTGAGACGATCATATGGTTTTTATTCTTTAATTTGTTAATATGGTGTATCACATCGTTTGATTTGCATATATTGAAGATTCTGATCTGATCTGGTTAAGGGGCTCATCCTAAGATTCAAAGTAACTTTCCTTAATGGTTCCTTCAAGCCTTCTTTGGAAATAGCCAACATTCTTGGAGTCATCTAACCTAAATATCAAATGATGGAGTTAAATTTAAATCCCTTAATTTTGTGGTTTTAACTGGCGTTCTCAGTAAACTGCAAGCTCCTTGAAGGCAAGGACTTCATCAATCTTCTTCCCCAGAACTTAACATAGTACTTGGCACCTAGCAGTACTCTGTAAATATTTGTTGAATGAATGGACATGCCACAGAAATCTAGATGTCCTCAGGGCAGCTTTGGGACTTCTGAAATATTTTTTAAAGTATTTATTTTTTAATAAGAATTTATTTTATTTTTAATAAATATTTATTTTAAACATTTTAATTATTTCAAAATCTGTAATAAAAATAGCGCACATGCATTACAGTTCAAAATTTCACATATTGGATACCAGCAATACAATGAATCATACAGTCAGGTGAACACCAGTTGCTAACTTGAATAGTGTTTCCTGCCATTTTCTGTGCTTTCATTTACTCATTCATTTAATTCAACAAATATTGATTAAGCAGCCACCCTGTGCCAGGCACCATCTAGGTACTTAGGAAATATCAGCAAATAAAAAAGACAAATATTTCTGCCTTCATGGAGCTAACATTGTAGTGGAGACACTGACAATAAACAGTAGATTGAATGGTTTATCATAAGGGAATAAAGTGTTATAGTTGAGAGTTGTGTTTGGGGAGTGATTGGAGGTTGCAGTTTTAAGTAGTCAGGGTAGGTCCCATCAAAAAAATCACATGAGAGCAGACACTTGAAGCAAGTGAGGATATTAGCTACATGGATATGTAAGGGAGAGATAATTGGATGCCCACGTGGGAAAAAAAATTAATATTAACATGCCTCATACCATGAACAAAAATAATGTTTTGAATGGAGTAAAGATATAAATATAAAATTCAAAATAAAGAATGCTTTTAAAAGACAAAATAGGAGAATAACTTCATGACATGGGGTTGGGAAATTTTTAATAGGACACAGGAAGTCTAATTATAAGAGAAATGATAATAAATTTGACTATATTTTGTTCATCAAAGTCACCATTAAGCAAATAATAAGACAAGGATGGACTGGGAAAAGGCATTTCATCAAATATAACTGACACAAAACTAGTATCCAGAATATATAAAGAACTTCCACAAATCAGTAAGAAGTAATGGCAACCAAATAGAAAGAAATGGAGATTGGAATAGGTACTTCACAAAAGAGGCTCTCCAAATAGTAGCCATATGAAAAGGTGTTCATCCTTAGTAGTCATAATATAAATGTAAATTTAAAACACATGGATTATGGCTGCAGGCCTACCAGAATGACAAAAATTTTAGAGGCTAAAGTTACTAAGTGTTTTCAAGGATTTGGAACAACTGAAACTTTCATGTACAGATTGGTGAGAATATAAATTGACACACTTTGGAAAGTGGTGTGACATTATTAAAACTGAAAATATGCATCCCTAATTTCACTTCCATTTATATATACCTCTGAATTGCAATACACACAATAATCAAGACACATGTATGAGAATGTCCACAACAGCACTATTCAAAATAATTCAAATCTAAAAGCAAACCAAATGCCCATCAGTGATAGAATGGAAAAATCAACTGTTAGTGCAGTGTGCAGCAATGAAAATGAACAAATTCCTACTATGCACTGAATAGAAGTAATAGGATCACAGTCATAATATGAGGGAAAGAGGCCAGATACAAAGAATACAAAGGCACAAGACTATATCGCCCTATTTATACAAAGTTCAGAAACAGACAAAACTAAACTAAACCGCTTAGATATGTACAACTAGTTTGTGGTGTATATCACAAACAGATTGATATTTTTGAAAAATCAAATAGTGATTACCTATTAGGAGACACCGGGGCAGTAATTGGAAAGACACACATGAAGGGCTTTTGAGATGATGGCAATATCTAATTTCTTGATCTTCATGGTTTTCATGAGAGTTTCTTTATAATAATTTATTAAGCTATCAATTCACTTTTAGCTAACTTTTGCATATTACATTCATAATAAAATATCTGAAGTCATTAGAAAGATACAAAAAATTTAAGCAATTTTAAAAATTGGGGAGCAGGGAGAATATATGGGACATCCTGTACCTTCCTCTCAATTTTGTTGTAAGCTTAAAACTGCCATTAAAAAAATAAAGTCAATTTTTTTTACAAAAGAGATAAGATTTTTTTCTTCCAGTTTTATTGAGATATGATTGACATACAGCACTAAGTTTAAAGTGTATAGAATAGTAATTTGACATATATACATCACGAAATGATTATCACAAGTTTAGTGAACATTCATCATCTCATATAGATGCAACATTAAAGAAATAGAAAAAAATGTTTTCCTTGTGATGAGATCTCTTAGGGTTTGCTCTCTTAACAACTTTCATATATAACATACAGCTGTGTTCATATATAACATACAGCTGTGTTCATTATATTCATATTGTACATTACATCCCTAGTACTTATTTATCTTATAACTGTTAAGTTTGTACCTTTTGACTGCCTTCATCCAATTCCCCATCCCCCCACTTCCCACCTGTGGTACTACAAATCTGATCTCTGATGTGAGGAATCCAAAAAAGCAAAACAAATGAACAAAATAACCAAATGGAAACAGAGTCATAGATACAGAAAATAAGCAGGTGATTGCCAAAAGGGAGGGAATGGGGAGAGGAGATAAATAAGTGAGGAAGATTAAGAGGTACAAACTTCCAGTTGCAAAATAAATGAGTCATGGTACAGTATGGGGAAAATAGTCATTACTTATAAAATATCTTTGTATGGTGACATTGTAACTAGACTTGTGGTGATCATTTTGAAATATATAGAAATACCGAATCACAATGCTGTGTAACAAGAACTAACATAGTGTTGTAGGTCAATCATTCTTCAAAAACAAACAAACAACCTCATAGAAAAAGAAATCAGATTTGTGCTAAGGATTTATTTTTTAATTATGAAGAAAAAGAATTAGAGATTATGACCATAGACTATACTTTTGAGGAGTTCTGTTTTAAAAGGGAGTAAAGAAATCAGGCTGTAGCTCTTGGGGAAAGTGAACTCAAGAGGAAGATTTATGGGAGAAACTGATTCTGTAGAAAGAAAATGCAGAAGAAATAAAGGAGAATTTCTGAAGCAAGGTTTTTGAACAGGCAAAAAGAGATGGAATCCAGGGCTCAGGTAGAAGGGTTGGCCTCAGACAGAAGCATGGCTACTTCATCTTTGGAAATAAGCAGGTTGTACTGAAAACAGATGTTGGAAGGTGAATTGATGTGATGGTGCCCCACAGATATTCTCTTCTGATAGATTCTAATTATCAAAGAAGTGAGAGGCAAGGTCATTAGCTGAAAGGGAGGATAGAAAAACTGTGTTAGGGACTGAGAAGAGAAAAAGAGTAAAACAGTTCTCTAGAAAAGTAAGAGTGAAAAGTAAAAAAGTAAAAGATTAAGGAAGTGTAGTATAAACACCAAGTAGCAGTGAGTCCTCTTCAAGTTAATGGAAATAAACATAAAATGGGAAGAGTCAGCACATTGTGTATTTTTCCCCAGCCCCTATTCAACTGCACAGATGCAGGTTTTGACTTTAGTACACACACATGTATACACTGAAATGTATTCATTTATATGCTTATGTACACATATGTGTGTATTTATTTTCTGTCTCACTTTGTCAGAATGTAGTCTCCAAGAGCCAATTACTTTTTTATACAGGATATTAATTATAGTTCTCTGTGCTATATAGTATGACTTTGTTTTTTACTCATCCAATATATAATAGTTTGCATCTGCTAATCCTAAACTCCCAATCCTTCCCTCCTCCACTGCCATACATGGCATCTATAAGCCTGTTCTCTATATCTGTGAGTCTGTGTCTGTTTTGTAGATAAATTCATCTGTGTCATATTTTGGAATCCACATGTAAGTGATATATGGTATTTGTCTTTCTCTTTCTGACTTACTTCACTTAGTATGATAATCTCTAGGTCCATCCATGTTGCCACAAATGGCATTATTTCATTCTCTTTTATGGTTGAGTGCTATTCCATTGTGTGTGTGTGTGTGTATATATATATATATATATATTACATCTTCTTTATCCATTCATCTGCCGATGGACATTTAGATTGTTTCCATGCCTTGGCTATTGTAAATAGTGCAGCTATGAACATAGAGATACATGTATTTTTTCAAATTATAGTTTTGTCCAGATATACGCCCAGGAGTGGGATTGTTAAATCATATGACAACTCTATTTTTAGTTTTTTGAGGAACCTCCAAACTGTTTTCCATAGTGGCTGTACCAATTTACATTCCTACCAACTGTGTAGGAGGATCCCCTTTTTTCTACAGCCCCTCAAGCATTTGTTATTTGTAGACATTTTAATGATGGCCATTCTGACTGGTGAGAGGTGGTACCTCGTTGTAGTTTTGATTTGCATTTCTCTAATGATTAGTGCTGATGAGCATCCTTTCATGTGCTTATTGGCCATCTATATATCTTCTTTGGAGAAATATCTATTTAGGTCTTCTGCCTATTTTTTGATTGGGTTGTTCTTGTTTTGTTACTGAGTTGTATGAACCAAATACTTTTCTATCTTATACATCACTATATCCCTACCAACTAAAATAATGCTGTTCTTATAGTAGATTCTCAAGAAATGTTTGAATATTGAATAATCAATGAGAACCATTGGTAAATATTACCAGTGCTTTAGTTTTAAAGCAAAAATTTCTACTGTTTCTTTCAAACATCTGATTCTTTCACTTGAAAAGTATCTTATAGTTGTAAGAACAATGGAGTTAAAAAACTAACCAAACAAACTATTGCAACTACTTCTGTTTCAATCACAATATTCTCAATACTGTGCAACCAAACAAAATATTCAAATAAATTAGATGATAAGATTGATCTGATTTCAGCTGTCATCCATAAACACTGATTTGAAATTTTGTATTCAACAATAACCTCCTCATTTAGCTAATATGAAGAACTTCACAACGAATAAATATTAATTATTTAATTTGCAAAATAAAATTATACTGACAAATGTCTCTTTTACATTTTAGGATGTTGTGTAACAGTTTACTTCAAAAAACTTTCTTTTCATGTAAATTTTAATCCACTGCCTTAGATAATAATTAGAAAGATGAGCTCATCAAAATATGAAAATGACATGAAACTGGGGAGAGGGGGAACAGCCATTCATTGGCTGATGAAACCAAAATGGAAAATATTTTTACAGACTGAAGCACTGTATTACACCTAGTAAGTTAAAATTTAACAGGAAGAAAAACATTTAGTTACTATTGGGGTTCCCCAATAAACTACTTCACAAGTAGAACACAGGGACAATTTGGCTTAATATAGCAGGTGAAAATAATTGTTGTAGCTGGCAATAGGCTCAAGGAATGCTTATGATGAGATGAAACTGCCCCCCAAAGAGCTAATGTGATCTTAAGCTGCATTAACAATATACGTATCTTGAACAAATGAGAAGGCAACATTCTTTTCTCTGTACGACTCATAACACACTTAGTGTACTAATCCAATTCTAAGTATTACAACGTTAAGTCAAATTGGAACATTTTGGGAAGACAATGTATAAGATGGTGAAGAAAATGCAATGTCTTAAGTGAAAGCATTAAAAAAGGGGGTAGGGGGGCAATGGAGTTATTTACCCAGAAGAGAAAACTCAGTGAAGATAACAGTCTACCGCAAACATTTTAGTATCCGTATATGAAAGAGGGATTCTACTCATTATGGCCCCAAGAAGTAGGACTGGGCCAATGAGTAAAATATAGGGAGACACATGTTGGTCAAATCACAACATTTTTTAAATTAGAAAATTGCGATTTGGAAGCTTTCCAGCAATTTCTGCTCTCTGAGGTAGAGAATGGGATTTGCCTTTGAAACAGATCCATCTTTTGTTCAGGGAGCGGTCCCTCTGGTAAGTTCCTTTGGTCATGCAGGTGACAAGAATCTGCTGATTGTTCCTAAGTGATACTTGATGTGATTGAAATATCCCAGATTGAACCATTAAATGCTCTTCTGACAACTAAAAATTATTTGATCAATGGGTTTATGTGTTCTTGCTCATCACTTTGCTCACAGGAAGGCTGGAGATCAAATCTAAATCTTCCATGTAAATCTGTGAACAAGACTGGCTTCATCAGATGATGCCTGCATCTCCATTCAGTCCACACATTTTTATTGAACTTCTACTGTGTGTCAGGCACTATTCTAAATGGCAGGTTTACAAGAGGGAACAAAATGTTCTTCTCACAAAAGTCAGTTTTCCCAAATATCAAAAACTCCTCAATTCTCACCTTCTCAATAAAGTTGACTCAGACCTCCCAACTGAACACTACATCCTGCTTCCATCATATTACATCCCACCCTCATCCTCACACCTGAGTCCTAATATCCTGTTATCTTTTTCATTTCTTATTCTTATTTTTTTCCACAGCATTTGCCACTTTCTACTATCTGTTGCAACTCACTTACTTGGAGCTTAGATTCTTCAAATAGATTTTTGACTATTTCATTTACTGCTAAATCCCCAGCACACAGAAAAGTGCCTAGCAACAGTAAACATACAATAAGTACTTGTGAATGAATGAATAAAAACCCTGGCATTGCCTGCAAACTGCCTTGGTTGCTGCTGACTCTCCTCTGGGACATGTGGGAGGTTCCTGGTCAATCTGGTGATCAGTCTTAGGTCGACCCTACTGTAAAAACGTTGCAGCAACTAGTATAAGATTTGCCCTAGTTAGGCAGAAGGTTCTACCTCCTTTCAGTCACAGTTAAAAAGACAGGAACTTACCCTGAAGATGAAAGGAGAAAAATTCTGACCATTGTGGGCAGAAATCAAGCAAATCATTAGAAATTTTTCTGACTGGCTTAGGAAATTGGGGGTGGGGTTTGATGAATATCACTTGATAAAGAAGGATGGGCAATATTACCATTCATCCCCTAATGTAGTTTAACATGCCAGCTAAAATCCATCAGAAATGATAGTGAAAGTTCTCAATTTTTTTTGCAGTGGGTCCCAGCTGCTATAAGAAAGCTTTGGTCCTCTCAGGGAGATTTCCATGAGAATGAAAAAGTCCTGTGAAAAACCATAGGTGGAGCACTGACTAATATTAAGACTTTTAATGGCTGGATTGTGTTCATAGAACTGATGAATGTGACCCAACTGGAGAATTGGAAACTTTCCCAAATAAACCTAGATAAATTTTTGAAGTTAGCCACACTGCCTTGGAAAACTCCCTTAGGCCTTATGCTGAAAGTGGTCAAGAATTTAAGTGGTGTTATCTTGATGATGGGGTAGCAATGTCCCAGATCAAGATAAACTTCTTAAAAGAACACTGATGCTGTGCTAGTAAATCCCAAATCAGCCACAAGGTATAAACCCCATGGGCCACATCAGAAAGCAATGTGGCTATGACTGCTGGATCAAGGGACATCCAAAGCTGAAGTAGGTTATGGCAGTAATGATGACCTCCCCACCTGATATAAAGTATTATGGCTGAAAACGTTGGACCTTTGCTTGGATGAACCATGAGCTGCTGCTATACCACTTAAAACTAAAAGTGCAAAGCCTTCTTTACTGGTGCAGAGCCATTCCCTCTCCATGGCGCCTTATTCCTCCATCCGCTCCTACTCTGATCTTGGCTGCTTTAAGGACAAAGATGATGGGGCCTAGGTCAAAGAACTCACTGTTTCCAAAGGAAACTGAAGGCCATATTCACCTTTGAGCAGGCAGTAAAACCTTGGGGAGAGAGGGGGACAAGCTTCTATGGATTTTTGGATAAGGATACTCAATTAATCATCTGATTCAGTGCAGTAGTGGAGATGGGGCAACTGGACTGGGTTAAGAGTGGAAAAAGAAAGTGAACATGACCTTGTAGATGGAGGCTTTGGGCTGATTTACTGTACTGTTGCTATTGCTTCTTCATCCAAATGTATTAAGAGAAAGAAATGATCTACATGCTTATTTGCCCCATCCTGTAAGTGCCACAGGAGATTCTCCAGATTTAGAAGAACCACATGAAGAGAAGTACTGATAAATTTGGGACTCACCACCCTAATGACCCATTTAAGCTAAAAGTCTCTGTGACTGAAGAGGCTGTGAATTGGAGCCTCTGGCAACAGGTGATAGCCTCAACCCAGAAGAGCCCCCTGGTGTTTGGACTCATTATCTCTAAAGACTACCAGTACACTCCTTTTGAGAACTATCTTTTATTTTGCTACTAGGCCCTTAACATAAATGAACTCCTGGCACATAGAATCTTTGTGACTCTCCGGACTGGCATTCCCAATTTAGAGTGGGTCTACTTAGACTAAATGGTAGAAGGTAGAAGAATCCCAACAAGACATGCTTGTCAAATTGAAATAATATATTCAAAAATGCAGCCAATTTGGTCCCAGCAGCATCTCAACTTTGCATGAAAAAGTGGCAGTTATCCCTTTAGGGGAATATTATACCCCACAAAACTACTTATTCAATGGGACTTCAACGTGCCAAAGTTCCCCTAAATTCTTGAGTGTGGTTTGATGGGTCAGCTAACCTGAAATTCAATGGTGTCCACTGACTACCACAGCAGTTCAACATCAACACTAACTGAACAGAAAGTAGATGTTATTCTTCGGCTCAGTGGCCAAAACTCAAGGCCATTCTTAGCTTATACTAACTCTTGAGCTTGGGGCTCTTGTTGCCAATAACCTAGCTGTCTGGTCTACCACTTGGAAAACCACAGACTGGCAGATTAATGACAGCCCTCTTTGGAACCACAAACTGTAGAGACAAATCATAGCTGATGATGGAAGCATGAGTCACTCATAAAGATGCCTATGGTAAGGGTCAGTCATACCAAGTGGAATAAAGCTGCTGAGCAATTCCCAGATTGCCACTAGTGCTGCCTAGATACCATCCTAGTACTGGAAATGCATCCATCATCACAAACTGGGCACAACACAAAGGATTCCCTATATCTCAAGCAGAAGCTACCATTGCATGCCAGACTTGTGAATCCTCCCAAAAGTTGACCACTTTGCTTTGAAGTGAGGAAGACCACATTGCCTAGGGTGTGGCCCCCACCTGTTTGCTATAGACCGAGTATGTCAGACCTTTGACCCTCTCAGGACTATTGGCAATGCCTCACAAATGCAGACACTATTTCAGGTTGTAAGTCACTTGTCAGTCTAATCAGTTGGCTCTACCCCTGCCATTGAAACCTATAAAGCTAATCTGTGTTGGGTTTTCAGCTTTCTGGACTATTTGCAATCTGGCAATGTTGCACCTCTTACTGCTGAAGCCACTCAACAATGGCTGATAGTCAAGGTATTTGATAGACCTTTCCATCCCATCCCAAGGCATCTGGTATTGTTGATGGTTTCAATGGCCTCCTCAAAAACTGACTCAAAGACCTTTCTGACTCTACCTTTCTTAACTCCTCCTGGTCCACACACCTTAGAAAGTCAATTTTTTCACTGCAACTGTCCACAGAAAAAGATTTTCTCCTGTTATCTGCTTCTAGGGTAATTGTCAGGAAGAAAGTGGTGGGCATTATATAGACCTATTTTGAAAATTCAGGATTTCATCCTGACCATTCCTAGCCATGAAGCTACCTTCTTTCCCTGAATAGCAATCCCAGAATGAACTAGATGATATACCTTCAAGGTGTCTGACCACATAAAGGCTGAAAGGACTCACAGTGAATTCTGGTTCAGCCTCCTGGATTCTCCTGTTGGATTGACATGAAACTACATCATAAGGATAATAAATACATGGTCACTGAGTTTTTCTACCATCGCCCAAGTAAGCCAAAAATGTTGAGTATGTAATAGGTGTCTGTATATTTTATAAAAATATTCTTAGCCCTTTTACAACACTCTGTTCCAAACAAAAGGTCTGGGCATGAACAGAGGATGATTGGTAACAAGTGTGAAGCTACAGCTACTGGAATGGAGCATACTGACTTTGTGGCAGTGGAGAGAGAACAACACCCTAGCACCCAGTAGCTTAGACCCTGTGAGGTACCTCAGAGGGAGGGACATTGATGGTCTTTTGTCTTTCATAGCCACCTCTAGAGCTTTTCTCATTAAGGAAAACACCCTCGTACAGCTCTTCCAAAGTACTACAAGCAGATTAAATGACTGCTGGGCCTGCCATCCCCTGCCAGACAGCTCTGAACACAATTTGATCACATCCCCCTTCACCTTACTGAGGAGTCTATCAGAAACATCAGGGGATTCCCCAGTCCCTGTGTCTCCCACTCACAACCCCCATCAGCAACTCAGAATGTCTTCCCCACCTCCGTTGCCATAGCTCTTGAACAGGTGGTGGTGCAGACAAACAGGACAGATTGGATGGACTATTCTTGGGTAGCCCCTTCAGGAAAAAGGACTAGACACAATTACTCAAATTGAACTGGGAAACTTTAGGCTTATTAGATGTCCAGGGGGCCATGTTGGAGGCACTGTCAACCTATGTCCCGCAACTGATGTAGGTCCCACTTGGTGGTGTAAACAACATTTTCTTTCAGGCATGGATGCCCCCATGTATGCTTCCCATACTGTACTTCTTGTATGGAAGCCAGGTGTTAATTTGCTTCCTTCCCAAAACATGGTAATTTGAATCATTGCAAGCTAAGTCTGTTGGCATGGAAGACTCCAGATGGGGGTACTCCGGGTATTTATAAGGCAGTACTGAAACAAAAGTGAGTACTTGAGTACTTTTGACAGTGGAAGTACTGAGTGCAGTCAGTTTCCATGAACTAGACCATTTTTGGATAGTTTTGTGGGGGTTTTTTGGTATAAAAGGAATGTAACCTTTTGTAGCATTGTAGGGTGAGGGAAAGAACATATTACATAAGGTGGAACAGTTAGAGTGCTTCAAAGATGAGTAAATTTGCTGATTGTGGGTATTCTGTAACTAGAGGTGCTCAAGTATGGAATATATAGTTATTTAGTAAAAGTGTTTTAGAAGAAATTCAAATGTTGGCTGCAAGACTGGACTAGATTCCATGATACTTCTTTCTTCTTAATTTTGATCTAAGGAAAAATTACTCCAGCATAAAAGTGTGCACAAAAATTTTAAACTATGAAGCTTCAAAACCCTGAGCACACCATCAAGATAAATAACCCCTCTGCATAATACCTCCCTTCTCATTCACCTGAGATTCTCTGAGTAACAAGCCATCTCAGAAATCGACCAGCTCCTCTTATTTGACAGATAAAGAAAATGATACCCAATGCGATTAAATGGATTTCTCAAAATCGCATAGATTTATGACATACCAAAATTAGAAATTGAGTATCATGACTCTTAACCAGCCTTTCTCATCTGGGGTTCCTTATCTAATCGACAGAACTCAGAAAAATCATTTGAATGAATATGTTCTTGGTTCTCCCAAAGAGGATACCTAGCACCATTTCAGATGCTAAGGAGAGAAGACAGGTTCGCGTGTACCTGGATACCTAGAGTGCTGGGTGTTACCCCCTGGACCCCTAGTGGAGATGGCTGTCCCTGGAAACATGCTGCATCTCTTACCCCACCCAAGTCACTCCTTTTGTCAACATGAAGGATTGTTTTCCCCTCAGAATTAACAGGCAGTCCACAGAATAGAGTGAACCACAGGTAGAATACACAGTCCTTTTGCAGACTTTGGGTTCTTTGGTAGAAATGGAGGGAAGCGCACTTAGAGAATTTGCTGAAAACCAAGTTAGTGCTCTGGCCCTTTGCTGCAAGCGAGCAACCTTACTTTACCAGGGTTCATGCTATCTCAGAAAAACATACATTTTTATCCTCAATATATTATTTGCGGAGCAAAATGCCCAGTTGAGCCACTCTGGGGTTCAGTGCTGATTAAATCCTTACTCTTTAAAAAGAAGCACATTCCCTGAGCACTTTGGGGGGATCTGGGGAGGCCAGTGGCCAAGGCACAATCTGTGCCTCTCTCTTTATCCTTAAACAGGCTGCTAAATTGTGCAAGTGTGTGAATTATTATTTTCCTAACATTATGCACTTGATTTAAAGCATATTCCCTTTGAAGGAAGGTATAATTTTGGAATTATTTGAAGTCTCTAAGTGGTTAGAAACTGAGCTTAGCCAGATTTCTAGCTGTAAGCAAAAGTCAGCCTCTGATAAGAAGCTGTTGTACTTTATTGATGCAAAGGAGGTAAATACCCTCTTGGGGGTTTCTCAGTTCAAGAGCATCCTAGTTGTTATTTGCAAACTGCAGTGTGCAATTCTGAATGTTTTCAGAGACACTGACCCCATATGACTGAGTTCTCGTCATAGGAAGCTTCCAAGTACCTACCCAAAGTTTTAACGACATATTGGTTGCAACATGGGTTTTGTGAGGCAGGAAGCTTCCCTCCATTACCTATTCATATGCAATATTGAATTATAAAATAAAGCACAGAACCGAAATAGATAGATTTTCCAACAGATAGACATGCAGCCACATTACAAAGTCAATTTCATATATGGGATCCTGCGCTGAATCATTTAGCTATTTAGGAATGCATTTCGCAGCTAACTCATCCTGGCAGGCCCAACGGGATGCAGTTCCTCTTAAAATAAATATGGAGTCATCAAACAGACATCACTGTGACAATTAACTGCTGGGCTTGAAGGAACTTTTGCTTGGCTTTTCAAAGCAGCCAGAACAAAAAGAGAGACTCCATGCGTCACAAGCACAATCCCCACTTGGGAACAATCATTTGCAAAAATCAATCTTGAATAAATACACTATATTAGTCCTCTTTTTCACTTAGCACAGTTAGGAAATAAGGGGTTCCATATAACTGAATTTTCCAGACAACTTGAAACTTACAACTTTAATAATAAAAAAGAAAAAAAAAAAGAAGAGAGTGGGCTAGAGATAGTCCTAAATATTTTACATAGACCTTGGTTTCCTTAAATAGAGGCTGGGTTATCATTTAATTTTATAAGTTTTTTAGTTGACTTGACATCATCCATTTGGCAAAGCCCTTGCAATAGTTCCAGGAAGGGATGGTGCACGTCTGGACTGGGCAGGGGCAATGGAGAGAAGGGGACAGATTTGAGATATAATTTGGAGGTAGAATTGACAGAACTTAGTGACTGATTGAATGTGGCACTTGGGCCAAGGGTGAAGGCAAATATGATTCCCAATTTCTGGCACAAGTTACTGAGAAGATAGGTATGCTATGCATGGTGATGTCATACGTAGAAGAAGGAGTAGGTTGTAAAGAAAAAGTATCAAATGTACAATAAGGTCAATAATCAAGAGCTTAATAGAACTCAGAAATAAAGGGAAAAGACCCCTGAGCCAGAGAAATAATGTCTGCAAAAGTCAGGTCTGAGTTCACACAGACTTTGGTGAGGTTCACTCAGCACAGATTGGCTCTTGACTGACCCTCAGGTGGAAGGCATGATGTTTCACGATTTTAGCATGTTGGAAGCAGTACATGAGAGAGGAGAGGCTTCATGGAGCTGATACACTCACAGTTAAAGCAGTGGCTTAAAGCCTGAAAGGAAACCTGGTATATTATAGCATGAAACAATAAATGATATTCGTCATAAAGTCCCCTACATTGGGTGAGGACCAAATGAGGTATTATCTTTAAGGTTCACAGTTCACCATTTCTTTTAATACTCAAAGCAATTCTGTGTGGTCAGCAGACTATCAGCATTTTACAGGTGAGCCAATGGATACTCAGAGAGTTCACCAGTCAGTGGCTAAGCCGCGATTTTGACTCCAAAGGCTAGCTCTCTTTTTCTCACACTGAGGCTAACGAATGGAATTTATGGATGATCTAGCTATCAGCTCTGTTCAAAACAAAAATTCTTCTGAGCAAGTAGAGTTGTACTTTTAAAATACTCGGCATCCTGAAGTCATGGGCTCCCCGTCATCTGAATTTTTCAAGGACAAGTAACTGCAAGTGTCCATTAGGTTTTTAAATGAGATTCTTGTGTTGGATGGGAAGAGAGGTCACTTAATTCCTTTCAATGGCAATATTCTATGAGTTTAGAAACCAGGTTCAAATGAAATTGTGGGTAGAAAAGTGCTGCAGATATTATAAAGTGATATTCAAATGTTAGCATCTTTGTTATTTGTGTCAGTGTGGGCACATCAACAGACCCTATCCTACAATAAGCTGAATAATCCAATACTTAAGTATTGTAATGAGATAATCCTGTACTGCCCTGCCCACCCTCATCTGTCTCATTCTTTCCCTCTGATTCTACCTACGTTGCAAGGCATGTCATTTCTTTGAATGACTAACAAAATTAGGCATTTTCTCCAGAGGGCCACTATTGAAACGGACACATGCCAGGATGAGGATTGTAGGAGCTCAAACAGCTTCTATCACTGTTTTGAATTATCATATTCACTTAGATGAAACTGTTTAACAGACTACCTAGCGATCCCTCTGGGAGGTAGAGACACATGGACAAATCATCTTTGATTGGTAGTGACATGAAAATATGGCAGAAAGTGTTTTGCATTATTAATTTATGTTTTCTCTGTCTTTCCCATGTCTTTTGTCCACATTCAAGCAGGCAACAGGCTCACACCAAGAGAGATTTGTGACAAGTCTCCTGGATTTTATAGTCAAAAGCCTAAACTCATTAAGAACAGTAGTGCTTTAAATAAGAGGGATACCCAATAATTAAAAGCAATTTTCCTGGATGGAAGAGAGTTGGTGAAAAAAAGTCACATAGTTCTCCGTGCTGAGGATACCTGCAACCTACCTCTTTGTGGTACCAGATGGTGGGCAAAAATTCAGTGAATGACCACATAGTGTCCCAGAGGGACTAGGGCCCAGGGCTCACAAACTTACCAAAGATCCCTTAAATGCCCTGTGCATTGTGGAGGCTGGGACCATGCACTTCTCAATAGAACCAGTGCATTGGTACTTTGTGATGATCCCAGAACCTTGGTACAACATCAGGGAAGTGGTCATAGGAAACCTCAAGAATGTGTAGTTCAATTTTCCATAGGAAAAATGGTGGGGCCTCTAAAGGTGAAAATTTAGTTGGTCTAAAGTCAAAGAATATGAAAATAATTTTTGTTCCCCTAACAAGAATAGAGATGGAGCTGTACATCTACTCCAGAATTTAAAGCCCTAAGGAACAGGTAGAGAAACTGCATGGAAGGTCAAAGTGGAAATGCAAACTCTGGTGAGAAAATCCAAGGAAAGCCAGGAGTTTCTAAAAGGATATGAGCCCATACATGACAAGCCCTAGATAATGAATAATTCTGGGTCCAAAAAGGAGCTAAGCACTGCCATACAAGAAGTAAACCCTCAGAGGAAGAGGGCATCCTACATCACCTATACCAGACTCATATAGTTCCTAAACAGCAGCCTTACCTATGAGATTCAAATTCTTGCATGTTTTCATGGCAAATCCTAATTTTATCATCTTCCCAAAGGCCAAGCAGAGCCTAATTTAGTGTGACGCTTTCATGTCCAAACTAGTTTTACTCCTCAGAGTGAGCTGGGCAGGACAGAAATGAAGACACAGACATATAGAATGGACTTGAGGACATGGGGAGGGGGAAGGGTAAGCTGGGAAGAAGTGAGAGAGTGGAATGGACTTATATATACTACCAAATGTACAATAGATAGCTAATGGGAAGTAACCGCATAGCACAGGGAGATCAGCTCGGTGCTTTGTGTCCACCTAAAGGGGTGGGATAGAGAGGGTGGGAGGGAGAAGCAAGAGGGAGGAGATTTGGGGATATATGTATACGTATAGCTGATTCACTTTGTTATACAGCAGCAACTAACACAACATTGTAGAGCAATTACACTCCAATAAAGATGTTAAAAAAAATGAACATCAAAATGAAATTTCAAATACATTAGTGTTTTTTCCCCTAAGCCCTGAAACTTTTGCTCGAAAATCCATGGCACTATGAAAGAATTTCTGCCTTCTAACAGAAATACTACAGTTCCCTCTATGGCTAGGAGAAATTCACCCATAAAATAAACTCCAGCCATTAGCCTCTTCTATGGGCAAGTGAAATCCTGGGTTTTCTCTTTGCATATCAGGAAGCTGGATGCATTTTCTTCCCACTCTCCTGTGGTGGTAGATAGTCTTCAAAGATGGCTCTCATCAATTGCCCTTCTCCCTGTATATGCAGCTTGTCCCTTCATTAAGAGGGAGAGTCTATGAGAACCTGCTATATAGCACAGGGAACTCTAATTCACTTCACGGTACAGTAGACACTAACACAACATTGTAAAATAACTATACCCTGATTTTAAAAAAAGAAAGAGAGAGAGTGTCTACTTCAATCATTCTCTTTGAATCTGGGCTAGCCTTGTAATTACTGGAATGTGCAGAACTGACTTTGTTGAGTTTCAGTCCTCACTTTGAAGAAGTCTAGCAACTTTCCCTTCTGTGCTCTCGAAGGAAGCCAACCTCCACACCATAAGGAAGCTAGCAAGATTATTAAATGATAACACACAATGTGGAGACAGAGAAAGAGAGAAAGAAGGGAAGGAAAAAAGAAAGGGAGAGAGAAAGACAAAGAAATACCATGTAGAGGTGCCAGACTTGTAAACGAATTAACCTTAGACCTTCCAGCCCAAGCCCAGTCTAGGTCAGATGAGTAACCTAAGTGATGGCATTTCACCAGAAGAACTGTCCAGCTGAATCTTGCCTGGATTCCTGACCATGAGAAACAATAAATCTCTGCTATTTTAAGCCATTCACTTTAGGAGTTATTTGTTATGCAGAAATAGAGAACCGAGACACAAGTCTAGACTTCACGATTTCAACCATTCTTTTGCCACCACTTCAACTCCCATGAAAGTTCCCAATTCAGTATAAATTAAAGCATTTATCTCCTAGACAACACCTGCCAGGACCTTCTGGAGAAGACCAAACATATGTTTTCTGTCCTCAGCTGGGCTTTGATTCCCCTGAACAATTCTTCCATATGTCTCTGGATCACTTTCATTCCTCACAGCAGCCATTACACACATTCACTATGTTTCCTCAGCCCTCCTACCCCTATTCTCACCTCTCTCAAACATAGGAAGAACTCACTTTCTGCTTCAAATAATAAATCGAAGTGGGAATTCCCTCAACCTCATCAATTTTCCCTGTTGGAAAGGGGACTTCCTGCATCACCGGACTCATGGTGCCAGAATTAAGTATCTGATTGGTTCGTATGGGAGAAAGTACTGGACATGCTCACTTCAACCCCTTCTCTCCTTGAGATCCATCTTCAGAGAGCACGCATTGGCATCTGCTCACTGTTCTTGGCCCCAGAGTAAGGGGCCCATTCTGTCTGGGGAAGCTTGGGTATGTCCAGCTGTCCAGCTCTATATGCCTGTCTAATTCCTAATTCATGGCTAGAATATTAACAAGTCTCTGGACCCATAACTCACAGGGCGTTTTCCAGTCAACCCATCACTTATAAAGCTTCCACACTGAGTTTCATCTCTCTGCCTCATTGTGTGATTCTTCATTTGGTTCTGAATTCAGGGAACATGGTGTTGAGTGGGGAGAGTTATATATTGATTCTTAATATATACCCCAGTGTTCTTAATACCCCAGTGTTCCCCATATGTTTATTTGTAAACACCACCATCCTCTCCTCTCAACTTCAAAGAACAAATAATCTTTTTTTTTTCTTTTGGGGGCTAATGCCTCCATTTTTGATCTGCATCCCAACTCCTATTTCTCCCCACACAGAATGGGCCCCTTCCTTCAGGGCTGAGAACAGCTTAGTCTCTCTCCTTCATTTTCAAACTCTTGGACAGCATTGAATCTATCTGCCCAACAATTCTCTCTTGTATGAGAAATAATCTTCTCTTCACCTTATATCCACCTTAAATCACTTCCTTATTTCTATGCTACCCTTCATATCTGGTTTCTTAAAGACTCATCTATAATCATAATCTTCTACCCATTATACCCCTTAGACTTTTCAATACACTGTAGTTTGTCTTCCATTCCCAAAATGCCTCTGAAAATTTTTCTTAGTAAGGTGGGTAACTCCTTGGTCTCCATTCCTTATCTTCAGTGGTCTCCCTATAGTACCAAATCATGGGGGTCATTCCTTTCTTTCTTGACTTCCATGACACCACTACACCCTCCTTATCTTCCCAAATCTTTGATGATTTATGCAATATCCCATTCACAGGTAGTATTTCCTCTACCTAACAATACAATAGTAACTTTCCCCAGAACACCAACCTTGGCTTTCTTATCACTCGGCAGATTCTGGTGAGACAATGACACTACTCATCATGGTTTGACTGTCATTAACTATTCCTGCTCAGATCTCTATCACCACCTTTCTAAACTTGTATCCTAAGTTCTACCCACTTAATTCACTTATTTTTAATTACTTTATGACTCCTCTGGGAGTTCCCCAGCACAAAAAACTCAACATTTCATTAAAAACATTATTTCCCCAAACCTGCTCATCTCTTAATTTTCCATTTATAGCTAATATCATCACAATCCAATTGGTCACTCATACTAAAAATGTCAGAATTATCTTAGACTCATCCTTGTTCCTTGCACTTCATCAGCTATCAGTTACTGATTTGTGAGAGTCTTCCTTTTAAATCTTTCTCAGACATGACCCCTCAGCTCTCTGATTCCTTTGCCTTAATTGAAGTCTCCAGCAGTATCCTGCAAATGATTTCTTAGACACCAGAGGCATTTTCTCCCATCCATCCTATGCTATCACTATATTTAAAAATTTAAATCGCATCATTTCTCCCCTGTTCAGTCCTTCAGTGAATACCTGTTGTCTTTGGGACAATCTCTTTTGCTTTGCAAGTGAGACCCATCATCATCTGGCTCCTCTACTGCTCTACCTGTACAACCTCATTTCCAACTTCTACCCTATATGTTCCCTGTAATACATCTAAGCATATTGCTTGCACCTTCTTTCCACAAATATATACACAAAGTGCCTCTCACACACCAGTGCCTTCTTATATGTTGTTCTTTCTATCCAGAACGCATTCCCTCACCTGTGATATTCTAGTCTGCCTGGTGAAATTCTCATCATGCTCCCAAATCCTGCACTAATGTTACCATTTCTCTGATCATTTCCTCAAGCTTGTCTTCACCCTCATGCTAACGGAGACGGAAATTTTCTATTTTTACTTTTAAAATAACTACAGACATCCATCATCACACTTACCAATTGTTTTAGATTTCACTATCTTGTCTGTTTCCCACCTTGAAGATAGTTACTTTCACTTTTTGAAAAATATATTTATCAGGTACCTGCTTTTCTCAGACACTGTTCTAGGCTCAGGGAATAAATCACTGAACAAGCAAAGGCCCCTTTCTAATGGAGCTTACATTCTAGTGTAAGAAGAAAGACAATTAACAATAAACATAATAAATATGTAAATTGTGTAATATGTTAAAAAGAACAGGGTAAAGGAAATCAAGAATGCCAGGGCTGACTAACACAACACTGTAAATCAACTATACTCCAATAAAAATTAATTTAAAAAAAAATGCCAGAGTTGAGGGAGAGGAGGAGGGTTGATTTCAGTTTTAAACAAGGTAGTCAGTGGTCACTGAGAAGGTGAGGTTTAAGCAAAGTCTTACAGAAAGTGAGAGTCAGTCATTCAGATATTAAGGGAAGATCCAATAAAAGAGCACTAACTTGGGAGTGGGTCTGTCTTGTCTGGGAGAAATAAGGAAGAAACAAGCTCTGCAAGTAAACAGAGGACTGGATCTTGTAGGACCTTGTAGCCTTTACACGGGCTTTAGCTTGGACTTGGGTAAAATAGGAAGCCAGGTCAGGGTATTTTGCAGAGGAGGGGTATGACCTGACTTATGTCCTAAAAAGATCTCTCTGGCTACAGGGTTGAGCACAGACTTTAGGGGCAAGGGTAGGATCAGAGAAACCAGTTAGGAGACTATTGCAGCAGCCCAGGTAGGAGGAATGAAAGAAAGAATGAAGAAAGGAAGAAAGGAAGAGGAATAGGGGTGGGAGGTAACTTGGAGAAAGCAAAAAAGTGTATAAAGAGCAGAAATAATAAAATGGAAAAAGAAAGAAATTAACAAACAAACAAACCCTCCCTGTGCAAACTTTGAACCATTGGCTAACACATCAGGATGATATTCTAACAGCTTCAGACTCACCAGTGTGTTGTTTATTGGTCTGTTACTAACCTGAGAGTACTTTTTGCCGGCTGAGCTATCCTCTGTAGGTGTGTCTGCTTCTTGAACAACAAAATCAGCCTCTGGGACAAGAGCCTAAAAGAAATTAGGATAAAGTTTGGTGGAAATCAGGCAACTGGCCTAAATATAGTGTCCTACTTCTCTCTTCAATCTCTCTTTGTCTTGTTTTCTTGTGAATCTGTGTTGGGGAGAAAATTCTATCTGGGGAGAAAATTCTATCTGCCTTTACTTCAAGAAAATGTTTGTGTTCTCTTAGCCTAGTAGGATGCTGAGAAATGGAGTGATTCAACAGTGACTCAAGGTATGACAGGAGAAGCTGAAAAACAGGATAGTACAAATCTCATGTGGGAAGCCAATCGGTCTCCTGCCTTAAGAAAACTATCTTAATTGAAGCAATATTTTAAAATCATCAGAAATAATTAGCTTTAAAATTGTAAGTTGTATTTTAATAACATAACTATTTTCTATGTACACTTTCTTATAACACGTCAACTTGATTTTTAGCTATAGAAGAATAACTTTCCATGTTTCTATAGGTCTTTGTCTGTTTCCCATTTTCTACCTAGCAGGCATTTTATTACAATGTTGTTTTGCTCCGACAAACCTTGCAAGGATATTTAATAATTGCCCTTCCTGTGTTGGAAGTTGTTATATTGATCACTTTGAGAGATAATATTTACTTTTTGGTCTGTGTCTATTTGCTCAGTGCATTTCTAATGTAGTCACAGCAATTACCAGAGCTAATTCTTAAAAGCTGAGCAATCCCAGTCCTTGGTTCCTATCTATAGGTTTTCCTTCACTTTTACAAATAATGATTTATGCAAAGTCGCCAAGACAGCTATTGCTTCAATGCAAGGTTTATTATCTCCAAGATGAACAGACAAGCCATTAAGCGCTCATGGAAGGATTAGTGTAGAGAAAGATCACCACATTGTGATTTTTCTGGTTACATGGTTCAATACAATGATGGTTCAAGGAAGTAAAAGCCAATTTTAGCACTGCCATTGTAGAGCTGTGTATATCTTCAATAAGCAGTTATAAAAGCTGTGACTGATAGGAATTTCCCTACCATAAAAGTTTCTTCCATCACATACCCACTAAGTGAGTCACACAGAAGAACTTCTAAGCAATGTGACTGATTCCCCCAGTTTTATTTTCTGATCTATTTCTTATATAGGAGCCAAGGCTATAGAGTAATAAGATAGGTTCCACAAGAGCCTTGTGCAATTAGCATCATTACTTTATAGCCACATTTTATATGTGGGTTTCTTAGTGTACAGCATATGTGTTTGTGAGTCTGTGATCACATCTGTTGTCCTGAGAATAGCTAAGACCTTTTTAGCTACATTCCTAATGTGCATTAGAGTGGATGGGGCACATGGGTGGGTGACGCAACTTAATCATTCCCTTATTAAAAAGACTCAAAATCTCCCATTTTCATAACTAATGAGAACCTACTGTATAGCACAGGGAATTCTACTCGGTACTCTGTGGTAACCTAAATGGGAAGGAAATCCAAAAAAGAGGAGATATATGTATACGTATGCATGATTCACTTTGCTGTACAGCAGAAACTGACAGAGCAGTGGAAAGCAACTATACTCCAATTAAAAAAAAAATCTCCCAATTTCCTCAGAACAAAGCCCTATCAAGTTAGAGTGAGATTAAAGATCCCTATTGTCTGGCACCAACCTCCCTCTTCCACCTAATTTCCTACTTCTTCACCCCACAAGCTCGCCACCTCAGTCATACCGGGTCCAGCAGCTCTCTATCAGGCCAGATGGATCTCCACCTTTCTACCTTTACTCACACTAGAATGCACCCCACTTCACCTTAATTTGTTCAGCTTTCCTAAAGCTGTAATGGCATACAATACAAATAATATTAATAACCACTGCAGCAATCACAAAAATAACAGCAAAAATAGTCATAGTGGTGGTGGTGGTAGTGGTGGTATAGTAGAAGTAATAATAGAACTGATGTCTGTATAGTTGGTATAGTTTAGTAAAGAACACAGATTTAAGGCCGGATACCTGGGTTTTAACCACATTTCTCACAATTCCAAATTGTGTGAGTTAAGGCAAGTTATTTAATCTCTCTGGACTTTAGTATTCATATATTTAAAATGGGAATAATAATGCATGACCTCATGGGGTTGCTGTCAAGCTGAAATGAGTAGACACGTGTAAGTAGTGCTTAGAACAAGTAGATGATCAATAAAATTAGTTCTGATTACAGAGCACTTTCCACGTATCAAGCAGTATACTAAGTGTTTTTTTATGTCTTATTTAATTTTCTCAACAACACTTGAGGTAGAACCAATTATTCTCTCCCCAGCTTACCAATGAGCAAGTTTAGGCTCAGAGTTACTTCTGAGAGTAACTGAGTCAAGTTACTTGACCCAAATTCACACAGCATGGGATTGGCTGGGCTGTAATTCAAATCCAGGCACCTAAACTCCAGAGCCTTGCTCTTAACCACTTTGATTTTACTTCTTTCAAGAGGCAGTAAAAAATCTCCCTTCATCTGTTGAGATTTCCTTGACCACTAAATATTTCAATATTCTATAACTTTTATTGTTTAGACACCTGTTTGATAGTAACATTATTTGAGTGTTCATTAAGTATTAAGCATCTAACAAAAGTGTATTAGCTCATTTGATTTGATATCTGTAATTTGATATTTCAAATCTCCTCTTTTATGTTGTCATGAAAATCATTTGTGTGGTATTTGAACAACAGGCCTTAACTCCTATGTTCTTTTGTATATCCAGTGTACCAAGCAAAATATTCCTTAAACATAATAAGTGCTTTTCAGAAGCACTGCCATGGAGTGTTTTGGGTGATAATGGTAATGACGTGGATGATAGGTAAGTATATTATAAGCATATATAACAATTTAGTTTGAACATACAATATGTGAAGCAAGGCAATCAATTTAGAGGGTTTTGGAAGGATAAAATGAAAAGCATTTTGTTAGATGGCTCTACCACCAAACTAAAAGCTGGGATCCTTCATTTCATACCTCTGCTTTGTCACAATGCTTTGTGTGATCTTGGGGGTGTCACCCACTGCTATGTTTCTCATTTGAATTATCTGTAAAAATAAGTTAGCAAAATATTCAGCTGGTCAACCTCAAAGTGGTAGTAAGGTCCAAATAAGATAACGTATATGAAGGAGTTCCCTAAACGTACAAAATGAACTCCTGACATAGATGAGGTTTCCATCTCAAGTGAGAGTTTCTTAATCCCGAATTGTGAACATCAGTGTAGCATATAGTTTCTTCATAAAGTACATTCAATTGCAACCACAAATTTTTAAGTTGCTTCTTTAAAACCTTAATTACAATTACTGGGCCTGTAACAATAAAACGAAAACAACACAGCTGCCTTGAGCTGTGATTCATGGGTAGTCGATCAGGTTCACTTTCCATTTAAAGGGTGCTCTAAGGACCAGCATCATTGGCACCCTTGGAGAAAAATGCAGAATCTCAGGCCCTTCTCTGGACCTAGAAAACCAGGATATGAATTTTCATAAAGTCCTTTGGTGATGTATGTGTAGAATAAAAGTAAGTCACTGCCATAAGTTTCCTAATTACCCTACACATTTGCCTTCAATGACAGCTGAGGTGAATTCACACCAGAAAAAAAAAAAAAAGAGCTATTACTACATTTCAGGGATATCCAAGCTCACACCCAACATGTCAAAGCCACAAAGCTTAAGTCCCAGGATTCCCAAAGGTTGCAGGTAATGGACTAATGGACTAAATACTTAAAATGTACAGTCACTACCAATAACTGGAGCTATTTGAGTATCTTGTCTACCAAGTGATGCTGCTTGATAAAAGGGGACAGTCTTCGATTCAAAGGTTCTTCTGGGGATAACTCATCTATGAGGCATGTGAAGCAGAAGGAGCAATTAGCTGATGAATGCAGGATAAGTACTGGGTTGGCCAAAAAGTGCCTTTGGTTTTTAAGTAAAAATAAAAGACACATTTTTCATTTTCACCAAGAACTTTATTGAACAATGTATTCACCCTTTTGTTCCACTACCTTCTGTCATTTTTCAGGCAACTTCATAATTTCATCTTCCTAAAGCTTTTTATCTTTTTGAGCAAAGAACTGTTCCAGGTGTCTTTTACAGTCTTCCAGGGAATTGAAATTTTTTGCATTAAGAGAATTTTTTAAAGACCTAAATAAATGGAAAGCTGAAGGTGCAATGTCTGGTGAGTGTGGTGGATGAATCAGAACTTCCCAGTGAAGCTGTAACAGTTTTTGCCTGGTCATCAAAGAAACATGCGGTCTTGTATTATCCTGATGGAAGATTATGTGTTTTCTGTTGACTAATTCTGGACGCTTTTCATCGAGTGCTGCTTTCAGTTAGTCTAATTGGGAGCAGTACTTGTTGGAATTAATTGTTTGGTTTTCCAGAAGGAGCTCATAATAGAGGACTCCCTTCCAATCCCACCATTACATGACATCCCCTTCTTTGGATGAAGATCGGCCTTTGGTGTGGTTGGTGGTGGTTCATTTCAATTGCCCCATGATCTCTTCTGTTCCACATTATTGTACAGTATCCACTTTTCATACCCCATCACCATTTGTTTTAAAAGCAGAACATTTGCATTACGTTTAACTAGAGAATTGCATGCGGAAATACAGTCAAGTTTTTTTTCCCTTAACTTATGTGGAAACCAGACGCCAAAGCGATTCACATAGCCAAGCTGATGCAAATGATTTTCAGCATTTGATTTGGATATTTTGAGTATTTCTACTGTCTCCTGCATGATATAACATTGATTGTTCTCAATTAATGTCTCAATTTGATCGCTATCAACTTCAACTGGTCTACCCAACCGTGGAGCATCAACCAGCGAGAAATCTCCCGCATGAAACTTTGCAAACCACCTTTGACATGTTCGACCAGTCACAGCACCTTCTCCATACACTGCACAAATCTTTGTTATGTTTTGTTTTTTTACATTTAGCTTGGGTTTTTTCCTTTCTTGAAATAATAAAGCATAATATGCCAAAAAAGTTTTTTTTTCTTCCATCTCCAATATTAAAATGTCTACACAAAAATTCACCAATTTTGATGTCTTTTTTAAAATGCACCCTGATATGACAGCTGTCATATACAATCAAACACAATTGTTTTGAAGGAAGTTAAAGACAACTAAGTACTATTAGAGCCATCTTACAGAAAAAAATGAACAAACCTTTTAGCCAACCCAATAGGTGGCCAATTTTCTCTTTGGAAAAAAAAAAAAAAGTTTTTTCCCCAAATAAAGTCATGGCATGTCTTGGTGAGTTACTGACCTACCATGTCCACAGGGGTTCAGCTTGTACACATCGATGACCTTGGGGACTATTGTCCATACCTGTGCAATTTGAGTGAGTTAATGAAGTAAATTTTAATTCACTAAATAATTCACAAATTTTTGAGGCACAATTATTGTCAACAATCCCCTAATTCCCACACAATATTAGAGCATAAGGGCTCATTACCATTTTACCAAAGCAGAAATTATATTACTTCAATATTGTCCACTGAGAAACAGAGAACAGATCAAAAAACAATTTAAATATTTTTCTTTATTCTCCATTCTACAAATTTAATTCATTTTCAAAGGAATGTTTGGGGTCCCAATAGGTGGTTAAGGCTGGTTAAGTCTACAGGAGCAGTGAAATGGACTAAAGAGGTGATTATCTGTGTAATTTGGGATAATTTGTTTCCACCTGAATTGTAATTGAGACAATAATGGGAATGAGAATTCCATAAGATCATGGATTTTATGTGTGTTGTTCTCCTAGTTTTCTAGAGAGTAAGGATTTTGTTCAGTTCTGCTATGCCCCAAGCTCAGAAAAGCAGGTACACAGTAGGTGATCAATAAATATTCTCTGTAAAAATGAATTCCCAAATTCCTTGAATCTCTAATTTTATTATGGAAAAATCTAATATTTGGTGATATATCATAATACCTCACAAGATCCTCATAGGTGAAAAATGCAGGCAACTGACTGATTTTTTCCATGTACTCACCATTTACAATTGTCTTTTTATTTCATTGGATTTTATGATTATTAGACAAAATATATTCCATCTATCAAGAATTTAATATCATGAGGGACAACATGAAATAATTAAAAGAATACAAATAATGAAATTAGATCTTGGTGTGACTTCTAACTTTGACACTTACCAGGTGCAAAACCTTGGACAAGTTATTCACCCTCTAACTTTCTAATTATTAAAAAGTAGACGGGAGGATAATGTTTTCTTACAAGAATATAGAACTTCAGTGTGATAACATCACTGAAAGCACTTAGCCTGGCATTCAAATATATCAGTTATTATCACTAATGTTAAAGTTATTTGTGTAAACATAACTTGGATGACAGGTCAATGAGCATATACCCCTAGTCAGAGAATATGGTATAAATTAGAAAGGATTACAAGTGGAGAAAAAGGCAGTGAAAATTATTCAAGATGGGCAAGGAGAAAGGATTTTACTTAAAGCCATAAATTACCTTTCCACCTGAAAGACTTACTTTGATATTTTCTCCTTGCCCACCTTGAATAATTTTCACTGCATTTTCTGCAGAACTTTGTTTGTGGCATTTTGACACAGATACAGATTTGAGGGAAAAATCAATCTCAGAAGAAGGTCTTTATGATGCTAAACTTTTCTACAAAATTCTACAAAATAAAGGCTATTTGAACTTGAAATAAAGATCATAGTTATGTCTGGAGCTTAACCTTTCTGGCTGCTCAATATTATCATAACCTGGGGGAAATTGTAGACTGTCTATAACCATCAGACTTTCAGCAAAATGTGAGTTCATTCACTCATTGATTCATTCATTCGTCCATTCATCCGGCAAACATATATCAAGCATTTACTACATTCCTAGCTCTGTGCTGAGAGCTGGGGGTGGAGAGATTATTGAGACTTCCTCCTCTCTCCAAACAGCTGACTAGACAACTAACCTGTTTTGATACACAGTTACACTTCTTACAGTAGAGGTAAGCATAGATACCTGTGAAAACACAAAGGGAAGTCCCCTAAACCAGAATGAATCTGTCCCAACTGGGAATATGGGTTTTTTAGTGAGCTATTCCTAACCCACATTTAAGAACAATCCTCAGGACATCAGTGAGGAAGAGCGATTTAAGGGGACTTTGGTTTGTGAGCACCACAGTGTTGGACAGTGACTTAAGGAGGCAAGAAGGAGGTGACTCCACCAGTGAAGTTGCAACAAGTCAGGGCCCCATGTTCTGTACCCCCATCTCCCCTTGCCATACTTCTAGGCATCCATCATAGAAGGGAATTTAAGGTACTTAACCACCAATCCCACTCCAGTTATAGATGAATAAGGCTCTAAATAATTGAGTGCTTAAGGTCACAGAGCCATTCAGTGGGGAAAAAAAGTTATAAGTCCCTGAGTCTCTGGGGTCTCTGATAAATATCCTACTCCCAGACTTATGGAACCCATGGCTCCACCTTCCTGGGTCACCAGAGCCTTTGAAGAGAAGGTTGACTTCTCGTCACTCTGGGATCCACACTGAACACATGACTTTCCTCTCACCACCCCCTCCCCACCAATCTGGTTATTTAAGAAGTTCCACTTTTTTTTTTACATTGTGTAATTACATCAAGAAAAGGGCATTGTAGTCGATGGGCTCACATAGACATTCCCCCACCAAACTATAAACAGAAACTCTTTGAAGAGAGTATAGATTCTCTTACTTTTTTTTCATCTCCTGTACCTATCTTAGCTCAGTAAATGTTTGTTGAATCAACAAATGCTTTCATCTACATTTGGTTACTGATTCCTTCAGTCCCCTGAATTCACCCTCAAAAATTCTAGAACAACCCCTTCCCCAAAATTTCACACAACTTGGCTTGAACTCTCTGTACTGGTGAATCCACTAAAAATCCCTACGACTACTGATCTAGCTTACAACATTCACTGAGAAAAACAGAACGCTACCATGCAGAAAAATGTCTAAAATGGACAGCATTTCCTGAGGGAGTATTATACATCATCTTTAAGAGATCATTGCTTTGCGCAAGGAAACACTATAAAGAAGAGTGAACCTTATCATCAGTTTCACTGTAGTTGAGTCTGGGAGTAAAAAGCAAGAGATTGAGAAAACTCCTGGACGGAGATAGGAAGACTAATGAACTAGAAGATATCTAGGGTGTGTGATCCTTAATTGTACATTTCATTGCTTTTACTATTTTCTATTACAACTTTATAGGTGGCTAGCTGTATTTTCCAAGAGCCAATACTTGGCAGAAAGAATTTGTTGAAGAAAATAAAAAGAAACTCTCAACTTCTTTAGAAACTTCTTTCCCTTTAATAGATTTTCACCTTTCTCCCCTGAAGCAGCAATTCTTTCAAAAACAAGCACACTACATTTATTTCAGAAATGCATAAGGAACTTTTTAATATCTCAGACTCATTTTCTCCTTACCTTCTTAAGAATTTGTCTTCCTTATATTTCAATATAAGGCAATATCATGAGTCATAAGACTGATACCTAATTATTACAAGTGAAATAATTGGAAGTAATGGAAATTTATTTCTCTCTCAGAGTGTTGAGGAAATTCAAGCATTTTCTATTCGATAAACAGTTATTGGCTTTGAACTGTGCAGAATTTGGTGGGTCTTAATCCCATTCAAGAAGTTTTCAGTTAGATGAGACCAACTGAAGTACAAAAGCTCATATAGACCAAATTCACTCCTACAAACTTAAGTGGAAAAGAAAACAAAATGGAAGGTCATAAACATTTAGTGCTCAATATGCAAGAGAGATTCTCATATATGTGTCTCATATATATGTCAGTTTATCTTCATGGAAACCCAGTGAGGCTTCCTTTGGTTTACAAAAGAGTGAATAGGCTTAGAAAGTCTAGGTAACTTGCCTAAGGTCACATAGACAATAAGTAAGAGAGCCAGGATAATAATTCAGTGATAGGAACAGTAAGGACCAGAAGATCTTAAAACTTGTTAGTTTGTGTCAGATCTAGAGGAGACCCATTCTGATAAAGTCTCTGTTTAGAGCACAGATGACCCTTTGTTTAGAGCATAGATGACCCTTTGCTTCACTTATCTGGTATTTCAGCTGAAGTACTTTGAAGATCGGAATCATCTCAGAAAGTGATCTAATTCTGTTTCAGCCAGCACCAGCTGTGTCCACATATGGTGACTGAATTGAACTTAGACTTTAAATAGAGTCAAGTCGGTGAGCAGAACTGCCCAAATGATCCATTGCATCAGTAAACACAGCAGCAAGATGCACCCTAGCTCAAGTGGTCAACACCATCCTTTAGTCCTATTCTTATTTTGAGGAGACAGTGTATCATTATACTATTTTAGAACATACATTTAAAAATATACATTCTGGTCACTGAGAAAAATTTTCCTTCTGAGATTCTATTTGAAAAGTGTGCTGAACCTTCCCAGAACTTCTGAATAAGTAATAAAAATAAAATTGTTTCTCACATATATAAATAAATGTGTTATATTCTCTGGCATTGCTGTCTCATTTGAACCTCACAGCCACCCATTAGACAAGGAAAATTGAGACTCATAGAAGTTAAATGACTCATCCTGCAAAGTCAAATCTTTTGAGTCTAAGTCTAGGACTCTTTCCACTGAGCCTGCTGCCAACTAGAAAATTACAACTGGACACTTAAGGCCCTCACACACTTTCCCATAGCTCACGTCCAGACAGGACCTCTTTAGTCTACCACTCCTTTGTCAATTCTGACAAGGCTGAGGAAGGAGAATGAGAGGGCAAGAGGGTTGGCATCAGGAAGAAAACCCTACCCTTTGCTTCTTCTCCTTTGCAGATCAAGTTCTTAAGGAGAAAGATTTCATCTCTAGAAATCTGAAGTACAAAGGAAAAAAGAAATACAAAGGAAATACAAAGAAAAAAGAAATACAAAGGGAAAAAGAAATAACCAACGACCCAAACTCTTGTCTGAAGAGGTGAGGCTGTTGTGCTATGATGCCATTTTCCTTCTCACCGTGGAATCATTGCATACATCGCATCTTCCATTTGGGAAACACTCACCTTCACCACCTTCTCTTGGCCAACAAATGCCTATGGTTCCCTCAGATCTCAGCTCCATAGCAGTTTCTACAGGAAAGCCTTTCATGGTCCTCCAGGATAGATCAAATCTCACTTCTCTAAGCTTTCCTGACACCATAAACCTGTCCTTCCTAGCATGTGTCATGATTATAATTTTACATCTCTACTAGTGTGATTTACAGATTAATGTCAGCCTTCTCTCCTGGATTATAGTATCCATCAGAGTAGAGACAAGGGGTGGCACATCATTGTTTCTCTAGTGCCTATAATAATATCTGGTATATAGCAGATGTCTACAAATATATGTTTACATGTTCAGTGAATGAATAAATGAAGGAATGAGCTAAGAGAATATGGAAGAAGAAAAAGATATGCATCCTATAATCAGATGCAGAAATAATTGGGGAATTTTCAATTATACAATATGTTGAAGCTTACCTGAATGAATGCAATGAGACATTTTAATTTTAGTCATTATTGTTTTTATTATATTAGCATTTTGATATTATTTTATGGGTCTTTTGGCTTTTTGTGGGGGAGGTGGAGCAGAGAGTAGATTAAGGAAGATTTGAGGTAAGTAGAGAAAGAAATAAATAGGGAAATTATTTGATGTAATACTTCTGGTTTTCTGCCCTAATAAACCAATAGTTAGGTTGTCAATACAATGAAGCATTATTCAAGGACTGCATTTCTTACCATTTACCAAGAACAAAAAATCCAAATAGAGTATTTCTAATTTACTCTTTGAATCCTTTAACTAACATAAGACTTTGAACTCTGAAGGAATTTCCACCATCCAATTCATGTTCATCATCAGGCCCTATACTCAGTTTTTAAACATTTCATTCTCAATGCTATTGTATTACAGTTCACAACAGAAATATTTATTCCCGCAAACACCTGTTTTTGCTCAAACAAAACAAAAACCATCAATTCAGTTCAAGTGCGGTAAATCCTATCTACAATCCCCATTATTTTCATCGGGAAATAATAAAATTCCTGAACCTGAGAATTGAATACTCCATTCAACTTCTGTAAAGATTTTCATCAGCAAAACCCAGAGCACTCAAGTATACAATGATGAGATTAGAGTCTGCTAAAACTATTGCATTGTTGGAGCTTTCAGATAGTGCTCATTTGACAATCTCTATGTTTTAAACCTAATGAAGTATGGCCAGCATATATGCAAATTAAACTACGTTGAGAAATACTGCATTGTCCATATCATCAGAAACCCTCATGTGGAAATGGATCGTTTCTGTGGCTTGGGGTAGCTAATTATTCCTGGAAAAGGGAGGGGTGGTAGTCAGAGAAGGAAGTACAGGTGGAAAAATGGGGCACCTGGAAAAAGCAGAGAGTCAACAGAGATAAAAGGGGGTACTTGACTTCTGAGATGGAGAGATAGAAAAGCCAAAGTCGCCCCAGCTTATCTCCCAGCTGTAAAATCAGCCCAGGATCAGATGAAAAACATCATTAATTTCAATGTAATTAAATATCATTAATAAGATGCTCTGGAGTGTGTACTGCTTAGAGATAATGGAGACCCGTGGGCATGACCTATGGGAAGGCTGTATCTCAGGATCACACTGACTCTGGGGTTCCATGCAGAGCTAGGAAAGTAAAAGTTGTGCAGTTAGTTAACTTTGTTTATTGACTTCACAGCTCTTTCAACACTTCCTCCAATAAAAGAAATCAGAGAAGATGGTTCATGGCTGCCATAAAATTTATCTTCATCAAATCAGTAGAAAGAATTGCATTTCCTAAAGCCGACCAGGCAACCATTTCACCTTAATGAAAACCCCTATGGATAAGCACGTGATAGGAATGCCTTTATAAGTGGAAGAACATCTTACAGGGGTTTCAGTTCTACACTCGCTTATAAAATCACATATAACCAAAACAGTTCTGGGTTGCAATGGCTTGGTGAGATGCTAACACATGCCTGTGAGAGGTTTTGATGGCTGTGAAGTTGCCCCTCTTCCTCCATGAGTGTGAGACTCAATTATGACTCCCTTGAGCTGGAGAGCAATGCACATCACAAAAGCACAGCCTGGGAGAACAGGAGGAGTGACATTCCATGTTGAATTTTATTTTCTTTCTAATTTCCTCCCTCCCTTCCTTCCTGTCTCCATAAATAAATAAATTCAGGAAAATGAAATGAATATCTGATGCTATTATACTATACTCTTCCCTCTTCCTGCAAGATCATTTCTCTCACTTGTGTTCTCACACCTCACTCTTTATACAGCCCATTCATACTCAATACAACATTTGAGACTCCAATCAATACCCCTGACTCTCCAAGTCTAATTTACTTGGCCCTCTTCTGGGTTCTTGGAATCTTGTGTGCCCCTCTATGCAATCGCTTATCATGTCTAGAGTAATAATTAGTTTACATAGCTCCATCTGCACCAGACTAGGAGTTCAGCAGTCTGTGTCATATGTCTCTTTGTATCATTAACATTGAAAACAGTGCATGGCATCTGGGAGTTATTCAGCAAATAAGGAAAGGAGAAAGAAGGGAAAGAAGAAAGAATGAGAGATCTGTGTGACTTGAACAATTTTTCACCCCAAGGGGCATCAATTTCCTTATCTGGAAAGTGATAGGGTGGCTAGTTCCAATTTTGGAAATCAGTATTCTATGTTTCTAGACTTGGAACAACCTCACTGAGACCTAACATCAAGCCAAAAAGAAGCAATTAAAGGAAATACTTTAGATAAGAAATAGGCTTTAAAAATAATCCAATCAGCAGAATGCATCTCAAAATATGTGCACAGCTCTGAGCCACTATCTAAACAGTTGGGAAGTAGCATGTTCAGCAGTGAAAAAATATCTAGGGACTTGGCCAGTATGAACCCACAGATGTTCCTGTTGAACTCAGCTGATGAGTTTCCTTCAAAGCCATGGTTAACCAGAGTCCTTAGTTCACCTCCAGGACACAGCCCACTCAGGCCCTGCACCCTTGGCTTATAAAAAAAGAGAAGGAAGGAAGGAAGGAAGGAAGGAAGGAAGGAAGGAAGGAATGGAAAAAGAAAAAGAGAAAGGTATCTCCTAACAGAGAGTACAACCTGTATCATGTGTTCCAAGAGTTGATGACCTCTCTCTTTCTAAAGAAGAATTATCATTTGAAGTAAGAGTGCCAAAAAAGATAGATTTATTCATTATTTTATGGTTACTCTTCACTTATCACTCCTCCCTCCAGGTCAGAAAGCCCTACTACTATCCACAGGCAGCAGGTGTAGAAATTGGAAAAGGAATAGGTTTTCTTATCAAGGGATTTTTAATTGTGCATAGGGAGGTTGGAAAACTATGGAGAAGAAATTAATTTGTTGAGTGTTGACTCTGCAGCAAAAGCTTTATATACAATATCTCACTAATTTTAAGCTTCACAAGATCCCTTCCAGGTACTATCATCATTTTACAAGGAGGAGGAAAGGGAAGAAAAGGGGTTTCAAAATACGTTGCTTAAGTCATCCAGTAAAAAAGTGACAAAACCAGAATTCGAGCCTCAGCCATGGAGAGTGCAAAGCCACCAAAATTCCTCCTGACCTAAAACCCACCTGCTCAATTACTGCTTCCCTAGTTACTCCAAAACGTCCACCTGGGTGCCAAGGGTTATAAGTGAGTGGAGTGATACACTCAGATCTCAGAGAAGCCTAGCGGGGCCTAGGGAAGCATAAGTCCCTGGGCCCATTCTTCCATCACAAGTGGCTTCATCTGTTTAACCCAGTGCTCCAAATGAAACAGGAGGGAAGAGGTCAGGACACAAGCTTTGAAAGAATGATACAGCCTAAGGACGTGACATAAACTCATTAGAACCAAATGGGTCCAAGATGGTGGACAAGTCGACTTCCACTAGACCTTGAGCCTCAGTGTATGCTCACTGTAATACATTAGCAAGCTAAGCAACACACCCACAGGTGCCATTACAGTTCCAAGGCTGACCATAAGGATCAAAAAGTGGGCAGTGCCCCAATTCCTGGAAATCCCTGCACCTTCCCGAAATAGCTGGAATACTGCTCCCACTCATTAGCCTATGAAATTACACACTCCTATAAAAACTGACAACCCCATACCCTGGTGCCACTCTCGCCTTCTGAGATGACCCACACTCTGTCTGTGGAGTATGTTTCTTTCTAAATAAATCCACTTCTAACCTATCACTTTTGTCTCTCACTGAATTCTTTCTGCAATGAGACATCAAGAACCTGAGCTTTGGTCAGAGACCTTCAAGATGGCAGAGGAGTAAGACGTGGAGATCACCTTCCTCCCCATAAATACATCAAAAATACATCTATATGTGGAACAAATCCTGCAGAACACCTACTGAATGCAGGCAGAAGACATCAGACTTCCCAAAGGGCAAGAAAATCCCCACGTACCTAAAGAAAAAAGAAAAAACAGAGATGAAAGAATTAGGAGAGGACGCACACCTCCGGGAGGGAGCTGTGGAAGAGGAAAAGTTTTCACACACTAAGGAGCCCCTTCACTGGCGAAGGCAGGGGGTGGGCGGGGGGAAGCTTCAGAGCCACGAAGGAGAATGCAGCAACAGGGGTGCGGAGGGCAAAAGAGGAAAGATTCCCACACAAAGGATCAGTGCCAACTAGCACTCACCAGCCTGAGAGGCTTGTCCGCTCACCCACTGGGGAAGGTGGGGGCTAGGAGATGAGGCTCAGGATTTGGAGCTCAGACCCTAGGGAGAGGACTGGGGTTGGCTGCATGAAGACAGCCTGAAGGGGGCTAGTGTGCCACAGCTAGATAGGAGGGACTCCGGGGAAAAGTCTGGACCTGCTGGGGAGGCAAGAGAACTTTGTTTTGGGGTGCACAAGGAGAGGGAATTCCTTCCCAGTGTGCCCACAGAAGACAGAGCACTGCCAAACGAGCTCCAGAGAGAGGCATGAGCCACAGCTACCAGCTTGGACCCCAGTGATGGGCATGAACTGCTAATGCTGCTGCCGCTGCCACCAAGAATCATGTGTGCAAGCGCTGGTCACTATCCACAACCTCTGGGAGCCTCTGCAGTATGGCACTGCCAGGGTCCTGTGATCCAGGGACAAGCTCCCCAGGAGAACACACAGCGCGCCTCAGACTGTCCTAACGTCATACTGGCCTCTGCCGCCTCAGGCTCAGCCCACATTCCAATTATGACTACGGTACCCCTCCCTCACCCTGGCCTGAGTGAGAAAGAGCCCTAATCAGCCGCTGCTTTAGCCCCCTCCTGTCTGGGCAGGGAACAGACTCCTGAGGGTGGCGTATACACAGAAGTGGGGCAAAAACCAAAGCTAAATACCAGGAGCTGTGCAAACAAAGAAGAGAAAGGGAAGTTTCTCCATGCAGCCTCAGAAGCAGCAGGTTAAATCCACACAATCAACTTGATAAACCCTGAATCTGAATAATACCTGAATAGACAACGAATGTTCCCAAAATTGAGGCGGTGGACTTTGGGAGCAACTGTACACTTGGGGTTTGCTTTCTGCGTCTAATTTGTTTCTGGTTTTATGTTTATCTTAGTTTAGTATTGAGTGCTTATTATCATTGGTGGATTTGTTTACTGGTTTGGTTGCTCTCTTCCTTTATTTTAATATATATATTTTTCATTTTGTTTTGTTTTTCTCTTTTTGTGTGTATGTGTATGCTTCTTTGTGTGATTTTATCTATATAGCTTTGCTTTTATCATTTGTCCTAGGGGTCTGTATGTTCATTTTTGGTTATATTTTTTTCTCCTCTCTTCCTTTTCTTCTGAGCCATGTGGCTGGCAGGGTCTTGGTGCTCCGGCCAGGTGTCAGGCCTGAGCCACCAAGGTGGGAGAGCTAAGACCAGGACATTGGACCACCAGAAACAACCCGGCCCCACGTGATATCAATCAGCGAGAGATCTCCCAGAGAACTTCGTCTTAACACTAAGACGCAGCTCCACCCAAACACCAGCAAGCTCCAGTGCTGGATGCCCTATGCCAAACAACAAGCAACAGAGAAACACAAACCCACCCATTAGCAGAGAGGCTGCCTAAAGTCATATTAAGTTCACAGACACCCCAAAACACACCAACAGACGTGGCTCTACCCACTAGAAGGACAAAATACAGCCCCAACCATGACAGCACTAGCACCAGCCCCTTCCACCAAGATGAAGGAGCAAGGTAAAACCCCACCAGACCAAACAAATGAAGAGGAAATAGGCAGTCTACCTGAAAAAGAATTCAGAGTAACGATAGTAAAGGTGACCCAAAATCTCAGAAATAGAATAGAGAAAATACAAGAAACGTTTAACAAGGACCTAGAAGAACTAAAGAGCAAACAAACAATGATGAACAACACAATAAATGAAATTAAAAATACTTGAGAAGGAATCAATAGCAGAATAACTGAGGCAGAAGAACACATAAGTGACCTGGAGGATAAAATAGTGGAAATAACTCCCACAGAGCAGAATAAAGAAAAAAGAATGAAAAGAATTGAGGACAGTCTCAGAGACCTCTAGGACAACATTAGATGCACCAACACTTGGATTATAGGGGTCCCAGAAGAAGAGGAGAAAAAGAAAGGGTCTGAGAAAATATTTGAAGAGATTATAGTTGAAAAGTTCCCTAACATGGGAAAGGAAATAGTTAATCAAGTCCAGGAAGCACAGAGAGTCCCATACAGGATAAATCCAAGGAGAAATACACCAAGACACATATTAAACAAACTGTCAAAAATTAAATACAAAGAAAAAATATTAAAAGCAGCAAAGGAAAAACAACAAATAACACACAAGTGAATCCCTATAAGGTTAACAGCTGATCTTTCAGCAGAAACTCTGCAAGCTAGAAGGGAGTGACAGGACATATTTAAACTGATGAAAGGGAAAAACCTACAACTAAGATTACTCTACCCAGCAATGATCTTGTTCAGATTCAACAGAGAAATTAAAACCTGTACAGACAAGCAAAAATTAAGAGAATTCAAGACCACCAAACCAGCTTTACAACAAACCCTAAAGGAACTTCTCTGGGCAGGAAACACAAGAGAAAGAAAAGACCTACAATAACAAACCCAACACAATTAAGAAAATGGTAAAAGGAACATACATATCAATAATTACCTTAAATGTAAATGGATTAAATGCTCCAACCAAAAGACATAGACTGGCTGAATGGATACAAAAACAAAATCTGAATTTATGCTGTCTACAAGAGACCCACTTCAGACCTAGAAACACATACAGACTGAAAGTGAGGGAATGGAAAAAGATATTCTATGCAAATGAAAACAAAAGAAAGCTGGAGTAGCAATTCTCATATCAAACAAAATAGACATTAAAATAAAGACTAGTACAAGAGACAAAGAAGGGCACTACATAATGATCAAGGGATCAACCAAAGAGAAGATAAAACAATTGTAAATATTTATGCACCAAACATAGGAGCACCTCAATACATAAGGAAAATACTTACAGCCATAAAAGAGGAAATCAACAGTAACACAATAATAGTAGGGAACATTAACAGCCCACTTTCACCAATGGACAGACCATCCAAAATGAAAATAAATAAGGAAACACATGCTTTAAAAAACACAATGGAACAGATAGATTTAATTGATATTTATAGGAAATTCCATCCAAAAACAACAAAATACACTTTCTTCTCAAGTGCTCATGGAACATTCTCCAGGATAGATCATATCTCAGGTCACAAATCAAGCCTTGGTAAATTTAAGAAAATTGAAATTGTATCAAGTATCTTTTCCAAACATAGCTCTATGAGACTAGATACCAATTACAGGAAAACAACGGTAAAAAATACAAACACAGGGAGGCTAAACTATACACTACTAAATAACAAAGAGATCACTGAAGAAATTAAAGAAGAAATTTTAAAAACCTAGAAACAAATGGCAATGAAAACACGATGAGCCAAAACCTACGGGATGGAGCAAAAACAGTTTTAAGAGGGAAGTTTATAGCAATACAATCCTACCTCAAGAAAAAAGAAGAAGCTCAAATAAACAACCTAACCTGGCACCTAAAGCAATTAGAGAAAGAAGAACAAAAACCAAAGTTAGCAGAAGGAAAGAAATCATAAAGATCTGATCTGAAATAAATGAAAAAGAAATGAAGAAAACAATAGCAAAGATCAATAAAACTAAAAGCTGGTTCTTTGAGAAAATAAACAAAATTGATAAACCATTAGCCAGACTCATCAAGAAAAAAAGGGAGAAGACTCAAATCAACAAAATTAGAAATGAAAAATGAGAAGTAACAACTGACAACTGAAATACAAAGGATCTTGAGAGACTACTACAAGCAACTATATGCCAATAATGGACAACCTGGAAGAAATGGACAAATCCTTAGGAAAGCACAAACTTCCAAGACTGAACCAGGAAGAAATAGAAAATATGAACAGACCAATCACAAGCACTGAAATTGAAACTGTGATTAAAAATCTTCCAACAAACAAAAGCCCAGGACCAGATAGCTCCACAGGCAAATTCTATCAAACATTTAGAGAAGAGCTAACACCTATCCTTCTCAAACTCTTCCAAATTATAGCAGAGGGAAAAACACTCCCAAACTCATTCTAAGAGACCACCATCACCCTGATACCAAAACCAGAGGAAGATGTCACAAAAAAAGAAAACTTTCAACAAAATTCAACACCCATTTATGATAAAAACTCTCCAGAAACTAGGCATAGAGGGACTTATATCAACATAATAAAGGCCATATATGACAAACCCACAGCCAACATTGTTCTCACTGGTGAAAAACGGAAACCATTTCCTCTAAAATCAGGAACAAGACAAGGATTCCCACTCTCACCACTATTATTCAACATAGTTTTGGAAGTTTTAGGCACAGCAATTGGAGGAGAAAAAGGAAAGGAATCCAAATCAAAAAACAAGTAAAACTGTCACTGTTTGCAATGAAATAATACTATGCATAGAGAATCCTAAAGATGCTACTAGAAAACTACTAGAGCTAATCAATGAATTTGGTAAAGTAGCTGGATACAGAATTAATGCACAGAAATTTCTTGCATTCCTATGCACTAATGATGAAAAATCTGAAAGAGAAATTAAGGAAACAATACCATTTACCATTGCAACAAAAAGAATAAAATACCTAGGAATAAACCTACCTACGGAGACAAAAGACTTGTATGCTCAAACTATAAGACACTGATGAAAGAAATTAAAGGTGATACAAACAGAGGGAGAAATATACCATGTTCTTGGATTGGAAGAATCATCATTGTGAAAATGACTATACTACCAAAAGCAATCCACAGATTCGTTCCAATCCCTATCAAGCTACCAATGGCATTTTTCACAGAATTAGAACAAAAAATTTTACATGTTGTATGGAGACACAAAAGACCCTGAATAGCCAAAACAATCTTGAGAAAGAAAAGTGGAGCTGGAGGAATCAGGCTCCCTGACTTCAGACTATACTAGAAAGCTACAGTAATCAGGACAGTATGGTGCTGGCACAAAAACAGAAGTATAGATCAATGGAACAGGATAGAAAGCCCAGAGATAAAGCCACGCACCTATGGTCAAGTAATCTATGACAAAGGAGGCAAGGATATACAATGGAGGAAAGACAGTCTCTTCAATAAGTGGTGCTGGGAAAACTGCACAGCCACTTGTGAAAGAATGAAATTAGAATACTCCCTAACACCATACACAAAAATAAACTCTAAATGGATTAAAGACCTAAATGTAAGACCAGACACTATAAAATTCTTAGAGGAAAACATACGTAGAACACTCTATGACATAAATCACAGCAAGATCCCTTTTGACCCACCTCCTAGAGTAATGGAAGTGAAAACAAAAATAAACAAATGGGACCTAATGAATTTTAAAAGCTTTTGCACAGCAAAGGAAACCATAAACACGACAAAAAGACAACCCTCAGAATGGAGAAAATATGTGCAAACAAAGCAACTGACAAAGGATTAATCTCCAAAATATACAAGCAGTGCATGCAACTCAATATCAAAAGAACAAACAACTCAATCCAAAAATGCACAGAAGATCTAAATAGACATTTCTCCAGAGAAGATATACAGATTGCCAACAAACACATGAAAGGATGCTCAACATCACTAATCATTAGAGAAATGCAAATCAAGACAACAAATGACATATCACCTCACATCAGTCAGAATGGCCATCATCAAAAAATCTATAAACAATAAATGCTGGAGAAAAAGGAATCCTCTTTTACTGTTGTTGGGAATGTAAATTGATACAGCCACTATGGAGAACAGTATGGAGGTTCCTTAAAAAACTAAAAATAAAACTACCATACGATCCAGCAATCACACTACTGGGTATATACCCTGAGAAAACCATAATTCAAAAAGAGTCATGTACCAAAATGTTCATTGTAGCTCTCTTTACAATAGCCAGAACATGGAAACAACCTAAGTGTCCATCATCGGATGAATGGATAAAGAAGATGTGGCACATATATACAATGGAATATTACTCAGCCATAAAAAGAAATGAAATTGACTAATTTGTAGTGAGGTGGATGGAACTAGAGTCTGTCATACAGAGTGAAGTCAGAAAGAGAAAAACAAATACCATATGCTAACATATATATATGGAATCTAAAAAAAAAAAAAAAAGGTTCTGATGAACCTAGGGGCAGGACAGGAATAAAGATGCAGACATAGAGAATGGACCTGAGTACACGGGGAGGGGGAAGGGTAAGCTGGGATGTCGTGACAGAGTAGCATTGACACATATACACTACCAAATGTAAAATAGCTAGCTAGTGAGAAGCAGCTGCATAGCACAGGGAGATCGGCTCAGTGCTTTGTGACCACCTAGAGGGGTGGGATAGGGAGGGTGGGAGGGATATGGGGATATATGTATACATATAGCTGATTCATTTTGTTATACAGAAGAAACGAACACAACATTGTAAAGCAATTATACTTCAATAAAGATGTTAAAAAGGAAAAAAAGAACCTGAGCTTCATTAAGTCCTGAAACCAAGTGTGTGATCTCAGTTGGAAGAATGTGGGTTTTGGCTGGGTTCAAGTCCCAGCTGTGTGGGTTGGAGTCCTAGCCCATGGGTTCAAGTACCAATCTGAGGTGCATGGTTTCACAGACATGTAAGGCATATATGTGCCATGATGTGAAAAATTTGGGGAAACACTGCTGTAGACTCGTCTTCTGTCACCCTACACATGTGATGCTCCAGTCACATGAAGTAATATAATAAACAACTTATAAATGTATGTTTATATCATGTCCATGTGGATTTACTCCTTGGTGTATCCACTATGCTGGATTCCTTCCACTTCTTCCCTACCTGGTAAATCCCTACTTACTTCAAGAGCAGTTGAAATTTGACTTCAAAAAGAGAAATTTGCTTTTATTTTTTCTCAAGCACTTTGTACCTCTGTTAGGGTACTCATCACATTGTACTGTAATTTACAGGTTTATACAGCTGTCTCATTCACTTAAAGCACATAGGAGATATTCAGTAAAGATGTGGTGAATGAATAAATGCATGAAATGTGGAAGGCAAAAACTGCATTTTAATCATTTTAGCATTACCATGAACTTGCTAAGGGGTAAACAAACTATGGCCTTTGGACCAAATCTGGTCTGTGGCCTGTTTTGTTTCTGTTTTTGTTTTTTAATTAAGACTTTAATTTTTTAGAGCAGTTTGGGCTCACCGCAAAACTGAGGAGAAGGTACAGATATTCCTCATATACTCCTGTGCCTACCCGTGCATAGCCTCCTCCATGATCAACATCTCCCAACAGCCTGGTACATTTGTTACAATTTATGAATCTACATGGAAACATCATAATGACCCAAAGTGGCCTGTTTCATATAGCCAGCAGGCTAAGAATGTTTTTTACATTTTAAAAGTTGCTAAAAAAAAAAAATATTATGTGAAAGAGACTGTACATGGCCAGCAAAGCTGAAAATATTTACTATATCAGGCTCCTTATGGAAAAGTTCGTGAATCTTTCATACCTAAATCAAACAATCAAGATTAATTGGTTGATTTCATAAATATACTATGTATAAATAATTTCTCTTCTAACTCATTCTTGTTTTTCACCCAACCCTGTTTCTGGCTTCAATTCTACCACTTTTCCCTGTTAACCCTCTAGTCAATATTTCTTAATTTATTATTGAACTATAAAACAGATACAAAAGAAGCAAAAATCATAACTGTAGAGTTCAAAGAATTATCACTAAGTAGGCACACTCAAGTGACTACCACCCAGGTCAAGAAACAGAAGATTGCCAACAAATCAGAAGCCCCCATATACCTTCCTAATCATTATTCTCTTCCTTAAAAGTAGCCATATCCATTACTTCTAGCCCCATAGACTGTTTTTGCCATTTATGTATTTTTTATCTTTATACATCAATAAATGGAGTAATTCAGCATGTAACCATTTATATCATACCTCAGTTTTTTGCTAAATACTACGTTTGTGATACTTTTCTACTTGATTGTAGGTAACAGTAGTCAGTTCATTTTCCTTGCTGTATAGAACTCCATTGTTTGTGCACCTTGTTTTCCTTTTTAATGTATTTTACTGTTGGTAGACATTGGCATATTTTTATGATTTGGGATGAATGTGAATAATTCTGCATTAAATGCTCTTACACACGCATTTTTAAGGCATCTCTAATCACTTTTCCCACTCAGTTGAGTTCCCACATGATCCACCTGCCTCTGTTCATCTCCTTCTCTGTGGTTATAGATCCTAGTGTCATCTCAGGGAGACAAAACAGAGTGAGGTTAAGAGCTCAGAGTTTGGAGCTAGGCCACCTGGATTTAAATCTGGGTCTCCCGTTACTATCTATGTGATCTTAAATAAATTACCTACCTTTTCTACACCTTGATTTTCATATCTGTAAAATCAGGATAATAGAATTAATTGAGTTAATATTTGTAAACTACTTACAGCAGTGCTTGGCACATAGTAAGTGACAGATATGCATTTCCTCAATAACTAAATAGTTATGAGAAAACACATCTGCATTTAGAAAGATGCCTTTATCTTGAACAGTTCACATGACGCAGGTTAACTACTTTCTTCTATTCGAGAGCAATTAAAAAAAAAAAAGTCTAGGGCTTCCCTGGTGGTGCAGTGGTTGAGAGTCTGCCTGCCGATGCAGGGGACACGGGTTCGTGCCCCGGTCCGGGAAGATCCCACATGCCGTGGAGCGGCTAGGCCCGTGAGCCATGGCCGCTGAGCCTGTGCGTCCGGAGCCTGTGCTCCGCAACAGGAGAGGCCACAACAGTGAAAGGCCCGCGTACGGCAAAAAAAAAAAAAAAAAAAAAAAAAATCGAATGGTTCAGGAACTGGAATTTAAATTAAACACACACACAAAAATTACCATAGCCTCAAGTTTTTGTCTAGGGATATATTCTTTATGTACTCTACCCTAAATATATCCAAAACTACTGAAAACCTAGGCAACAGATAGGTGTTCAAAACAAACTTATTGAATAAATGAAATAAATACCATGCCTCCCAAAAAACGGATCAAAAAATTCTGATCACTGTAGTCTCAAAATTAAAATCAGTTCACAAAATAGCTAGCTTTTTCATTTAACTACAGTTTGTTATACTACCTGAGAAATACTCTCTAATTCAAGTTAAAAACCAAGTATGTATTTATTAAATCATATTCTCAGTACTGTGATGAACTCTGTGAAAGAACTCTAGAGGAACATGCTGTATAAAATAAATAAGTAAATAAATAAAATTTAAAAATTCAAAAAAAAGAACACTAGAGGAGTATAATATACCATATTTTCCCTAAAATGCTTGCAATTTTGTTATTCATTCTTTCATCCTGCATTTATTGATTGTCTATTGGATTATATGCACTTGAAGGCTACCCTTACGTATTAAATAATTAAAGAATATGAGATGACAGCTACTCAGATACTAAAGCAGGGCTGTTTTTGTTCCCAAACCAAATCAGAATGCCTTTCTGGAATCTTTCTCAGAATTGTACAAGCTATAACAACATCTCCGAACCTCATTTGAACTAGACCTTTGTTCTACATGGATGAAATTAATTTTCAAATCAAGTAATACAATATGCTGCTTTAGATGCATGTTTAAAAATTAACATTTTTATGTCCATCAGCTAGGTTTCCTAAGTCAATGGAAAAATCCCATTTCTCTTGAGTCTGATGAAAGGTCAGCCTATCTAATATGGGATACTACAGAAAATACCAAGTGGAAAGAAGGAAAAGGGTGTAGGTAATGGAGAACATGCAAATGTTTAACAACCAGCTGTCTGAAGAGAAGGGCCTGACTTGTATCTTTTGCTCACGTCTCTGGTGTAAATATTACCAGCATGGCAGCTTTCAAGCCCCCGGGGAGATGTCACTAAACATGGAGCTGGAAAGCTGTGCCATCAGCTTTCATGAACCAGTGCAAGGTGGTTCCAGCACACTACTGAGGGCAGACAGAGCAAGAGAGCTTCAAGTTTCCTTTGAAGAACAATCCATCCTCCATGGCATGGTAGGCCTGACAATGAAGGGGTCCTGCCCTGCCTTGAGGAGTAATCATAGAACTGAGGTGGGTCAAATAGATTCTCTCTCCCAGGAATCTGAATCTTGAGTGGAGCACACTAAAGAACAAGTGCTTGAAAGAAATCCCTGACAGTTTCTGCCTTCCATCCCAGCCCCACCCAGTGCCCAAGCTCTTGGCCACCTAATTTATGAAACCTGGATTTTCCAGGTTTCTCCATGGTCCTATGAGCTTTTTGAAATCCTTCTTATAGATTTCTTTCCCCTTAATCTGCCTAGAGTCAGTCTCTGACTTAGACAAGGAGTAAAGCAACAGATTTCACACTTATTAGTTTGGGATAATGTGTATTTAAATAGTTGCTCCACAACTCTCTCTCCCAGACTCATTCTGAGTCTTACGAGGAAGGAGATGGCATGGAAGGAGTCAAAAGTAATTTAGTGGCAAAGGCACAAGGTGACACAACTTCTTTCCCACCTTTTCTCATTATGCCAACTAATTACATCTAATATTAATAGAGAGTGGTTTGGGTAGTGGAGGAGTACCATATTAGATTAAAAGCTAAGCTGCTGTAACAAGGAGATGGGAAGCAATATGGAGGCTTAAAGCAAAAAGGACTTTATTCCTCTGTCTCACAAGAGTTCCAATGTGGATGATCTGGGTAGGGTGAGCTGCTCTGCTCAACTTGGTCACTCAAACATCCAAGCTCCTACCCCTTGCTGCTCCATCTTTCCTTAGGCATCTTGTTACCTGTATGATTGAAGTTGGGTTTCTACCAAATCCAGTTTCCAGCCATCAGGAAGCAGATGGAGAACAGGGAGGAGGCATGCTCATATTTCAAGGGCAAGAACTTTGCCATATGAAAAAATGTAAGTAACTGGTCATCCACATATCCAGATACAACTTAGTTACAATGCAAAAGAGAAAAGGAAACATTGACAAGAAAATTAGCCATCTCCCCGACAAGAGCCTTTTAGAACCATTTGCTGCTACTTTTTTTTTTAAGAACACAAGCACAGATCATAAATGTGAAACATGTTCCAAAATATTAAAATAGAGAGAGTCCAACATTCTAAACGTTTTCTATGTAATAAGTTTACATAGGTTAGCAGTTCTAAACTAGAGTGAAATAATACACTGGGACATCTTAAATGTTTGTGAAATGTATCATAAGGAATCTGTTAGTAATAATCTTCAATGTATTAAAAGTTGAAAAGAATTTATTTTTGAAAAATTAGAGCCAATTCAAGATTATTCCTATAGCAATATTTCCTAAACTTCTATCATTCAATTAGTACTATCAGGATTTTCTAACTATATTATTATTGTAGCATATCTGCATTATTATGCATTATGGGATATATTTTTACTGTTATTTACTTAAATCTTTTTCTTTAAATGGGCTCACTTTTTGACTTAAATAAATGTATTTATGAAGGAAACTTTATGTCACTATTATAAATGGAAAACTAGTATCACTTGCCAAAATAGAAAATAAAATTTAAAATAAATAAAATTAATAAAAATTAATAAAGTAAAATAAAAATTTAATTTAAATTTAAATAAATAAAATTACTACACAGTGTTTTAAGTTTTACTTAGATACCGTTACTCACTAGAGACTGTGCTAGCTGAGAACTCTGAGTCAGAGCTGGGTTTTGATCTGTTCAAAAGGGAGATAGTAAAAGCTGAGATGTTTAAAGAAAGACTGGCAACAAATTGAGTCTTTCCCCTTGATGTAATCTAAGAATTGAAAGAGAATTTAAATAGGATTAAGTGGCTATATGCGTCAATGTTATTTGATTCCTATCTATGAACTACCTAAAATCACTCTTTGTGAAACCTGGCCCTAAGGAAAATGCCACTTTTACTCATTTGCACATGGATATGTTTTGTGAGTGAGAGAGAGAGGTGTGAAGTTACAGTTAGCACACAGAAGTTCTAGAATAATAATCCTGCCAATGCCATGGGTTGTGAACATCATCATTCATTTGTGTCCAGGAGTAAGAGGGGACAAGGAATTTCTGTCCTAATTCCAGTTATTGTCTCAGAACCATGAACTGGAAAAAAAAAATGCCACAAAAGATTAGTCATTCATACCCATGGGCCTGATATATGAAACACCTTTCCCTCCCAAATGCCATTTGGATGAAGTTTGACTTCCTGACTTCACAGGGCTGTTTTCCGCTACCAGATCTCCTTGACATGCTCTCTGGAATGTTTGTGTCAGATGCTGCCTCAAATGTTTTAATCAACCACACACTCCTCCCATGAAAAGAAGATGATTTGAATATCTGGTTGGCAAAACTAACCTATAATTATGCTGAGTATCTGACTGCCTTTGATATTCCTAAACTTATACCGCACTCTAGGAAAACATTTTCCTTTTAGAAACAGACAGTCATGAAGCATGAAAATAGTTGTGGCAGCCAGTCTGTCTCTTCAAGTGGCATCCAGCTATTGCTAGTCATCAGGGCTACAAAAGGGAAAGACTTCAACTCTCCAAAAAACTGGAGCAATGGAACACTATGGCCACAGATAGACCAGACAATGCAAGAGAAGTGTAGCAGGATATGCCACCCCAAAATATGTCACTTTGACATAAGGATTATTCTGAGCTGAAGGCAATTGAGAAGAAGAAGATACTAGAAAAGCTCTCTGATCTCCCTCTATTTGCCTAACAGTGGGACATAATTTGTAAAAGTGTCCCTTCTTCCCTATAAGGAGGGACAGGAGTAGATCACTGGAGACAACTCTAGGACCTTACCAGCCCAGACACCCATCAGAGGAAGCTACATAACAAACCTCCCTAAAAGCAGCCCTTATCTACCCTTAGTTTCCCTATATATTTGCTTTCCCACAATGTGTCACCCCTAGAAGCTCAAAGTCCTTTTTCTTTGTCTTGTCACTTCTCTACAAAATTATTATTCTTTGTTAAGATGCTACATAAGCTCAAGTTCTAATGATTCCCTTTGAGTTACTCATCACTGAGGGCTCCCATGCATCTGTGACATACATGTTAATAAACTTCTGTTTGTTTTTCTCTTGTTAATCTGTCTTCTGACAATCTAATTTACAGGGCCCCAGCCAAGGAACCTAAGATGGGATAAAGAGAAAAGAATTTTTGTCCTCCCCTACACAGAGATACAAAGACTAGATGTACAATTTCTCAGGGATAGGGATCAAGATTTAACTTAAATATCTGGTTACCATAGTGAGACACCAATTTAAATGTGACATTGACATGCATTCAGAGATAACTGAGGAAACACTATTGATGATGGGGATAAAGGGATGTGTTCTAGCCATGTGTTATGTACATTATAAAGGTTGGTTCATTTGTTTCTCCCAAGTCTTTGAAGATGAGCAGAAGAATATGAGGATAACTTATTGCAATTTTTCTCCCTAGTGGTAAGCCAATCAGACACTCAGGGTCAGCAAACCACAGGTTCAGGAACTATCTCAATTTCAATCATCTATCATTTGCTCCCTAAACCATTTACTCTCAACTTGGAAGTGATGAGGTATAGTGAGGGAGTTTCTATACGGGAGCTACAACACACTCCTCCAAACCCCCAAGATTTTGATGTTCCTAAGTGTTCCCTTTCCACTTCATTGAGAAGCATTGCCTTAGTAAATTACTGTTGCTAAGGGTAATTTAAAATATTCTTCAGGTAAATTCTGCAGGTAAGTTGAGAACCATTTCAATACCTCAATTATAAATGGTCCCTGAAGATCTTATATTTCAGAGACTTGGGCTACATGTCTAAGACTGCTGCTTACAACTAGAAATAAGAGAGAAACCATTTTCAAACCATATTATGCTCTCTATCTTTCCCTGAGTACAGTCCAACTCTCCAAATTTTGTGTCTCTCCATTCCATCTAAAGTAATTTTCTTGGTGTCCCAGGGACATGTACAGGAGGACGTTTCAACATGTCCTCCACCTTGAGATATCTATGATCCTATAATATAATCAGAATAGAAAACATCATTAATATCTGTCAAGTAACTGAACACAAATATCTCAAAACTTTAAAGAATCCTATTACAGCCTTCCCAGTACTTCTCAAATGAGAAGAAATGGACCTTATCTGGGGAATTATTTTCAGCTGCAATTTTTAGCCACTATAAACCAGGCTCAAAATCCAGAGCGGTTGGATAAACATTTTTAATTTACATTTGGAAAAATATATTTAAATCTCTTCACACATGTGTATGTATTTATTGTGTATAACTAACTTATCTGATAACAGAAGGCTTACAGAATGCTAGCAGTGGGGAAGAGTTGTAAGTGGAAAAATGTTGCATTAGTCTGGTTCTTTAATTACAAGCTGTTTGCACTGTGGGTTGCTTACCGATGTATTTTTGTTTGTGTATATAGAGGTTGATCCTGGATATTTGCAAATAAACTTGTGAATAGGAATAGTAAAGATGGTTTTGTTATTCCTCCTACAGGGAGTCTCATGATTTGAACCTTTTTCCAAAATCACAAAGATGTAAAAATTTCAGGGGTAGAGAGGAAGTTATGCAATCCAATTATTTATTCAATTATTCTTCCTACAATATGCTTGACAAATAGTCATTCAACCCCCATCCAGGTGCTTTGAGTCAAAAGGAATTCCTGGAACAGTCTATGCATTTGCAGCAGATGACTAATGTTTTAGCTCTGCATCTTGCATTTCTTCTTCTTCCGAAGGATACACCTTGGTTTTCCTTTGGGGAATTGTCCTTCTGCATTTAATGTTGTCTTAATAGTACCATCAGCTGAGGTGTCCTCTTCTCTGTTAGCCAAGGAGTGCTCATGTGATCCAAGCTATGACAATCCAAATCTACCTCCCAAGGATTTAAATTCTGAGTGTAAGGGGGTAAGAGAGAAAAATAGTTGGAACCAATTTATCCTAATGGCAGTATCTTGAAGAGCCTGGTTTCCTTAAAGAACAGGTTCTTCAACTGAAATTTCAGATCTGCGAGCACACAATACTTTTTCATAAATTTGATTTTTGCCTAAAACTAGGTAAAAATCAATTTATATTATTTTCAACCAAAAACGTATTTGCTACCCTACTGGTCTTGTATTTATCCACCTGGAGAAATGTAGACAGGCATACTTCCTCTTTAATATTACAGTCTTTCACATGCGTGACTAGTTAGCATGTTCTTCAATCAGTTTTATTTCCTTGTATGACTTTTTAAGAGGCCAACTCACCTTTCCTCAACTTTTGCTATGTGTCATATGTTTACTTCTTTGCCCTCATTCTCCCTTTTCTCCCCTACTGTGAGGTATTCCTGAAAATGTCTGAAATACAGGATGATAAATTCTTGCCCAATTTTTATTCCAGCACTTTTGCAATGGTTTGTAAAGGTTGTACAGGAAAAACTGTAAAACTATAAATACAATAACCAATGAGTTGACATATGGTGAGTGGAGGCTGGAATTCCCCATGCCACAAAATTTCACTGTTCTGCACATCCTTTTTTCACTCTTGGTGACTGAGGTATCTCAAGTTTCCTTGACTTGCTTACACCTTGACTTCCATTGTATACAATGTGGTGTTTCTGGCCTTCATCATCCTTGGGGCTTCAGCCATTGGCATTATTTTCCAAGACTCAAAGAAAATCCTTCCATTTCTGGCATAAATTCCATTGTATGTTTGGATACCTGAATTCCTTTGAAAATACATGGACAAATGGCTGGGAAGAAGAAAGAAAACTCATAACTTCTTTTTTTGCATCACATAATTGCTTTATTCCTTTACATATATCTTTCTCATTCTTGCTCTTGGAACAAGGTAAAGAGTACCTTCCGGCTTCCCCTGGAGTCTCTCTTCCCAGTCAATTTACAGACCCTTTCCATAGTACTTCCTATGAGGGGATGAGCTCATCCTCCCCTACAAGGAAGAAACCCACTACTTGTCAACTTGCTAACTTAGCATGACCTGACTCCTACTGGGTTTCAACACGACTTCAAGTCCTTTCACCTTTCCATTTGATCTTCTCCAAACATGCTCCAGCTGGTCTGTTCCTCTCAATTCCATAAATATGTACTGAGCCCCTACTAAGTGCCAGGGTCTCTGGGTAAAAAATCGAATTAGACCTGCATCCTGCCTCCAGGGCAGACGGACACATAAGCAACATGGCAATGAAAAGTGATGAATGTAACAGTACAACTGAGTCTACGCAAGATGGCAGTGATTAAATCTGGTGAGCATGGGGTCAGGAAAAGTGTCATAGAAGACAAGAGGTGACCTTGAGCTGGCTTTGGAAAGATGAATAGGAATCTACCAGGCAGACAAGGGGGCATGCCACACACTTAAAAGGGAATGTGTCGCTTCAGGTGTGCAGAAAAAGGGGAATGATCACTTTCTTCTATCCTCTATAATTGCAGCCTATGATCATATTAGTCTTTTTGGCAGCCACAACACACAGCTGGCTGACAGAAGGCTAAAACCACATCTTTCTTGCGTTGTTTTGCCATATCAACGCTCATCGTTCATGCCAGTGAGTCATTACTCTAAATCAAGGAAACAAAAGCAAGCCCTGAGCTTCTTTGTCTGTCCCTCCTTGATCACAGCTTCTTGGTTCTGGAAAACGCAGCCTCGTCTCTTCCACACTCAGTGTGAGAACCCCTCCTCCTTCGCCAATTTCCCCTTCCACCCTCCCTCACATGACTCCTTCAGAGATGAAGTGTTCCGAGCTTTGCAGGAGGCAGAAATCATCTTTCGACAAGTTTTTCAGACAGTTTAGATGCAGTTTCTACCCAGGTGTTGTCCAGTGTTCTCTGAAACCATTCAAAAGAAAAGAAACCAAAAACATGTTTGCAAAAATCAAATTAAAGTCCAGCTCTGAGGGAGACGCAGCTATCTACACCCATACGAGCTTTCTGCCAAGAATGTTTTTAATGTAATAATTGCTCATCCATAGACCTATAATAATTGATATTTGCAATTCGATAGTGCTTCTTAACAATTTTTTGTTTCCAATCTCTCTGCTTCTCTCCTCACCTCACCTGCCCAACAACCCCCTGTGTCAGTACATTCTTGGCTCTTAATGACCCTCTCAGCAGCTACTGATCAAAGTCAAATTTTAATTACAAGTCTAATTTTGGAAGTTTGCTTCCTTTTAATCTGAACTTTTAGAAGGTAGTCAAATGTGTGCTTGCAACAACTCACAGGAAAGACATCAAGATCTAGGACTAGTTAATTAGAGATGGCCAGCTAGTTTTGAACCTCATGCTTCCTACCAGTTTGTATCTACCAGGTGATTATACGTATAGAATGTGAAATACATCACTAATGACTGCAGTATGACCTGGGAGATGGGAAGAGTGGAAACAAGATGCAATTGTGTGACCACAGAACTTTACCCTGATCATTTGAGAACGGCTACTTTTTCTCTAATACTCTTTTCTTTCCCCAGTTTGGTCTGAGCCTACACCAAGCTTTCTCTGCATCTCGGCACTGTTACCACTATCCCTTCAAGAATATCTTACTTCAGCCTTTGGAAATCTTAACGATTCTTACAAGACCACCTCAAAAACTCCATCTTCTGGGCTTCCCTGGTGGCGCAGTGGTTGAGAGTCCGCCTGCCGATGCAGGGGACATGGGTTCGTACCCTGGTCTGGGAAGATCCCACATGGTGCGGAGCAGCTGGGCCCGTGAGCCATGGCCGCTGAGCCTTTGCATCTGGAGCCTGTGCTCCGCGACGGGAGAGGCCACAACGGTGAGAGGCCCGCGTACCATAAAAAAAAAAAAAAAAAAAATCTCCATCTTCTTTGCAGCTTTTCTGAGTCCTCCCAATAAAAATGACCTCCCTCTGGAAATCCCATAGCACTTTTTGTCATCATCAATATCAAATAGTAAACACAATGATAACTTGCATTCATTGAGTGCACACTATATTGGTGCATAGGAAACATTATCTGACTGTATCGTGCCAACAATTCTATTGTGTACTATTTTCATCCCCATTTTCTAGATAAAGAAACGAGTCTCAGACATGTTAAAATGTGTTCAAAGTGAAATAACCATTTAGTGGTAGACTGAGAATTTGAATGCCAGGTCTATCATAGCAAATCATAAGGATTTATATTCCTCCTACATGCACAAAAATAATCATCGTTAGAATGTAAGCTTGTGCAAGAAAGAAATTATATCTCATATTTCTTTGAATTTTCTAATGTTCACCAAGTTGTCATTTAATAAATATTTTTGGATTGGACGACTCCCTCCTAGAACAAATACAAATATATTTAGAAACTTGTTCATGAGGGGGAATAAGTGACTTTTTAAAGATTATTTCTCTGCTTCCCAACATCTTTATAAATTTGGCACTTCAAAAAGACAACAAAGGTGATGTCTATACACACCACAGCAAAGCTCTAACAGAAAGATAAAAGTACAGACTTATGCATCAATAGTGTCATTATTAGACAGTAGTTATTAAGGACCTAATATGTGGGCAATACCATGCTAAGTGCTGAAAAGGACATGAAGATGAACAAAATTGTTCTTGCCATCAAAGTAACTTACTATCTAGTTTAGGGGCGCAACAAAGAAGAACAGTATTTGCTTTGGCTAATCCAGATTGCCTTCTGAAAAGGTTAGATAATGATAAAAGCAGAGATTTTTTCCTAGAGAGTATTTAAATGAATAAGTGGGAGACAGAGGTAGAACTCAATTGCTATGAGTAACAGAAGGAGAATTCCAGATAGACTCTGGACTGAGACGAGAAGGCAAAAGAGAAAAACTTTCAATAGCAACATTTTAGGAGGGAAAAAAAAAGTGAGCTGTGAATTGCAAATTGTTTACTGGTGGGTACATAGTGTATAGCCCTCCTCTATGAAATCTTCAGTAGGGTCTACACTGATCACTCATAATCTTAGGTAAGTGAACTTTTCTGGGAAATAAAAAGATGCTCAATTTTACTGCTGTGTCAGAGCAATAGAGTCCAAGGACAGCATGAAGCCTGGAGGGGACCTGAGAGATTTACTAAAGCTAACAGTACAGGACAGCTGCTGTTCCAGATGATCACAGGATCTGCCCCCCACGCCCACTCCTCTGTATGGAAGTGCCTGTGCTTACTCTCTTCTCCTTGGCTTTGGCTTCCTGCTCCTTTATCACAGGGCCAGTGCCCTGACCCTGGACCCCATTGTTAGAATGGGGAATTGGTGGAATTTCCTTTTAGCTTCTCGGGCTCTATACTGGGTTGAATAGTGTCCTGCAAATATTCGTATCCCAATCAGAACCTCAGAATGTGACCTGATTTGGAAACAAGTTTTTTTGCCCATGAAATCAAGTAAAGGTGAGGTCATACTGGATTAGGGTGGGCCCTAATCCAGTGACCGATGTCCTCTTAAGAAGAGAGAAATTTGGGTACAAACACTCAGGGAGAGCTCTGTTTAACAATGGAGGCAAAGATTGCAACGGTATGTCTACAAGCCAAGCAATGCCAAGATTGCCAGCAAACATCAGAAGGTAGGAGTAAGGCATTGAACAAATTCTCCCTCAGCATTTCCAGGAGGAACCAAACCTGCCAACACCTTGATTTTAGACTTCTGACTTACAGAACTGTAAGATAATAAATTCCTATTGTTGTAAGCCACCCACTTAGAGCAGCCCTAGGAAATAATATAGACCCTTAATTTCCTAACAGAGGTTCTGGCAACCTCCAATACTCAACAAGACAATCTTTCTCTGTCCCAGGCCTCAGACCAATTCTAGCCAGATCTACCCTGAAAAAGGAGAGGATTCAGCGGAGATCCACACAGAACGAGTTTAGTTTTTTCTAAGATCCTGACAAGGAAAACCATAAGACATATTTTTTTCTATCACAACCCTTTCTGATTCTCTACATAATAACAGCTCAGGACTCTTCAGAGGTTTAGGGCTCTTGAGTGATAAAATCACTACAGGAACTCAATAGCCCAGTCAAGTTAACAGACAATAAGTACAATGTGGCAAACTTCATTTATACTTGAAAACACAGATGATAGGACTGTCACTGTCCATGAACTCACATGTGCTCACTCCATACCCTGCAGACAGACAATAAATGCACACTGCCTAGAGTCAGGATGTTGCTCTGCCATGTGGGCATCTCCGTAAATGACCTAGTCCAAGAATTGTTATGTGAAATGAGCACAAGATAAATACTATGCTGCTCTAGTAAGTGACTCCATTCATCCATTTGACAAATATTTTTTTCTTTTCCATTATGGTTTATCACAGGATATTGAATATAGTTCCCTGTGCTCTACCGTAGGACCTTGCTGTTTATCCATTCTGTATATAGTGGTTTTCATCTGCTAATCTCAAACTCCCAATCCATCCCTCCCTCACTCTCCCTACCTCTTGGCAACCACAGGTCTGTTCTCTATGTCTGTGACTCTGTTTCTGTTTTGTAGATAAGTTCACTTGTGTCATATTTTAGATTCCACATGTAAGTGATATCATATGGTATTTGTCTTTCTCTTTCTGACTTAATTCCCTTAGTATGATGATCTCTGAGTCGATTCATGTTGCTGCAAATGACATAATTTCATTGTTTTTTTCTTATGTCTGAGAAGTATTCCATTGTATATATGTATACCACATCTTCTTTATCCATTCATCTGTGAATGGACATTTAGGTTGTTTCCATGTCTTTACTGCTGCTATGAACATAGGGGTGCATGTGTCTTTTTGAATTATAGTTTTCTCTGGATATATGCCCAGGAGTGAGGTTGCAGGATCATATATATGGTAGCTCTGTTTTTAGTTTTTTGAGGAACCTCAATACTGTTTTCCATAGTGGCTGCACCAATTTACATTCCCACCAACAGTGTAGTAAGGGTCCCTTTTCTCCACACCCTCTCCAGCATTTGTTATTTGTAGACTCTTTAATGATGGACATTCTGACCAGTGTGAGGTGGTACCTCATTATAGTTCTGATTTGCATTTCTCTAATAATTAGTGATGGTGAGCACTTTTTCATGTGCCTATTGGCCATCTGTATGACAAATATTTTTAAGTGCATTGTTTTGGGGACTTAATTCTTTTTTTAAAAAAGACTTGGGACTCAAGGTATGGTTATGAAGGAAGAGACACAAACACTCATTTATAACACATGGAGATAAATGCTAGGGCATGGGCTTTGGGAATTCTTAGACTTCACTGAAGTTTCACGTATTTAGGAATGAGATGAAGGCGGTTTTTACACAAACTTGTATTGTCAGGTTTAATTGTTTATTTGGTGGGTGAGTCTAGCTAACTGCCCAACATCAGCAACTCAATACAGGTTTACTGTTCTCTATTCATCTTGTGCACATAGTTACTCTAGTGAGTGATAAAACCTTTGTTTCTTTGAGATAAAACTTTGGTGTGAGCTGAAAAGGCATACAACTTGCCTTGTGTTTCTAAAGATTCCAAAACATCTACAGACATGGAATTTAAGAGAAACCAAGTAATTTATTCAATATTGTATTGTAGAAACTGAAGATTTTAAAAGACACCATGAGGGACCACAGATAAGTGGCAAAGGTCCACTTTAGTGAAAAAGAGAGAGAGAGAAAGAGAGCCTTTGAGTACAATTAAGTAATGAAAGTCTGATGCTCCTTTGTTTTGGGGTAAGAAGTCTGTAAAAGGTTTGGAAGAGAATCTCCATCCTCCTGTCCTTGTATTCTCATGAGAAAAATTCAATTAGAGTGAAAATGCTGGTCTCTCTTTCCTGTTCTTTTGGATCCTTCAGAAGAAGGACAGACAGGGGATTCATAAATTAGGCAAAGACACTAGGCAAGTGTGGCTTAGTCCTTTCTGTCCTCTGTTTTTCAGAACTGTTTAAGACTCACTTCTGCAAGAAACCAGATCCTGGTGAGGCAGAGCAAGACAGCAACTGCCCCCTTCGCCTTCCACTCAGTGGGTGACTATAATTCAGTAAAAGCAAGTCTTAGGAATTCAGTTGAGGTACAGACACCCAAGCTGCACCACCAATCAGCTTTATCAGTCACAAAGCTGATCCAGATTCTAACTCCTGCATTTCCTTCTCTGTTGGCTCCAAACTCAGGGAGGAAAATATCAGGTGTGATTTACCAACGCCTCAGACAGTCACTCCTTACTGACTCACTTCTGCACTATCCACTGCGATTGCTCCATGCTTCTCCTTATCTCCTTAACTCTGCAGCCCTCCCTGCCAGGTTTCCATTACGAAACGTTTTTAGGCTCTTTTTAATGCTGGGGAACTGTGTCCACCCACGTGGGCTCCCCTCTTCCACGGAACACCGTGGCTTGTCATGAATGTGACTCTGTGGCAGTTTTCATTCTGCCTTGAGTTGTAGTTTTAGAATTTATTTGATCTGCCCTGCTAAACTCTACCCACACACCACCATGCCATCGACTCCAACCTCATCCCCTTCTTCACATGACTGAGCTTCAAGTTCAGGGATGATGGGGGACTCAGATCATCTTCAAAGTTCCTACGGCACCTGTGACAAGGTTTGTCAAAAGGGAGCACGTTTCATTAAGAATCTTTATTCTGACACCCCTGTGCCCTGCCTCCCCAATTTCAAGGTACAAATATCATCACATATCCAATCAACTATTCAAATATCCCTGTGCCTATATTAGCAGTGAGTCCGGGGGTCTCCTCTGGAGGCTCTCTTCCACCACAGGCTTCAGTTTAGAGGGATGCACTCATCTGAAGATGTGGGTCAGTTCTGCTTCCAAATGGCAGTGAAATGCAGGATCATGCCAGTCACATGGCAACACCTAGGCATCAGATGATTCCGTCACTCACCCGTCCTCTTTCCTTGTGGAAAATGTGGTCTCTCTGGGGACCTTGGGGCTCTTTTCTGCCAGTCAGTTGAGACTATCTCGATCCATCAATGAGATTCTAGTTGCAATCTGCTCTTCTGGGAGATACCTTGGCCCCTATGCAAACTTGCCGCCCCACACTTGCCTGATCAACTCTGCATTAGGAGGGGGTAGCCTTGGTCAGGACTCAAAATATTCAGTTCCACACAAATGCATCCACATTCATCTCACAGCTGCAAAACTAACTCTTCCCTGAAAATACAATGATGCTCTAAGCTCACAAGCTGGGTCCACCTAACAAAGCAGTTCACAGCCCCTACAGCTACAATCTAAAGTTAAGTAAAATAAATTTTCCCTCACAGGCACATCACCAAAATTACTTATGCCCAGAAAATATGTGTATGTGTCTGTCTGTTTGTTTGTCAATGCAGAGTTTAGAATTTTTTTTTAATACAAATGCCTTTAGGAAGGATATATACACTCTTGTTCTCCATGGGATTAGTTACACCCCTGGGGCTGTGGGGATACACACACACACACACACACACACACACACACACACACACACACACACACACACACGAGGCCACATGAGCTGAGAGAAAGCATAACCTTCACAATACTTGTATGTTTCTGCTATTGATCCTGGAGCTCTTTTTAGCAAACTTGTCCTCTGAACAACCACAGGTAAAAGGGTGGAAATTGAAGCTTATCTGCATAGGAAGAGAAGATGGCCCTACGATCACAAATAGGACCAAGGCTTTTCCCAGTCATGCATGTTATTGTGATGGTCAGATTGTCTGTTGGATAGTTTAAAATTCTACTCCATGGAATGTATTGAAGTCAGTTGGTCACTGTCCTGGGGGTGGGCGTGGGCACAAGGGCCATCTGCAAGGGATGCGTGGCCTGAGGGTTGATGAATGGGAGCCAGGATCCCCCCACCACCACCTTCTTCTTCGGTGAAGGAAGCTCTGTTTTCCCCTGTTTTACCCAGTGGTGATCCCACCAGGAGAAAATGAAGCAGATGAGAAAACCACTGGGATCAGTTAAAATAATTTTTTTAAAACCACTCTCTTTAGAAAACCCTACACTTCATTTATTTTGCTTAAATGAAGTTGAAGAGTAGTGATCCTCAACCTTAGATGTGCATTAAAATCACCTGGGGAGATTTTTTAAAATACTGATGCCTAGGTTCAACCTCCAGAGATTCTGATTTTTAACTCATCTGGGCTGTGAGCTTAACACTGAGGTTTTTTAAAGCTCCCAACAGATTCCGATGTGCAGCCAGGATTAAGAACACCTGCAGGAGAGGGAAAAGAACAGATTTTGGAGCTAAGGAGATAGAGTGGACTCCTGACTCATTTCTGTCTATAACATAAGCTTATTATACAAACTCTCAGATCCTCCATTTTATGCATTGATATATTTATGTATGTGTATGTTATTATTCACTTATACCTTTTTTATCCTCAAAATAGCTGCAGGTGCCTTAAAGAAATGCATGTAGTATAGCAAGGCGCTTTGGGAAAAGAAAAATGAAGCAAGAGTAGAATATTCCCTAATGGTTGTCAGATAGACCTCTACACTTCCTAGAGCTTCTTAGCAGTGAGGATAAGTAAAGAGGGACACATAACCATTTGCAAAATATACAGCTCCCATAAGCCACCGACTGCTCAGTGAATCACTAGCAACAGGGTTTTGTTCTGGGGTTCTCCAAAGGGATCACTGTGTGATGTGATAAACAAAATCCTTAAAGCCACAGTAAGAATAATAAGGAGCCCTACAGGGTGGCCCCTTTGTTTCCTACCTACACCTATAAAATGGAGACCATGACAGAGATTGCTAGTACCTGCCCCATAACCAGTGTCTCCTTCCTTACTTCTTAGCAAAAGAACCGTGGTTTTTGGAGGCAGTGATGTACCCAGGTATGGAGGAAGAGGGGGAGGAGGAGGCCAAGAACAAGAACAGGAACAGGAATAGGATGAAAAGGAGAAAAAAGAAGGGGAAGAAAAGGAGAAGAAGAATGAGAGGAAAAGGAGGAGCCCTATATCTTCCCCATTTGCTTGCAGATGGTGTTGGTCAATGGGAAGTAAGTAGAAGTCCTTAAAGACAAGCTAATCAAGGATATCTCTTTAAAGGGAGATGCCCTAGGTGGGAAAAGTGCTCTTGTTCTTTTTCCTTTCCATTTATAACAGGGTGTGATGGCTGGACTGCAGCAACCACCTCAGGACTACTAGGAAAAGCAGAAAGAATTGCAGAACTCTTGGTCTTGAACTATGAGCTCGCAAACTCTAGTCAGTGACACTTGGACTCCTGATGACATTAAGCCTTTGTTGTTGCCATCATTATAGTCAGGTCTCACCAACTTGCAGCCAAACTCAAATCTTAACTAACATAGGGACAATTATATCTTAAGGACTTGTGAGACTTGAAATGAACATGAGCAGAATTTCTGGAATTTCTTTGTGCTAATTATGTTATTTATCCATTCCATCAAAATTTATTAACCAGGCACCAGGACCAGGCACCATTCTTAGTGTTGGAGAATATGACCCTACCCTTATGGGGATTACATTCTACTGAAGCATTACTTCTGTTTGCCCAGAGGTTTCCTGTTTTTATCTCTCTATATTTTTTGGGGTAAATTTTTAGCTTATGAAAAATCTGGATTTAACTACTTTCCATGGCACTTTTTTAGCATTAGATCCATTGACCAAATCAGATTTACATGTATGTGTGTCTGTTGCTAGGTAGGTATTGAATATATCTAAACCACACTCTTTATTCTCAAGAATTAATATTTCTACTGGGAGACATAAGACATGAAGGGATAAAAAACAAAGCCAGAAGGGCCAACAGACAATAAGGTTAGTTGCTAACATCCACCAACCTAACTTATTATGTGCTAGACATTTTTCAAGTATGTCACATGAAGTATCTCACATCTCACATCAATCTCTAGAGAGAGTGATTGATATTATCTTCATTTGTACCTTAAGTACCTCCAAATCACAGAACTTCTAAGTGGTAGTGCCAGGATTCAAACACACTTAGTTCAATACTGGAGCCCATGCATTCCACTGCTACTCTAAACAGTCTCAAGTAACCAGAAATGCCAAAAAGAGGTAATGACAGCCATCAATGGAAAGTTTATTCAAACACTATTCGTGGAGCTCCTTCTGAATGCCAAACATTGCTTGGGATACAAACAAGTCCATCAGAAAACAAACAAAAACAGAAAAGTAGGAAGGAAAACTGTCCGTCAGCGGGGTTGTCCCTTACACTATCATGATATCAGTAATCACTATGAGGAAAGCAAAGATTTTAAGTGGGGAACAAGGGAGATGCTTTCAGTATTGTTTTTAGTATTTTAAATACCTGTAGACAAAAAATTAGACCATGTTCCTCAGTAGTCCACCCAGTTACTGAGAAATCTCACCTCTAGTGACTCTCTCCCCCTGCTCTTCCCAGATCACTTGTGGAAAAGTTAATCTTCTGTTCTCTTTCTTTCCCTCCCTGGAGACCTAAGTGATGACTGATTCTTTAAATCTCCTAACATTTCCTTTCCTCTTCCTCCTTAAAAAAATATGTGTCAAAATGAGAGTCTGTGAGGGCCTGCCCAAATTTGGTGAGATGTGAGAGGCAGTGACCAGCATGACAAACCAGAATGGTGTTTCGAGGACGGCTCTACTAGGAGGGAACCATTTGCAAAGAGTGTGGTCTCTAGTGAGAGAAGGGCCCACAAACTCATCCATAATAGAAACCCTTAGCCACAGGCTGTGATCATGCTTTTAATCCTGAGGTCTCTTCACTTTCACAAACCCCAGTGAGCCATGTTGAACGACTGTTCGTTTCTCTTTAAGAGTAAAGAATATTCTCAGCTTCACACCTTCACTCTTTAGGAAAGAAAAAAAAAATGAAGCTCTCACATGTTTTTTTGGAAGTAAGAGAGTCTCTTGGGTAAATATGTTGTATCCTTTACAAATAATAGCCACCATTTATGAGGCACTGACTTCTGGCATGTACCTGCCATTGTGCTAGTGTTCTCTGAGCATTTTCTCATTCAGTCTCTCAACGACCTTGTGAGGTGGAGTCTTTTGTACACCCCATTTTACAGATGAGAACAATGAGGCTTATAAACTATGAAATACAATTTAGTGGTTCCTGAGAACATTAAACATAGAGTCACCATATGACCTAGCAATTCCACTCCTGGGTGTATATATACCCAAATGGCTTGAAAACGGGTATTCAAACAAATATGCCTACACAAATGTTTATAGCAGCATTATTCACAATAGCCAAAAGGTGGAACAACCCAAATGTGTGTCAATGGATGAATGAATAAGCAAAGTGTGATGCAGCCATATAACAGAATGTTATTCCGTCACAAAAAGGAACAAAGGACTGATACACATGAATACAATATGAATGAACCTCAAAAACCTGCAGCCTGCAAAAAGGAGACCCCAAACACAGTAAGATAAGCAAAATGAGAAGACAGCAAAACACACAGCAGATGAAGGAGCAAGATAAAAGCCCACCACACCTAACAAATGAAGAGGAAATAGGCAGTCTACCTGAAAAAGAAATCAGAATAATGATAGTAAAGATCATCCAAAATCTTGGAAATAGAATAGACAAAATACAAGAAACATTTAAGAAGGACCTAGAAGAACTAAAGATGAAACAAACAATGATAAACTACACAACGATAAACTAAACATTAGACAATGAAATTAAAAATACTCTAGGACTTCCGGGAAGATGGCGGAAGAGTAAGACGCGGAGATCACCCTCCTCCACACAGATACACCAGAAGTACATCTACACGTGGAACAACTCCTACAGAACACCCACTGAACGCTGGCAGAAGACCTCAGACCTCCCTAAAGGCAAGAAACTCCCCACGTACCTGGGTAGGGAAAAAGAAAAAGAATAAACAGAGACAAAAGGATAGAGACGGGACCTGCAGCAGTGGGAGGGAGCTGTGAAGGAGGAATGGTTTCCACACACTAGAAGCCGCTTTACTGGCAGAGACTGCGGGTGGCGGAGGGGGAAAGCTTCAGAGCCACGGAGGAGAGCACAGCAACAGGGGTGCAGAGGGCAAAGCGGAAAGATTCCCGCACAGAGGATCAGGACCGACCGGCACTCACCAGCCTGAGAGGCTTGTTTGCTCACCCGCCGGGCCGGGTGGGGCTGGGAGTTGAGACTCGGGCTTCGGTCGGAGTGCAGGGAGAGGACTGGGGTTGGCGGCGTGAACACAGCCTGCAGGGGGTTAGTGCACCATGGCTGGCCGGGAGGGAGTCCGGGGAAAAGTGTGGACCTGCCGAAGAGGCAAGAGACTTTTTCTTACCTCTTTGTTCCTGGCGCGCGAGGAGAGGGGATTAAGAACGCTGCTTAAAGGAGCCCCAGAGACAGGCGCGAGCCGCAGCTAAAAGCGCGGACCCCAGACACAGGCATGAGACGCTAAGGCTGCTGCTGCCGCCACCAAGAACCCTGTGTGTGAGCACAGGTCACTATCCACACCCCTCTTCTGGGGAGCCTGTGCAGCCCGCCACTGCCAGGGTCCCAGGATCCAGGGATAACTTATCCGGAAGAACGCACGGCACGCCTCAGGCTGGTGCAACGTCACGCCGGCCTCTGCAGCCGCAGGCCCGCCCCGCACTTCGTGCCCCTCCCTCCCCTCCGGCCTGAGTGCGCCAGAGCCTCCGAATCAGCGGCTCCTTTAACCCTGTTCTGTTTGAGCGAAGAACAGACGCCCTCCAGCGACCTACACGCAGAGGCGGGGCCAAATCCAAAGCTGAGCCTTTGGGAGCTGTGAGAACCAAGAGAAAGGGAAATCTCTCCCAGCAGCCTCAGAGGCAGCGGATTAAAGCTCCACAATCAACTTGATGAACCTGCATCTGTGGAATACATGAATAGACAACCGAATCATCCCAAACTAAGGAGGTGGACTTTGAGAGCAAGATTTGATTTTTTCCCCTTTTCCTCTTTTTGTGAGTGTGTATGTGTATGCTTCTGTGTGAGATTTTGTCTGTATAGCTTTGCTTCCACCATTTGTCCCAGGATTCTATCCATCCGTTTTTTTTTGTTTTTTCTCTTAATAATTATATTTTTATTTTAATAACTTTATTATATTTTATCTTACTTTATTTTATTTTATCTTCTTTCTTTTCTTCCAGCCTTCTTTCCTTCCTCCCTCTCTCCCTCCCTCCTTTCTTTCTTTCTTTCTTTCTTTCTTTCTTTCTTTCTTTCTACTTCTACTAATTCTTTCTTCCTACTTTTTCTCCCATTTCTTCTGAGCCGTGTGGATGAAAGGCTCTTGGTGCTGCAGCCAGGAGTTAGTGCTGTGCCTCTGAGGTGGGAGAGCCAACTTCAGGACACTGGTCCGCAAGAGACCACCGAGCTCCACATAATATCAAATGGCGAAAATCTCCCAGAGATCTCCATCTCAACACCAGCACCCAGCTTCACTCAATGACCAGCAAGCTACAGTGCTGGACATCCTATGCCAAACAACTAGCAAGACAGGAACACAACCCCACTCATTAGCAGAGAGGCTGCCCAAAATCATAATAAGCCCACAGACACCCCAAAACACACCACCAGACGTGGACCTGCCCACCAGAAAGACAAGATCCAGCCTCATCCACCAGAACACAGGCACTATTCCCCTCCACCAGGAAGCCTACACAACCCACTGAACCAACCTTAGCCACTGGGGACAGACACCAAAAACAACGGGAACTACGACCCTGCAGCCTGCAAAAAGGAGACCCCAAACACAGTAAGATAAGCAAAATGAGAAGACAGCAAAACACACAGCAGATGAAGGAGCAAGATAAAAACCCACCAGACCTAACAAATGAAGAGGAAATAGGCAGTATAACTGAAAAAGAATTCAGAATAATGATAGTAAGAATGATCCAAAATCTTGGAAATAGAATAGATAAAATGCAAGACACATTTAACAAGAACCTAGAAGAACTAAAGAGCAAACAAACAATGATGAACAACACAATAAATGAAATGAAAAATACTCTAGAAGGGATCAATAGGAGAATAACTGAGGCAGAAGAACAGATAAGTGACCTGGAAGATAAAAGAGTGGAAATAACTACTGCAGAGCAGAATAAAGAAAAAAGAATGAAAAGAACAGAAGACAGTCTCAGAGACCTCTGGGACAACATTAAACGCACCAACATTCGAATTATAGATGTTCCAGAAGAAGAAGAGAAAAAGAAAGGGACTAAGAGAATATTTGAAGAGATTATAGTTGAAAGCTTCCCTAATATGGGAAAGGAAATAGTTAATCAAGTCCAGGAAGCACAGAGAGTCCCATACAGGATAAATCCAAGGAGAAATACGCCAAGACACATATTAATCAAACTGTCAAAAATTAAATACAAAGAAAGCATATTAAAAGCAGCAAGGGAAAAACAACAAATAACACAAAAGGGAATCCTCATAAGGTTAACAGCTGATCTTTCAGCAGAAACTCTGCAAGCCAGAAGGGACTGGCAGGACATATTTAAAGTGATGAAGGAGAAAAACCTGCAACAAAGATTCCTCTACCCAGCAAGGATCACATTCAGATTAGATGGAGAAGTTAAAACCTTTACAGACAAGCAAAAGCTGAGAGAGTTCAGCACCACCAAACCAGCTCTACAACAACTGCTAAAGGAACTTCTCTAGGCAAGAAACACAAGAGAAGGAAAAGACCTACAATAACGAACCCAAAACAATTAAGAAAATGGGAATAGGAACATACATATACATAATTACCTTAAATGTAAATGGAATAAATGCTCCCACCAAAAGACACAGATTGGCTGAATGGATAAAAAAACAAGACCCATATATTTGCTGTCTACAAGAGACCCACTTCAGACCTAGAGACACATACAAACTAAAAGTAAGGGATGGAAAAAGATATTTCATGCAAATGGAAACCAAAAGAAAGCTGGAGTAGCAAGTCTCATATCAGACAAAATAGACTTTAAAATAAAGACTGTTAGAAGAGACAAAGAAGGACACTACATAATGATCAAGGGATCGATCCAAGAAGAAGATATAACAATTGTAAATATTTATGCACCCAACATAGGAGCACCTCAATACATAAGGCAAATACTAACAGCCATAAAAGGGGAAATCGACAGTAACACATTCATAGTAGAGTACTTTAACACCCCACTTTCACCGATGGAAAGATCATCCAAAATGAAAATAAATAAGGAAACACAAGCTGTAAATGATACATTAAATAAGATGGACTTAATTGATATTTATAGAACATTCCATCCAAAAACAACAGACTACACATTTTTCTCAAGTGTTCATGGAACATTCTCCAGGATAGATCATATCTTGGGTCACAAATCAAGCCTTGGTAAACTTAAGAAAATTGAAATTGTATCAAATATCTTTTCTGACCACAATGCTATGAGACTAGATATCAATTACAAGAAAATATCTGTAAAAAATACAAACACATGGAGGCTAAACAATACACTAGTTAATAACAAAGTAATCACTGAAGAAGTCAAAGAGGAAATAAAAAAATACCTAGAAACAAGTGACAATGGAGACACAATGACTCAAAACCCATGGGATGCAGCAAAAGCAGTTCTAAGAGGGAAGTTTAGAGCAATACAATCCTACCTTAAGAAACAGGAAACATCTCAAATAAACAACCTAACCTTGCACCTTAAAGCAATTAGAGAAAGAAGAACAAAAAACCCCAAACTTAGCAGAAGGAAAGAAATCATAAAAATCAGATCAGAAATAAATGAAAAAGAAATGAAGGAAACGAGAGCAAAGATCAATAAAACTAAAAGCTGGTTCTTTGAGAAATAAAGAAAATTGATAAACCATTAGCCAAACTCATCAAGAAAAAAAGCGAGAAGACTCAAATCAATAGAATTAGAAATGAAAAAGGAGAAGTGACAACTGACACTGCAGAAATACAAAAGATCATGAGAGATTACTACAAGCAACTATATGCCAATAAAATGGACGACCTGGAAGAAATGGACAAAATCTTAGAAAGGCACAACCTGCCAAGACTGAATCAGGAAGAAATAGAAAATATGAACAGACCAATCACAAGCACTGAAATTGAAACTGTGATTAAAAATATTCCAACAAACAAAAGCCAGGACCAGATGGCTTCACAGGGGAATTCTATCAAACATTTAGAGAAGAGCTAACAACTATCCTTCTCAAACTCTTCCAAAATATAGCAGAGGGAGAAACACTCCCAAACTCATTCTACGAGGCCACCATCACCCTGATACCAAAACCACAGAAGGATGTCACAAAGAAAGAAAACTACAGGCCAATATCACTGATGAACATAGATGCAAAAATCCTCAACAAAATAGTAGGAAACAGAATCCAACAGCACATTAAAAGGATCATACACCATGATCAAGTGAGGTTTATTCCAGGAATGCAAGGATTCTTCAATATACGAAAATCAATCAACATGATACACCACACTAACAAATTGAAGGAGAAAAAACATATGATCATCTCAATAGATACAGAAAAAGCTTCGGAAAAAATTCAACACCATTTATGATAAAAAAACGCTCCAGAAAGTAGGCATAGAGGGAACTTTCCTCAAGATAATAAAGGCCATATATGACAAACCCACAGCCAACATCATCCTCAATGGTGAAAAACTGAAAGCATTTCCACAAAGATCAGGAACAAGACAAGGTTGCCCACTCTCACCACTCTTATTCAACATAGTTTTGGAAGTTTTAGCCACAGTAATCAGAGAAGAAAAGGAAATAAAAGGAATCCAAATCAGAAAAGAAGAAGTAAAGCTGTCACTGTTTGCAGATGACATGATACTATTCATAGAGAATCCTAAAGATGCTACCAGAAAACTACTAGAGCTAATCAATGAATTTGGTAAAGTAGCAGGATACAAAATTTATGCACAGAAATCTCTGGCATTCCTATACACTAATGATGAAAAATCTGAAAGTGAAATTAAGAAAACACTCCCATTTACCACTGAAACAAAAAGAATAGAATATCTAGGAATAAACCTACCTAAGGAGACAAAAGACCTGTATGCAGAAAATTATAAGACACTGAAGAAAGAAATTAAAGATGATCCAAATAGATGGAGAGATAGACCATGTTCTTGGATTGGAAGAATCAACATTGTGAAAATGACTCTACTACTCAAAGCAATCTACAGATTCAATGCAATCCCTATCAAACTACCACTGGCATTTTTCACAGAACTAGAACAAAAAATTTCACAATTTGTATGGAAACACAAAATACACTGAATAGCCAAAGCAATCTTGAGAACGAAAAATGGAGCTGGAGGAATCAGGCTCCCTGACTTCAGACTATACTACAAAGCTACAATAATCAAGACAGTATGGTACTGGCACAAAAACAGAAAGATAGATCAATGGAACAGGATAGAAAGCCCAGAGATAAACCCACACACATATGGTCACCTTATCTTTGATAAAGAAGGCAGGAATGTACAGTGGAGAAAGGACAGCCTCTTCAATAAGTGGTGCTGGGAAAACTGGACAGGTACATGTAAAAGTATGAGATTAGATCACTCCCTAACACCAAACACAAAAATAAGCTCAAAATGGATTAAAGACCTAAATGTAAGGCCAGAAACTATGAAACTCTTAGAGGAAAACATAGGCAGAATACTCTTTGACATAAATCACAGCAAGATCCTTTTTGACCCACCTCCTAGATAAATGGAAATAAAAATAAACAAATGGGACCTAATGAGACTGCAAAGCTTTTGCACAGCAAAGGAAACCATAAACAAGACCAAAAGACAACCTTAAGAATGGGAGAAAATATTTGCAAATGAAGCAACTGACAAAGGATTAATCTCCAAAATTTACGAGCAGCTCATGCAGCTCAATAACAAAAAACAAACAACCCCATCCAAAAAATGGGCAGAAGACCTAGACAGACATTTCTCCAAAGAAGATATACAGAATGCCAACAAATACATGAAAGAATGCTCAACATCATTAATCATTAGAGAAATGCAAATCAAAACTACAATGAGATATCATCTCACACCAGTCAGAATGGCCATCATCAAAAAATCTAGAAACAATAAATGCTGGAGAGGGTGTGGAGAAAAGGGAACACTCTTGCACTGCTGGTGGGAATGTGAATTGGTACAGCCACTATGGAGAACAGTATGGAGGTTCCTTAAAAAACTACAAATGGAACTACCATATGACCCAGCAATCCCAGTCCTGGGCATGTACCCTTAGAAAACCATAATTCAAAAAGAGTCATATACCAAAATGTTCATTGTAGCTCTCTTTACAATAGCCAGAACATGGAAGCAACCTAAGTGTCCATCATCGGATGAATGGATAAAGAAGATGTGGCACATATATACAATGGAATATTACTCAGCCATAAAAAGAAACGAAATTGAGCTATTTGTAATGAGGTGGATGGACCTAGAGTCTGTCATACAGAGTAAGTCAGAAAGGGAAAGACAAATACAGTATGCAACACATATATATGGAATTTAAGAAAAAAAATGTCATGAAGAACCTAGGGGTAAGACAGGAATAAAGACACAGACCTAGTAGAGAATGGACTTGAGGATATGGGGAGGGGGAAGGGAAAGCTGTGACAAAGTGAGAGAGAGGCATGGACATATATACACTACCAAACATAAAATAGATAACTAGTGGGAAGCAGCCGCATAGCACAGGGAGATCAGCTGGGTGCTTTGTGACCACCTAGAGAGGTGGGATAGGGAGGGTGGGAGGTAGGGAGACGCAAGAGGGAAGGGATATGGGAACATATGTATATGTATAACTGATTCACTTTGTTATAAAGCAGAAACTAATACACCATTGTAAAACAATCCTACTCCAATAAAGATGTAAAAAAATAACCAAAAAACATTGTGCTAAGTGAAAGAAACCAGGTACAAACATCACATATTTTATTATACCATTTATATGAAATGTCTATCATAAGTAAATCCATAACAATAGAAAGTACATCAGTGGTTGCCAGGGTGTGGGGGAGAGGAAAATGGGGAATAACTGCTTAATAGGTACAAGGTTTCCTTTGTGGGTGATAAAAATGTTTTGGAACTAGGTAGTGTTGATGGTTGTATGCAAGTTGTGCACGTAATAAATGCCTCTGAAGTATATAATTTTAAATGGTTAATTTCATGTTATGTGAATTTCACCTCCATTTTAAAAATAATAAAAGTTTTTAAATGAGACAGAGTCTGTGGTGGCCATGGAGGTACTCCACTCAGCTCTTGCTCTAAGAGGACTTGCTGCAAGGGAGGTGGTTGGCTGACAGCCTCCAGTTACCGCAGTATTTATGCCCCAACTCCATGCTCTCTGTGGGTTGTTCCCAGTCAATGATGAGACACAGCAGGGGTACTGGAGCTGCACCAGTCCTGCCCAATTCAGGACCCCCCTCACAGGCGAGCTTTGCTTACAACTGAGCTGCAAGCTGAGGTTCCTTCCACTCACTTCTACTTCCCTCTCTTCGTTTTTTTTGTTTTGTTTTGTTTTGTTTTGTTTTGTGGTACGCGGGCCTCTCATTGTTGTGGCCTCTCCCGTTGCAGAGAACAGGCTCCGGACGCACAGGCTCAGCGGCCATGGTTCACGGGCCCAGCCGCTCCGCGGCATGTGGGATCTTCCCGGGCCGGGGCACGAACCTGTGTCCCCTGCATCGGCAGGCGGACTCTCAACCACTGCGCCACCAGGGAAGCCCTTCTCTCTGTTCTTTAACACATCAGATGTGTCCTTCGCTCCTCCACCTACTCCTGCTCCTCATCGCTTATCCATCACAGACACTTCCCCCCAATAAATCTTTGGCACATCTAATCCCATTTGCTATTTGCTTCTTAGAGAGCCCAAACTGACACAGCCAATAAATTGCCCATAGTTACACAGGTAGCTGGTGGCAAAACCAAGACACCGTATCTACACAACGAATCTTCATCAACTGAACAAAAATAGAAAATAAGATGTATTGGATGATCAGAGCTACCTCAGAAGCATTTTCATGTATTTCTGGTGGAATGGTTCTGATTCTCTCATTAAACAGCTGTGATTTTGAGCAAACCACTTACCTTTCTGTATCTCTCTGTTTTAAAACGGAAAATGAAAGGTCACCCGCTTACAACTTGTAAACCACTTCTCTCTCAGGTGTCCATGGTTGAGCTCATTAATCCATCTCAGCCCTTTCTCACACTGAGGCTCCAGGCAGCTATTCTAATTAATTAGGCATGTATATATATGATGAAACACTTGCCTCAGATGGGTAGGGTGTACTACAGCTAGTCCAGCCCAATGTGACTAAATCATCACATGTTTTTGACCTTGGCACTACCCAGAGCAGTGAGTTCTCCAAGCAAGACCTCCACTCCTTCCTGCCCAGCATCCTCACTGCCCAAATTGGCCTAAACCAGGACATCTGGATGAACTGATCTTACCCTGCATCCATATTTATGTCAGTCCACACCAGATGTCCCGTCTCCCAGATCATCTTTCACCACCCTATAATTCTGCATATCTTCTATGTGACTCTATCTACCACTCCTCCCCATGAGCCTTCTAGAATTCATGGCCCATTGTCAGCAAACCCTTCCTTTTATCTGCATTCCCTTCCTCTTCTCTTACTTACTCTAACTGAAATCTTGCTCTTTGCTGAGGACCCCGGCTCCCTCATAGCACTCTTTTTTTTTTTTTTTTTTTTTTTTTTTGTGGTATGCAGGCCTCTCACTGTTGTGGCCTCTCCCGTTGCAGAACACAGGCTCCGGACGCGCAGGCTCAGCAGCCATGGCTCAAGGGCCCAGCCGCTCCGCAGCGTGTGGGATCTTCCTGGACCGCGGCATGAACCCGCGTCCCCTGCATTGGCAGGCGGACTCTCAACCACTGCGCCACCAGGGAAGCCTCCTCATAGCACTCTTAAGTACTTGTTCCTTTCTCTCCCATACTCCTTATACCATTGAACCTAGGGGCAGGCTGCTGTTTTTGCACCTCCTAGCCATTTCTAGATCATTGTCTCTTCCTCTCACTGAAATTCCCAGGCTTGAACTTAGCTCAGTTGGACAATGCTACCACTGCCAACCTCCTTCTTAATCACTAGCCCTTAGTCACTCCTCATTTCTTAACAATTTCAGTACCTGACTCATGATTAGTCTCCAGTATTCTTCCTGTCATGACTCTTGGTGACTTTCCATATCCATTTAGACAGTTCTTTTATTACTCTAGCCTCTTGGTTAGATGCTTTTTGACCTCCCCTCTCCATGCTATTGTGTACTCAACTTCAGCCATCCAATCTTCAGGCTATTTCCTGAACTTAGTCATCACCATAGTTTCCATTTCAAGTATCCTCTTCTCATACCACACATTCTCTCTGTGCAGCTTACTCACTCTTATGTCATGACTCAAATAATTAACAAACCCCACAGGAACCAGTAGACCATCCATCCCAGCACTCATTCTTCTTTTGTCCTCATTTCCCCACTGTCCCCCAATTTAAATTCCATGGTTCTTTGCAAACAAGCTCAAGTCCCTTTCCCTATCTTCCTCCATCATGATTCCAGGGCCAAGCCCCAATCTTGAATAAATGTAATCCCCCACTTTCTCTGTGCCTACACCAGGGTAATTGAACTTAGCTGGAGAAAAACATACACAAATGCTCACTCATGTCACTTACAATCATTACCATGGCTCTCAAGAGAGTCCTTAAATCTGCCTGAGAGGTCCCAATTCGGTTTTCTCTCCCATGATTCTAGGTGACAATTTTATACCTTCTCTTTAAAGTTTCAACACCTCCTTCCTCATCTTTACTCCCCACAATGATGTCACTTCCAAGTGCACTGAGAAAATAGAAGCAATCAGAAGGGAACTTCTTATGCTCCTACTATCACACTTACTCTCTCCTCACTCCTTTGCTCTTACTCCCATGTTGTCCCACCAAGGACCTGATTATTACAGAATGATTATTTATGTCATCATTTCTTTATTGCTTTGTCATCCACTTTCTCCTGTAGAACCTAATTCCCAAGATAGTAGAGATTTGTCTTTGTTCACTGCTATATCCTGAGCACCAGAGTAATGCCTGGTATATAGTAGCATTCAATAAATATTTTCTAATTGTGCAGCCATTATGTTGAACTGAATTTATGTATTCAATCACCAAACAACCTTGCTTTGTCTCCCATTGCCCTTTTAAACCCACTCTCATGGTTCTAGTCCTGCCAGGAACCTCTGCAGGATTCATGACTTTTTTTTTTTTTTGGTCATCCTTCAGTTTATAATTAGTTTTTTTTTCACCTTAAGTAACAAAACACTCTCTCAGTTCAGTAATTAAAATGTGTAGTTCCATGTATATCTTCAATTAAACAGTATATCTTCAATTAAAATTAAACCTTCTCCCTCGCCTCTGCCTCAGACTTTTCCCTTTCGCAGTATTTTTCCCTCTTCCCCAATTTGCCATATAGGGTTTTTGATGGCTTCCCCCCAAATCCAACATTTAGGGACGTAAGAGAAGAAAGTAAAGGGAGAAGGACATTTCTTATTAGCTGACACTATCAACTTGACTTGTCATTGACTCTTTCTGAAGTTGTCAGCTGTTGACAACTGACTCTCTTATGAAGCTTTCAGGAGTCATTTGGTGTCCTTCCATCACTGAGGATCTCACCTGCAGTTCCATAGATGTGGTGAATGCGCTTCTATTTTGGCTGACTCTTACTCCTTTTCTCAGATCCTAGGAATCCTGTAGCATCTCCAGCTTCTCTCTGCTTAGATCTGCTCACTGCTTTTGGACGAGACTTAAGACAGTTCCTTGCAGATGTCTCTTGTGTGTAGCCACATGGATTCATATAGAATATTAATTCTTCCTTTACCCTCACAAACTCTTAAGTGCCTGCGGCTCAATGCAGCAAACTTGCCTTTGTTTTACCAAACTGATCATTCAGCCAGCCAACCCATTCTTGCTGGAACTTGACAGCAAACTGGAGTCTCCAAACAACCATGTCATAATAGCTTAATTTGGAACTTAATATATGCCAGCTGCATTTGAAGTGCTTTAAATACATTAATTTATTTAATCCTCTAACAGCCATTAAAGGTATGTATTATAATCATTTCTATCTTACAAATGAGGAACTGAGTCATCCCCTTTGTGGCAAGTCCTGCATGGTGGATTCCAGCCCCACTCTTTGAGGCATGATTTCTAGTACCTCTAGCCTTAGCCAAAACAACTCAACTGGTTAACTAATAATTCTAGAGTAGATAATTTCTCAGGTTATTTCCAGTACTTATAATTTAAAATTTTTAATATCATCATTTTCCCATCTATCCATGGTGAAGAATAGGAATGGGTTTAATTCATGGAGGTGATGATGGTGCTGACAGTAGAAGATTGGAAAAGGATTTTCCTGGCCTAAATCCCTAGAAGTCCCCCAATGTGATTCTGACTATGACTTTGTAGTTCAGCAGAAGACTAGCATAACATAGAAAGTATTACTCATGGAACCATGGAGTTATAACTCTTCCCTGGTCCTATTAACAGATGTTTAATTGACTATTCAAACTTGCACCAAACTGCATGAAGCAAATGAAAGCATAGTGCCAGAGAGACTAGATACGAAGGCCTGCTTTTTTAAACGTATATACATAAAACCAAGCTCCCAACTGTTTATGCCTCTCTGCCCCCATACAATTGCAACATTCCTCTATTGCAAAGATTTCAGGAGAGTGGGAACAAAAGTTAACTCCATGATAACTAGTTGGAGATTTTCTGATATAGGAAAAAGAGGCAATAAACATGACTTTTATGACAATATTTTGGTACTTGCTGCTGGGGCATCTCCTGCCTGAAAGGGAAGAAACAAGGGAACTTAATTATGCATTCAGAAAGATATTTAATTTGGGTTCCTGAACTTTGGTCTGTGATGATCACCGACTTTATAACTGTAGCTGAAGAGCATCACCATGATGTAGAACTAAGGAAAGCAAAGAAATATTAAAAGTCAGAAAGCTCCTATGCCTCATGTCTTGGATTTTGAAGGCTCTTCAGTGCACCTGGAGAGCAGAGTCCCCTGTCTACCACTATGCAGCTGTAACTGGTGAGGTATCTGGAACTCATAAAAAAAAACAAAAGAGAATCCATGAAAATAAGTATGTAATAATAAGGTGGATGTAGAAAGAAAATGATACCTGGTTCTTTCCTCTCTATCCCCGCTACCATTGTCTTGACATTGCAGTTATTGCCTAACTCTTTTCTCTACTTTCAGCCTTCCCTACTCTTATCCAAACTCAACTTCACAGCCAGAGTCATATTTCTAAAATGCAAATCTGATCATGTCACTTCTCCGCTCAGAAACTGTTGCTCCCCACTGCCTACAGGCTAGAGTCCAAACTCATTAAACTGGAAGTCAATGTCTTGAAAAGCTGACATCCACTTTCTGGCCTCATATCTTTCTTTTTTTTTTTTTTTTGCGGTACGCCGTTGTGGCCTCTCCCGTTGCGGAGCACAGGCTCCGGATGCGCAGGCTCAGCGGCCATGGCTCACGGGCCCAGCCGCTCCGCGGCACGTGGGATCTTCCCAGACCGGGGCACGAACCCGTGTCCCCTGCATCGGCAGGTGGACTCTCAACCACTGCGCCACCAGGGAAGCCCTGGCCTCATTTCTTAATGTAACATTTCCAAACCTATCATGCCCTCTTCTCTGTGAGCCTTTGCACATGTAGCCCTCCTACCTAGAATTCCCGGCAGTTAGGATAAATCATTTGCAAGTAACAGAAAACTCAGCTCAAACAGGCTTCAATAATGAAGCGTATATATCGGCTCACAGAATGGAAAGTCAAGAGGTGGACAGGATTCAAAGTTGGTTTAACCAATGACTCATCGGCATTATCAAGGGTTCACATCTTGCCATCCCTTTTCTCTGCCTTCTACAGCATCTGTTTCAGTATCTGGGAGGTTCATCTTGGGGTTACAGGATGAATATAAGCAGCAATAAGGTCTACATGGGATGGAGCATACATACCTTGAGGAAAGAGTGGTTCCCCAGAGAAAAATCTGGATGTTGAAAGGAGAAACAGAGAAATAAACTAAGTGCATCTTTCAAGTCCCAGCGCCTCAGCTGTGGGGAATCCCCCTATCCCCCAGGCGAAGCTAATAGTTTCTGCCTTAATGCTCATCTGATGCATTATACATAGCTCTTTCCTATTTATTAGTACTCCCACAACTCATAAAAGTTTTCATGTTGGCCTATTATGTGCTGACTATTTGATATATGTTAACATATTTAACACTAATAGTAAAACTCTGAAATAGGTATTGGTATCCATGTTTTATTTATGAGGAAATTGTTCTGAGGCATTAAATAACTCTCCCCAAACTCTAACTTCTGAGTTCATATTCTTTGCTCTATACTATGTAAATGAAAGCACATTACAAAATATTCACTACATAGCAGTCATCAGAAAGGTATGTTGAATGAATCATATCTTATCATATCTTCAATTCAATCATACCTTGAATGAATCACAGCTTACCATATTGTTATATATTTATGTATCTCTCTTCCACACCAACCATAAAATCCTCATAAAAAGGGATTATATTTTATTCCAGTTGAGAGCTCCGAAGTGTCATGATTGAAATCGTAGGCTTTTAAATACAAACTTTCTGGGTTAATACCTGAGTTCCTTCACTTCCTATGAGATTTTGGGCAGATTTCTTTTTCTTTTCTTTTCTTTTTTTTTTTTTTTTTTTGGCCTCACGGCCTGTGGGAACTTAGTTCCCCCAACCAGGGATTGAACCCGCGCCCCCTGCAGTTGAAGCACAGAATGTTTTTTGTTTTTGTTTTTTTTTGCAGTATGCGGACCTCTCACTGTTGTGGCCTCTCCCGTTGCAGAGCACAGGCTCAGCCGCCATGGCTAACGGGCCCAGCCGCTCTGCGGCATGTGGGATCTTCCCGGACCGGGGCACGAACCCGTGTCCCCTGCATTGGCAGGCGGACTGTCAACCACTGCGCCACCAGGGAAGCCCCTGAAGTGCAGAATCTTAACCACTGGACTGCCTGGGAGGTCCCCCAGTCAAATTTCTTAACCTTCCTATGCCTCATTTGCCTCATGTGTAAAATGGAGATAATAGTAGTACCTATATCATGGAGTCGTTATAAGAACTGAATAAGGTACAGAAAATCCAAACAACTATGCTTGAAACATTGAACGACCTCAGTAAGTATTACCTATAAAGTATTGCTATTTATCTGTTGTCCCCTTAGGATAATGACTGATACAAGGCAAAACAGTCAATGAAGTATGATCAGTCATGGGTAAGATCCTCACCCTGCAGAAAATGTTTAACCTTTCCTCACATTTTTCTTCCGTCTTCTAGTTTCAAGGACACAGAACTATTTTGTTAATCTGTAAAGCAACCAGGACTTGTTCAGCACTGAACAATGACCTTTTGGTGTTCTGGACAACACAACATAGGGGAGAAAAAAATCATGTTATGGTGAGATGGAAATTAAACATTGTCTAAGAATCAGGAGATTTCAGTTCTTAGAGTTGCTTTTTTTATTGGAGTATAATTGCTTTACAGTGTTGTGTTAGTTTCTGCTGTACAGTGAAGTGAATCAGCTATATGTATAATATATCCCCTCCCTTTTGGATCTTTCTCCCACATCCACCACTAATCCTACCCATCTAGGTCATCACAGAGCACTGAGCTGAGCTCCTTGTGCTTTACAGCAGGTTCCCACTAGGTATCTATTTTACACATGGTACTGTATATATGTCCATCCTAATCTTCCAATTCGTCCCACCTTCCCTTTCCCCCCCTGTGTCCACATGTCCGTTCTCTACATCTGCATCTCTATTCCTGCCCCGGAAGTAGGTTCATCTGGACCATTTTTCTAGATTCCACATATATGCGTTAATATACGATGTTTGTTTTTTTCTTTCTGACTTATTTCACTCTGTATGAGAGACTCTAGGTCCATCCACATCTCTAGTTGCTCTTTTTAAAAAACTCTGTGGGACACAGGTGAAATCAATAGAACCAGATGACTGTCTGAATGTTGGGATTGAGAAAGAAAACGAATCATTCTCAGTTATTCTGATCTAGTTTGTTTCTATATCTATGAGTGTGTTACTATTATATTCATTCTTTTATTTTTTAGATTCCACATATAAGTAATAATATACAGTATTTGTCTTTCTCTATCCAACTTATTTCACTAAGCAAAATAACCTCTGGGTCTATCCATGTTGTTGCAAATGGCAAAATTTCATTCTTTTTTTACTGCTGAGTAATATTCCATTGTGTATGTGTGTGTGTGTTTATCACATCTTTTTTATCCATTCATCTGTTGTTGGACACTTAGGTTGCTTCCATATCTTGGCTATTGTAAATAATGCTTCTGTGAACATTGGGGCTCATGTATCTTTTCCAATTAGTGTTTTTGTTTAACCAAAATCTTATTTAAAATGGAGGCAGGAGGCCATAAAAGAGAGTTGTCACGCCCTACCACTCCACCTCAATTGCAGGAAGAGATATATCTTGCTTCTCCAACAAAAATAAGGTTACTACTTAGCAGGAGGAAGGAAGAATTTCTTCTTCCCTAGCAACACCCCAGCCAGTGAGAGACTGTCACAACTTTAGATGAAAAGAACAAGTAGCAATAAAACATGTTATAACTCCATTTGTTTACATTTCAAAACCGAGCAAAACTATAATAGAGCCAATCCTTGGTATCCACTGAGGATTGGTTCCAAGACGTGCCTTGGATATCTAAATCCAGGGATGCTTAAGTTCCACAGTCTGTCCTCCTCTCTCCGTATCTGTTGATTCTGCATCTGAGGGTTCAACCAACCTGGAAGGGATTGTAAGCATAGCACTACACAATTTGTGGTTGATTGAATCTACGAATGTAGAACAGCTAATAGGGAGGGCCAACCTTATAACACAGTTGACCTTTTAACACCATGAATTTAAACTGTGTGAGTCCACATACACGAGGACAGATTTTGGTAACCATAGCAGGTCCTGGAACCAATACCCTGCCAACACAGAGGGATGACTGTATAATATACGGTAAAGATACATATATATGTGGCAGAACTATAAAGAAAAAAAGAGGATCATTAACAAAATGCAGGATAGAGGTTTACTCAGGAGGCAGGGGCGCATGCAATCAACATCTTCAAAGATGTTGGTGATTCCTAAACCTTAAACTGGTTGATGGATACAGGGACGTCATTTTATTATTATCTTTTAAACAATACATTTAAGTCCTCTAAATTCTTCTATTATATAAAATAGAATGTGTGTATGCTATATTTCACAATAAAAATGAAGAATTAAAAAAGAGTCTATTGTCTTGGTCCAGGTGATGGTGGCTTAGTCCAAGCTGGTGGAGACTAAAATATGGGGTCAGATTGGTAATATATCTTAGAGGCAAAAGGGACAGGACTTTGTGATGGTTTGCATGTTAGTGTTGGGGGTGGGAGTGTCAAAGATGACTCCTGAGGATTTGGAATGAAGACTGGGTATACATGGCATTAGGCATTATTTCTTAAAATGAGAGGACTTGAAGTGAAGCAGAGTTTGGTCCTGAGTAAATTGGGGATGCCTGTGAGATACCTGGGTGGAGACGGCTTTAGGCAACTGAGTATGTAGGTCTTGTTCAGAAGAGAGACTGAGACAGGAGGACTCAGTAGGGAGTCATCAGCAAGAGGATGACATGTCGTGCTGTGGCAGTGGATGGGATCAGTGGGTACTAAGCACAGAGGAAGGCTGTTTGTTCAGTGGTGAGTGCCTAGGTCTCAGAGTCAAATCCATCCTCTGCTAGAATGACTTGGGAGAGTTACTAAATACTCTCTGGCTTAGTTTCTTCATTACATGAAGACAAAGGCAATTGAGGCACATTGCTGGTGCTTGATTAAAGGTAGCCCTTAACTAATATTATTACTCATTAAGGTCACAGAAAATGTTGACCCAATGAACGAGTAGGGAGACTTGAGAAAGCGTCCCTATTCAATTCTGCCCTTTTCATTCTTGCTGGGGAGAAACATCCACCCTTTTACCAAAACTGTACCTTTTATTCCCAGCCTAAGGCAAGTGGAAAGCTGTGGGGAGAAACCAAGGAAGGAGGAAGGAGGGAGGAAACACTGGCTCACCAGATTATACTGCATTTTAACACAACATAAATCTCACCGAACTTGTTTCCTGCCTATTAGCATTGCATCCTGCTCTCTCTCTGAGTAGGCTGCCCAAGTCTGTAAATGTATCTGAACCATGCATAAACTTCATTTTCCCTTCCTCTTTTCTTTACTTTTCATTGAGCTCATCCACCCACATCATTTTCTCTCCATGAAAACCACCATTCTCATCTAGAAAAAACATTAAGCTCTCAGTATTGTCTGTCACTGGGAAACATTTTCAGAAATTTGGTACGAAGATTGCTGAAGAAAAACAAATTCTCTCCAACCTGGCAGAATGACTGTTGCTATACCAAATTTAGTGAAAGATTGCCATCAGGTGTTTAAATGCTTAAGCGACCCAAAGGTCAGAGGATGCCTTTATCTGCTGTTGCAAAACCTAATGCAAATTACAGACTCCTAGAATCAAGGGAGGGAGAGTAAACAACAAATACAATTATGAAACTCCTTCTCCTTTGTCTTGTCCATATGTTCATGCAAATTTTCAAAAATATTAATATAAAATATTTTCTATGAAAAATGTGAAATTAAAAGCTCACCTTTTCCATTACTGCAATGTGTTGTTACATCTTCTGAAACTTAAATATTTTCTAAAATTATTATTATTAGGAATGAGCTCTTTAATTGTAAAAGTATTAACCGAAAACATCATTCCTTTTGAGTGAAAGTGAAATGATATAAAATATTAAAGTGGTTTTAACTCTCAGGAAATTACAATGCTATAATTCAGTTTGAAACATAGTAATCCATTCATTTATTCAACCACTATTTAATGAGAACCTACTAGGTGCTAGAGACTGTTCTTGACTCCAGGAAGAAGCAATAGAACTAAATAGACAGGGTCTCTACACGCTTAGAGTTTGCATTATAAATGGGGGGCAGGGAGTTGAAGTGGGAGAGGCTGACAATAACTATAAACAAATATACAAACAAAGATTTTGATTTCAGAGCATGAGAAGTGCTTTGAGGAAAAAATAAACAGGGTAGGGACTCAAAGGACCCCGGGAGCAGAGAGTTCAGGAAAGGAAGCAAACCCTCTAGGAGATGGTTTTAATACCAGAAGGATGGGAATAAGCCATTCATGTGATGATGGGAGTGAGGGAAGAGTCTTCCAGGCAGTGAGATTTGGAAATGCAAAGGCTCTGGCTGGGAGAGCACTTGGAATGTTTACAGATCACAAAGTAAGCCAGTGGATGGGGTATTTATGTAAAGAAAGTGACTGTAAGAGTGCATCTGCAAAGCCTCATGGCCAATGAGAGGGTTATATTCAAAATCAATCCATTACCTTTGGACCCAGGATTCTTACTATTGACCTAAAACAATAAAACAGCCAGGTATTTTAACCAGCAAAATGGGTTTATTCAGCAACAGCAAAGAATTGCAATTCGGGACATGCAATCTATGGCGAACCACAGGCAAGTCTGGAGAACAAAGGAGAGAAACATTCTTTACGGAGGAGAAAGGGGAGTTGGGAAGGGTTATTATAAGTCCATTGGAGGAAACTGAGAGTTTGAAGTGTAGTGGCTTTCCAATGGCTGAGATGTGACAGTCTCTCATTGGCTGGGTTTTGCCAGACAAGGAAAATTCTTCCTTCCTCCTGCTAAGTAGTAAAGTAGTAACCCTCTTTCTGTTGGAGATGCAAGATATATCTCTACCTGTTGGGTCTGCAAATGAAGTGGAGTGGTAGGGCATGACAGCTCCCCCTTCTGGCCTCCTGCCTACATTTTAAGTAAGGTTTCTGTGAAACAGAGACTAATTGGCAAAGACACATACACCACAATGTTCATAGCAGCATTATTTATAATAGCCAAGATACGGAAGCAACCAAAGTGTCCATCAACATATGAATGGGTAAAGACGATGTGCTATGTACATACAATGGAATAGTACTCAGCCATAAAAAAGAATAAAATTTTGCCACTTGCAATAACATGGACGGAGAGTATTATTCTTAGTAAAGTAAGTCAGACAGAGAAAGACAAATACTGTATGTTATCTCTTATATATGTGGAATCTAAAAAAATAAAAGAATGAGTATAACAAAATTGAAACTGACTCATAGATATAGAGAACCAACTAGTGGTTACCAGTGAGGAGAGAGAAAAGGGAAAGTAGCTGATTGAGAGGTACAAAATACTATGCATAAAATAAATAAGCTACAAGGATATATTGTACAACTTAGGGAATATAACCAATTTTATAATAACTTTAAAAGGAGTATAATCCATAAAAATATTGAATCACTATGTTGCACACCTGAAACTAATATAATATTTTAAATTATAATATGTATAATATATTGTAAAATGTACTTCAGTTTTTAAAATTGAATCCACAAAAATAAATAAATAAGGTTTCTGTTTCTTAATTTTCACATTACCCACTTGTGATCAATCTGAGGAGAAAACTACTACAAATCTAGCAGCTGTTTTGATTTCTCCTTTTTTGTCAGCTCTGTCTTATGGCTGATCAGGTTTACTTATGCAATGTTTTACAAATCCCACCCAAAGCTCCTGGCCTAATTTAGGTCTTCAACATTTTTCACCTGGCCCATTGAAGAAGCCCTGAGCTCTGGCGTCCTGCTGTCACCCTCTCCTCCTTCAGCCTAAAGTTTTTCCACTCTGCTGCAAAGTTAGCTTGTTAAGGTACCTCTAACCAGGCTACTCAGCCTCAGACAACCTCAGAAGCTCCCGGCTGCTCAGACTGCTGGGCACACAAATGAAGGGCTCTCACAGTCTAGCCCCAATTTACATTTCCTGCTTCACCTCCTGTATTAGTTTCCTAAGGCGGCCCTAACTACCACAGATGGGGTGGCTTTAACAACAAATTTTATTGTCTCATAGTTCCGGAGGCTAGAAGTCCAAAACCAATGTGTTGACAGAGTTGGCTCCTTTTGAGGGCTGTGGGAGAAGGATCTGTTCCAGACCTCTTTCCTTGACTTATAGATGCCTGTCTTCTCCCTGTTTCTCTTTACATCACTTTCTCTCTATGTGTATCTGTGTCCTAATCTCCTCTTCTTAGAAGCATACCAGTCATATTGGATTAGGGCCCACCCTAATGACTTTGTTTTAACTTGATTACCTATGTAGGGTTCTATCTCCAAGTAAGGTTACTTTCTGAGGAACTGGGGCTTATGACTTCTGCATATAAATTGGGGGGGGAAGACAGAATTCAACCCATAACACCTCCCATCTCCCATCCAATATTTTCTTATCCTATGCTCTGATCCCATTTAATATTCAGGTCCCCAAATCATCCTATACTCTTTAACACCACCAGGGGTTTCCTCATTCTTTTCTCTCTGCATATAGAATTTCCTTCATGTCTTATTCAATTTGGTGAAATCTTACTCACCAAAAAAGCCACTCTCAAAAGCCATGACCTCTATAAACTCCCTTATCTCCCCCAGTACACACATATCTACAATTGGAAGAAATGGCCTCACCCACTTGTGTTTTTGTGGCCATTTGTTTATAAGTTGACATGACTTGTAATGCATTATATTAATTAATTTGAGGCACAACCATATCCCCAGATAGAGAGTGGTGAGCTGCTCCATGCTCTGCATGTAGTAAATCCTCAATAAATGCTTGATGGACCACACTGCATGGCACTGATTTTACTCTTACTTTTTTGGTTTTCTTTTTAGAAATATTTTTTTTTGGAGACTTTGACAGTGACAAATGGCATTATCAAAATGATGATGGAGACAATGTGATGGATCATGTTGTCAGACTCTACAGTTTCTTTTATATATGAGGTATTGACCAGCTGTGTGATTGAAGGAAAATAAAAGTATTATCCATTGGATGAGTGGTTGGACTTGACAACCTTTAAGCTCTCTTCCATCCCTGCCATGTTATGATAGAACTTTCAGTTGGATTTGAATATGTAGCTGTTTAATTATTAACCAATCCCATAACCCCCATAAACAATACTTTATTACCCAGCTTTTAAACATGCATGGCAGTGAATAATAATCCAAACCATTAGCCAATGAATAAAGGTGTTCCATGGTCAAATGACTTTCACTAAGGCTAAATTCCAAATCTCCCTTTTGAAGATGAGAATGATGTCAACATATTAAAGACTCTGAAAAATCCAGCAGCAAAGAAGACTTTTTAAATGTATTCCAACATTTCTGCCACGTATTTGATTACATAAAATTATATATATATATACAAATATAAATAATGCATAAATGTATAAAATGTTTATAAACATTTGTATATAAATTTGTATTTGTATGTAAATACATTGTACAAATACATTTGTATTTGTATGTAAATACATACACATGTATTTACCTATATTATAAAATTCATGTTTTGTATGTAAATGCAGATATAAATGCAGATAGATATATAAATAACAATATTGCAAACAGACATTTCATCTTAAGAAACTAGTGTTCTGGATTGGTTCAAGATGGTGGAATAGAAGGATGTGCACTCACTCCCTCTTGCAAGAGCATCAGAATCACAACTAACTGCTGGACAATCATTGACAGGAAGACACTGGAATTTACTAAAACAGGTACCCCACAGCCAAACACAAAGGAGAAGCCACAGTGAGACGGTAGGAGGGGCGCAATCACAATAAAATCAAATCCTATAACCACTGGGTGGGTGACTCACAAACTGGAGAACAATTATACCACAGAAGTCCACCCATTGGAATGAAAGTTCTGAGCTCCACATCAGGCTTCCCAACTTGGGGGGTCCAGCAATGGGAGGAGGAATTCCCAGAGAATCAGACTTTGCAGGCTAGTGGGATTTGATTGCAGGACTTCAACAGGACTGAGGGAAATGGAGACTCCGCTCTTGGATGGCACACAGGACCCAGGGAAAGGAGCAGTGACCCCATAGGAGACTGAACCAGACCTACCTGCTAGTGTTGGAGGGTCTCCTGCAGAGGCAGGATGGCTGTGGCTCACCATGGGGACAAGGACACTGGCAAAAGAAGTACTGGGAAGTACTACTTGTCATGAGCCCTCCTGGAGTCCACCATTAGCCCTACCAAAGAGCCTGTAGCCTCAAGTGCCGGGTGGCCTCGGGCCAAACAATAAACAGGGAGGGAACTCAGTCCCACCCATCAGCAGAAAAGAGGATTAAAGTTTTACTGAAGTCTGCCCAGCAGAGCAACACCCAGCTCTACCCCCCACAAGACCCTCCCATCACGAAGATTGCACAAAACTCTTAGATAGCCTCATCTACCAGATGGCAGACAGAAGAAGTAAGAAGAAGCACAATCCTGCAGCCTGTGGAACGGAAGACCATATTCACAGAAAGACAGACAATATGAAAAGGCAGGACTATGTATCAGATGAAGGAACAAGATAAAATCCAGAAAGACGATTAAATGCAGTGGAGATAGGTAACCATCCAGAAAAAGAATTCAGAATAATGACAGTGAAGATGATCCAGGACCTCGGAAAAAGAATGGAGGCAAAGATCAAGAAGATGCAAGAAATGTTTAACATAGACCTGGAAGAATTAAAGAACAAACATCTCGAAGAATTAAAGAACAAACAAACAGAGATGAACAATACAATAACTGAAATGAAAAATACACTAGAAGGAATCAATAGCAGAATAACTGAGGCAGAAGAACGGATAAGTGACCTGGAAGACAGAATGGTGGAATTCACTGCCATGGAACAGAATAAAGCAAAAAGAATGAAAAGAAATGAAGAGAGCCTAAGAGACTTCTGGGACAACATTGAATGCACCAACATTCGTATTATAGGGGTCCCAGAAGGAGACGAGAGAGGGAAAGGACTGGAGAACATATTTTAAGAGATTATAATCAAAAAAATCCCTAACATGGGAAAGGAAATAGCCACCCAAGTCCAGGAAATGCAGAGAGTCCCAGGCAGGATAAGCCCAAGAAGAAACACACTGAGACGAATAGCAATCAAATTGACAAAAATTAAAGACAAAGAAAAATTATTAAAAGCAACAAGGGAAAAATGACAAATAACATATAAGGGAACTCCCAAAAGGTTAACAGAGGATTTCTCAGCAGAAACTCTACAAGCCAGAAGGGAGTGGCATGATATATTTAAAGTGATGAAAGGGAAGAACCTACAACCAAGATTACTCTACCCAGCAAGGATCTCATTCAGATTCGACAGAGAAATCAAAAGCCTTACGGACAAAAAAAAGCTGTGAGAATTCAGCACCACAAAACCAGCTCTACAACAAATGCTAAAGGAACTTCTCTAGGCAAGAAACACAAGAGAAGAAAAAGACCTACAAAAACAAACCCAAAACAATTAAGAAAATAGGAACATACATATTGATAATTACCTGAAATGTGAATGGATTTAATTCTCCAACCAAAAGACACAGGCTCAATGAATGGATACAAAAACAAGACCCACACATATGCTGTCTACAAAAGACCCACTTCAGACCAAGTGACACATACAGACTGAAAATGAGGGGATGTAAAAATATATTCCATGCAAATGGAAATCAAAAGAAAGATGGAGTAGCAACACTCATATCAGATAAAATAGACTTTAAAATAAAGAATGTTACAAGAGACAAGGAAGGACACTACATAATGATCAAGGGATCAATCCAAGAAGAAGATATAACAATTCTAAAAATACATGGACCCAACATAGGAGCACATCAATACATAAGGCAAATGCTAATGGCTATAAAAGAGGAAATCAACAGTAACACAGTAATAGTGGGGGATTTTAACACCTCAGTTATACCAATGGACAGATCATCCAGATAGAAAAACTAATAAGGAAATACAATAGACCAGATAGATTTAATTGACATTTATAGGACATTCCATCTGAAAACACCAAACTACACTTTCTTCTCAAGTGCAAACGGAACTGTCTCCAGGATAGATCAAATCTTGGGTCACAAATCAAGCCTTGGTAAATTTGAGAAAATTGAAATCATATCAAGCATCTTTTCTAACCACAATGCTATGAGATTAGAAATCAATTACAGAGAAATAAATGTAGAAAACACAAGTACATGGAGGTTAAACAATATTTTACTAAATAACTAAGCGATCAATGAAGAAATCAAAGAGGAAATCAAAAAATACCTAGAGACAAATGACAACAAAAACATGACGATCCAAAACCTATGGGATGCAGCAAAAGCAGTTCTGAGAGAGAAGTTTATAACAGTACAATCCTACTTCAAGAAACAAGAGAAATCTCAAATAAACAATCTAACCTTACACCTAAAGGAACTAGAGAAAAAAGAAAAAAAAAACCAAAGTTAGTAGAAGGAAAGAAATCATAAAGATCAGAGCAGAAGTAAATGAAATAGAAACAAAGAAAAAAATAGCAAAGATCAATAAAAGTAAAAACTGGTTCTTCGAGAAAATAAACAAAATTGTAAACCTTTAGCCAGACTCATCAAGAAAAAGATGGAGAGGATTCAAATAAATAAAATTAGAAATGAAAAAGAAGTTACAACAGACACCACAGAAATACAAAGCATCAGAAAAGACTAATACAAGCAACTCTATGCCAATAAGATGGACAACCTGGAAGAAACAGACAGATTCTTAGGAAGGTTTAAACTTCCAAGACTGAACCAAGAAGAAATATAAAATATGAACAGACCAATAACAAGTAATGAAGTTGAAACTGTGATTAAAAATATTCCAACAAAAACAGTCCAGGACCAGATGGCTTCACAGGTGAATTCTATCAAACATTTAGACAAGAGCTAACACCCATCCTTCTCAAACTCTTCCAAAAAATTGCAGAGGAAGGAACACTCCCAAACTCATTCTACAAGGCCACCATCACCCTGGTACCAAAACCAGACAGAGATACTACAAAAAAAGAAAATTACAGACCAATATTACTGATGAATATGATGCAAAAATCCTCAACAAAATACTAGCAAACAGAATCCAACTACACAATAAAAGGATCATACACCATCATCAAGTGCGATTTATCCCAGGGATGGAAGGATTCTTCAATATACGCAAATCAATCAATGTGACACACCACATTAACAGATTGAAAAATAAAAACCATATGATCAGAGACCTTCAAGATGACAGAGGAGTAAGACGTGGAGATCACCTTCCTCCCCACAAATACATCAGAAATATATATACATGTGGAACAAATCCTATAGAACACCTACTGGATGCTGGCAGAAGACCTCAGACCTCCCAAAAGGCAAGAAACTCCCCACGTACCTGGGTAGGGCAAAAGAAAAGAGAAAAAACAGAGACAAAAGAATAGGGACAGGACTTACACCTCTAGGAGGGAGCTGTGAAGGAGGAAAAGCTTCCACACACTAGGAAGCCCCTTCACTGGCAGAGATGGGATGTGGCGGGGGGGAAGCTTCAGAGCCATGGAGGAGAGTGCAGCAACACGGGTGCAGAGGGCAAAGCGGAGAGATTCCCACACAGAGGACCGGTGCCGACCAGCATTCACCAGCCCAAGAAGCTTGTCTGCTCACCCGCCAGTGGGGGGGTGGTGGGGGCTGGGAGCTGAGGCTCCGGCTTCGGGGGTCAGATCCCAGGGAGAGGACTGGGGTTGGCTGTGTGAACACAGCCTGAAGGGGGCAGGTGTGCCACAGCTAGCTGGGAGGGAGTCCGGGAAAAAGTCTGGACCTGCCTAAGAGGCAAGAGACCATTGTTTCAGGGTGCACAAGGAGAGTGGATTCAGAGCGCCACCTAAACGTGCCCCAGAGACAGGCATGAACTGCGGCTATCAGCGTGGACAAAAGAGACAGTCCTGAAATGCTAAGCTGCTGCTGCAGCCACCAAGAAGCCTGTGTGCAGGCGCAGGTCACTATCCACACCTCCCCTCCTGAGAGCCTGTGCAGCCCGCCACTGCCAGGGTCCTGTGATCCAGGGACAACTTCCCTGGGAGAACACACAGAATGCCTCAGGCTGTTACAACATCACGCCAGCCTCTGTCACTGCAGGCTCACCCATCATTCGTACCCCTTCCTTCCCTCTGGCCCGAGTGAGCTAGAGCCCCCTAATCAGCTGCTACTTTAACCCTGTCCTGTCTGAGCAAAGAACAGATGCCCTCAGGTGACCTACATGCAGAGGCAGGACCAAATCCAAAGCTGAACCCTGGGAGCTGTGTGAACAAAGAAGAGAAAGGGAAATCTCTCCCAGCAGCCTCAAAAGCAGTGGATTAAATCTCCACAACCAACTTGATGTACCCTGCATCTCTGGAATACATGAATAGAAGATGAATTATCCCAAAATTGAGGCCGTTGACTTTGGGAGCAACTGTAGACTTGTGGTTTGCTCTCTGCGTCTAATTTGTTTCTGGTTTTATGTTTATCTTAGTTTAGTATTTAGAGTTTATTATCATTGGTAGATTTGTTTATTGATTTGGTTGCTCTCTTCCCTTTTTTTATATATAGATAAAATATATTTTTCCTTTATCTCTTTTTGTGAGTGTGTATGTGCATGCTTCTTTGTGTGATTTTGCCTATATAGATTTGCTTTTACCATTTGTCCTAAGGTTCTGTCTGTCCTTTTTCTTTTTTTCTTAGTATATTTTTTACTGCTTGTTATTAGTGGATTTGTTCTTTGGTTTGGTAGCTCTCTTCCTTCTTTCTTTTTCTTTTGTATCAATTTTTATTTAAATTTTTTTATTTTAATAACTTTATTTTATTTATATATTTTTTTATTTTGTTCTTTTTTTCTCCCTTTTCTTCTCAGCCCTGTGGCTGACAGAGTCTTGGTGCTCTGGCCAGGTGTCAGGCCTGTGCTTCTGAGGAGGGATAGTCAAGTTCAGGATATTGGTGCACCAGAGACCTCCCAGCTCCACATAATACCAAATGGCGAAAGCTCTCCCAGATATCACTGTCTCAAACTAACAACCAGCTATACTGAACGACCATCAAGCTACAGTGCAGGACACCTTATTCCAAACAATTAGCAAGACAGGAACACAAACGCAACCATTAGAAGACAGGCTGCCTAAAATCATAATAAGGCCACAGACACCCCAAAACACACAACCAGACGCGATCTTGCTCACCAGAAAGACAAGATCCAGCCTCATCCACCAGAACACAGGCACCAGTCCTCTCTAAAAGGTAGCCACCACAACTCACTGAATCAACCTTAGCCACTGGGAGCAGATACTAAAAACAATGGGAACTACACACCTGCAGCCTGCGAAAAGGAGACCCCAAACACATTAAGTTAAGCAAAATGAGAAGACACAGAAACATACAGCAGGTGAAGGAGCAAGGTAAAAACCCACCAGACCACACAAATGAAGAGGAAATAGGCAGTCTACCTGAAAAAGAATTCAGAGTAATGATAGTAAAGATGATCCAAAATCTGGAAATAGAATGGAGAAAATACAACAAATGTTTAACAAGGACCTAGAAGAAATAAAGAGCAAACGAGCAATGATGAAGAACACAATAAATGAAATTAAAAATTCTCTAGAAGGAATCAATAGCAGAATAACTGAGGCAGAAAAATGGATAAGTGACCTGGAAGATAAAATAGTGCAAATAACTACTGCAGAGCAGAATAAAGAAAAAAGAATGAAAAGAATTGAGGACAGTTTTAGAGACCTCTGGGACAACACTAAACGCACCAATATTCGAATAATAGGGGTCCAAGAAAAAGAAGAGAAAAAGAAAGGGACTGAGAAAATATATGAAGAGTTTATAGTTGAAAACTCCCATAATATGGGAAAGGAAATAGTCAATCAAGTCCAGGAAGCGCAGAGAGTCCCATAAAGGATAAATCCAAGGAGAAACACACCAAGACACATATTAATCAAACTATCAAAAATTAAATACAAAGAAAAAATATTAAAAGCAGCAAGGGAAAAAACAAATAACATACAAGGGAATCCCCATAAGGTTAACAGCTAATCTTTCCTAAGAAACTCTGCAAGCCAGAAGGGAGTGGCAGAACATATTTAAAGTGATGAAAGGGAAAAACCTACAACCAAGATTACTCTACTCAGCAAGGATCTCATTCAGATTTGACGGAGAAATTAAAACCTTTACAATCAAAACTAACAGAATTCAGCACCACCAAACCAGTTTTACAACAAATGCTAAAGGAACTTCTCAAGGCAGGAAACACAAGAGAAGGAAAAGACCTACAATAACAAACCCAAAATAATTAAGAAAATGGTAATAGGAACATACATATGGATAACTACTGGCTGAATGGATACAAAAACAAGACCCATATATATGCGGTCTACAAGAGACCAACTTCAGACCTAGAGACACATACAGACTGAAAGTGAGGGGATGGAAAAAGATATTCCATACAAATGGAAATCAAAAGAAAGCTGGAACAGCAATACTCAAATCAGAAAAAATAGACTTTAAAATAAAGAATATTACAAGGGACAAAGAAGGACACTACATATATTTATGCACCCAACACAGGAGCATCTCAATACATAAGGTAAATGCTAACAGCCATAAAAGGGAAAATCGACTGTTACACAATCATATTAGGGGACTTTAACACCCCACTTTAACCAATGGGCAGATCATCCAAAATGAAAATAAATAAGGACACACAAGCTTTAAATGATACATTAATCAAGATGGACTTAATTCATATTTATAGAACATTCCATCCAAATACAACAGAATACGCTTTCTTCTCAAGTGCTCATGGAACATTCTCCAGGATAGATCATACCTTGGGTGACAAATAAAGCCTTGGTAAATTTAAGAAAATTGAAATCATATCAAGTATCTTTTCCAACCGCAACACTGAGAGTAGGTAACAATTACAGGAAAAATATCTGTAAAAAATACAAACACATGGAGGCTAAACAATACACTACTAAATAACAAAGAGATCACTGAAGAAATCAAAAGGAAATTAAAAAATACCTAGAAACAAATGACAATGAAAACACAAAGACCCAAAACCAATGGGATTCAGCAAAAGCAGTTATAACAGGGAAGAAAAGAGCAGTACAATCTTACCTCAAGAAACAAGAAACATCTCAAATAAACAACCTAACTTTACACCTAAAGCAATTAGAAAAAGAAGAACAAAAAACCCCAATGTTAGCAGAAGGAAAGAAATCATAAGGATCAGATCAGAAATAAATGAAAAAGAAATTAAGGAAATGATAGCAAAGATCAATAAAACTAAAAGGTGGTTCTTTGAGAAGATAAAGTTGATAAAACATTAGTCAGACACATCCAGGAAAAAAAAAGGGAGAAGACTCAAATCAATAGAATTAGAAATTTAAAAGAAGTAACAACTGACACTGCAGAAATACAAAGAACCTTGAGAGATTACTACAAGCAACTATATGCCAATAAATTGGACAACCTGGAAGAAATGGACAAATTCTTAGGAAAGCATAACCTTCCGAGACTGAACCAGGAAGATATAGAAAATATAAACAGACCAATCACAAGCACTGAAATTGAGACTGTGATTAAAAATCTTCCAACAAACAAAAGCCCAGGACCGGATGGCTTCACAGGTGAATTCTATCAAACATTTAGAGAGAAGCAAACACCCGTCCTTCCAAACTCTTCCAAAATATAGCAGAGGGAAGAACACTCCCAAACTCATTCTACAAGGCCACTATCACCCTAATACCAAACCAGACAAAGATGTCACAAAGAAAGAAAATTATAGGCCAATATCACTAATGAACATAAATGCAAAAGTCCTGAACAAAATACTAGCAAACAGAATCCAATGGCACATTAAAAGGATCATACACCATGATCAAGTGGGGTTTATCCCAGGAATGCAAGGATTCTTCAATATACGCAAATCAATCAATGTGATAAACCATATTAACAAATTGAAGGAGAAAAACCATATGAAGGTCTCAATAGATGCAGGAAAAGCCTTCAACAAAACTCAACACCCATTTATGATAAAAACCTCCAGAAAGTAGGCATAGAGGGAACTTACCACTATATACTAAAGGCCATATATGGCAAACCCATAGCCATCATTGTTGTCAATGGTGAAAAATTGAAACCATTTCCTCTAAGATCAGGAACAAGACAAGGTTGTCTGCTCTCACCACCATTATTCAACATAGATTTGGAGGTTTTAGCCACAGCAATCAGAGAAGAAAAAGAAATAAAAGGAATCCATATTGGAAAAGAAGAAGTAAAGCTGTCAGTGTTTGCAGAGGACATGATACTATACATAGAGACTCCTAAAGATGCTACCAGAAAACTACTAGAGCTAATCAATGAATTTGGTAAAGTAGCAGGATACAAAATTAAAGCACAGAAATCTCTTGCATTCCTACACACTAATGATGAAAAATCTGGAAGAGAATTTACGTAAACACTCCCATTTACCATTGAAACAAAAAGAATAAGATACCTATGAATAAACCTACCTAAGGAGACAAAAACCTGTATGCAGAAAACTATAAGACACTGATGAAAGAAATTAAAGATGATACAAACAGCTGGAGAGATATACCATGTTCTTGAATTAGAAAAATCAACATTGTGAAAATGACTATACTACCCAAAGCAATCTACAGATTCAATGCAGTACCTATCAAAATACCAATGGCATTTCTCACAGAAGTAGAACAAAAAATTTCAAAATTTTTATGGAAGCACAAAAGACCCCGAATAGCCAAAGCAATCTTGAGAAAGAAAAACGGAGCTAGAGGACTGAGGCTCCTGGACTTCAGACTATACTACAAACCTACTGTAATCAAGACAGTATGGTACTGGCACAAAAACAGAAATATAGATCAATGGAACACGACAGAAATCCCAGAGATAAACCCACACACATATGGTCACCTTATTTTTGATAAAGGAGGCAAGAATATACAACGGAGAAAAGACAGCCCCTTCAATAAGTGGTGCTGGGAAAACTAAAGAGCTACATGTAAAAGAATGAAATTAGAACACTCCCTAACACCATACTCAAAAATAAACTCAAAATAGATTAAAGACCTAAATGTAAGGGCAGATACTATAAAACTCTTAGAGAAAAACATAGGCAGAACACTCTATGACATAAAACACAGCAAGATCCTTTTTGACCCACCTCCTAGAGAAATGGAAATAAAAACAAAAATAGACAAATGGGACCTAATGAATCTTGAAAGCTTTTGCACGGCAAAGGAAACCATAAATAAGAGGAAAAGACAACCCTCAGAATGGGAGAAAATATTTGCAAATGAAGCAACTGACAAAGGATTTATCTCCAAAATATACAAGCAGCTCATGCAGCTCAATATCAAAAAAACAAACAAACCAATCCAGAAATGTGTGGAAGACCTAAATAGACATTTCTGTAAAGACACACAGATGTACAAAAAACACATGAAAAGTTGCTCAACATCACTAACTATTAGAGAAATGCAAATCAAAACTACAATGAGGCATTTCCTCACACCAGTCAGAATGGCCAATAACAAAAACTCTGCAAACAGTAAATGCTGGAGAGGGTGTGGAAAAAAGGGAACCCAAATGCATTGCTGCTGGGAATGTAAATTGATACAGACACTATGGAGAACAGTATGGAGGTTCCTTAGAAATCTAAATCTAGAACTATCATATGACTCAGCAATCCCACTGCTGGGAATAGCCAGAGAAAACCATAATTCAAAAAAACACATGCTCCCCAATGTTCATTGTAGCACTATTTAAAATAGCCAGGATATGGAAGCAACCTAAAAGTCCATCAACAGAGGAATGGGTAAAGAAGTTTTGGTACATATATACAATGGAATATTACTCAGCCATATAAAGAAACAAAATTGAGTTATTTGTCGTGAGGTGGATGGACCTAGAGTCTGTCTTACAGATTGAAGTAAATCAGAAAGAGAAAATCAAATATCGTATATTAATG